>NC_089824.1:58089697-58392727 GCF_035046505.1 Tiliqua scincoides | reverse complement strand
TTGCTGCCAATGGAATCCCTTGTGTAGCTAAATTTCAATACAGGTTCTAATCACAGTGCAGCCATTATCTTTACTGAATGAAACACCTGTTAATGTAGATCCAGACAGCATCCTTTAGATGAAAAGATCTAACTGTGATCCTAAATGAAAACAGCACATGTATTAACAGGTACACATATACTATTAAGGGCACAATCCTAACTTGTGCTGGAACAGGCAAGCCAGGAGGCTTGCGCTGTATCCAGTGCAGGATTGTGGCCAACAGCGGCTTATCCAGAGGCAAGGGGACACTTTTCCCCTTACCCCTGGGTAAGGGCTGCTGGCCACAATGGGTCTTCTCAGACCTCCTGAGGTGGCACAAATCCGAGGAGAGTGGACCAGCTTGAAGCCACTCCATTCTCCCCAGGGATGGGGGTTGGGATCTGGCATAACGGATATATTTCCCCTTACCCCATGTAACACTCCAGCTGTCCCCGTGAAGCTTCTTGTATTCATGCCAGCTACTTAGCTGGTGCAAATACAAGAAGCCTGGTGTAACAACAGGCTGCCTGAGAAGGGGGTTAGGGTACAGCATGTGCGGCCACCACTGATCCTGCCTCTTTCTTGGGACTGATCCTCCTGCTCTCTCTCACCCAAAAATGCCCACTCCCCATCTCCAAACTGCCCTCCCACCACTCTCTTCCACGCCCCAGGCTGCCCAGTACAATCTTACCTTTTCTGGTGGTGCAGGTTTGGGATCCTGCCCAGCCAAGCCAGTGCCAGCTCACTCAGCTCTTGAGTCAGTGCAGGTACCACTGCAACAGCTCAAATGTCAGTTTGGATTGGGCTACCAACAGTTTAGACTGCAGTGGGACTTGCTCATAATGTTTGTTCAGGATCACATCTCTGTTGTTCTTCACTGTAATTACTGGAGCATGGAGCTCTCTCATTTCACTTTCAGTCACATCTTCATGTTCATATCACAATACTGTGTACCTTTCTGACTTCACAGGGATTGACTGAATCACACAATATGCAAAAAAATAGAATTAGGTTGCTGTTCAGCACACACTTCCTTGGGAGTATGTCTTATAATAGGATTTATTTATTCAAAAGTAAATCCTATTGAGTTCAAAAGGATTCCTATTGAACTCAATAGGACTTCCAAATAAATGTGCTTCAGAGTGGGCTGTTACTATGACAGGTTATTATGAAGAGAGCCCAGTTAAGACAATGCATTCAACAGAGGCACTTTCTCTGATGCAGAGATGGAAGGGGCTATTTTCAAAGTTTACTTTGATCAGAATCTGGTAAATTGTTTATGAAAGTGTATTATCCAACCTACAGCACAGAAACAGCGCTTCACATTATCAGCTTGAAACCTACTCATATTTAAACAAATTAGGAATGACAGAATTGCTGGCAATCATAGATCAGCATTCAGTATTTCAATGAAATCAAAAAGCATTGCACAAATTGGGGTGCTAGATAGCCAGATGATCTTAAAAAAAAAAAAAAAAACAAGCCGTGCCTATCAAGTCTTCAGTTATGACATGTTGAAACAAAAGCTTCTTCTTATTCTTCAGCAAAAAAGAAAAAAAGAAAAAAGGAAGGTGCAGAGCCAGTGGGGAAGCTATCTGTGTGCTGCTGATGTCTCGGTGAATAAAACATGACCTACATTACATAACTCTATTACACTACTAGAAACATGTATTCACTCCTAGTTACTATGGTGATGTGCATAATAGAAATACATACAGATGTGTGACGAGGACAGCAATGTAATTTTATACACAGCCAGATAAAACAAAGATGATTATCCATGTTGGATGCCTTTGCTAAGCTTATTTTTGGTCATCTTAATACTGCCACCTACCCTGACGTCCTTCAGATGTTCTGTTCCACATTCTGAATTATCTTGGGTTTTTGTTTGTTTGTTTAATTCCCAAGAGGGACTTGGTGTTTTGTTTTTTTTCTTCAGTACCTTTTGTGTCAACTAGTGGTGGACAACATCATTATCCAATCCTCCATATTCCTTTTAGCTTCACTAGCTCCGTGTTCTGAACATCAGAACCACTGAGTATTATGATCATTTATGACAAGTGATACTAATCGCAGTGGCGTAGCTAATGATCGTGTAGCCGGTGCTGAGCTCAAAATGATGCCCTGGAAGTGATGACACAACCGGAAGTGATGTCATTCACTGGCTTTTTCTAAAGTGAAAATTTAGAGAAAACCTGCCTCCTCCCCCCAGAAGCTCGCCACCTACTTGCTCTGCTGCCTCCCCCCAGCCAGTGGCATAGCTAAGGCATCTATATGCTACCTTTTCAAAGAAGATTTTGTAGACTCCCCCCACAACAAAATCAAATTGAGTTAATTTTAATTAAGTAAATAAATAAAAAGCATGTCCCTTATTCATTAGAGACACTGTGGTGGGGTGAAGAGGGCAGTTATTCTCTCCCTGCTAAATACAAGAGGAGCAACACATGAAAAAGTGCCTCTTCACCCAGTTAGCTGGGTAATTGTATTATGATACATGGAAATGAGAGCTGACTCATATTAACACCTTATTGGTTCCATGCTGTATCATAAATAACATCTCATTGGTTCTCAGAACAATCAGTCTCATAGGTCAGTTTTGAGTTAAAGAAATTCACTTTTTGTTTCATAAGGCAGTTGTGTTTTCATTTTCTCATTAATTGACCATAACCTTTGATAGAATACAGATATTCCAGTGAGGCTTGTTTCAATGCATTCTGCATTAAATTACCTTTCCAATAATATATAACATGATGGTATTATTTGTACATACCAATTTTTTCACAGTTTTGGCCACTAGTGTCAAGTTCAGCTTGTTGCCCCCCTAAAGCTTGTTCGGTAATAGCTCATCCACACATTGAAGTCATGATTTTGTAGTCACCAAGTGAGAAACTTGCATGTGGAAACCATTCTTTTTTTTTTCTTTTTTCTTCAAAGTTCCTTAAATCACTGCAAATACGTCTGCTGATTTTAGCAGGGTAGAAGTAGAGGCTCAATGCAGTCAACTGACTGCATCCAAAATTTCTGAAGACCTAACCAGCTAAATTTAACCTAAGTTTAAGCAATTTTTTTGGTTTCTTTTCTTAAAGATGTTGCTACATCCAGACGATAGCAGTCGATAATAAATGTAGAGAGCCACAAAACCTTCCTTTTCTATATCTTCTCGGGGGAGATAATTATGTTCCAGCTTAATTTGATTCTTGCCTGAGACTGAAGGGGGAAAATTACTTCAGTGCCTTCTTACTGTTTCTACCCTGAGAGAGTTTTTGTCAAGTGTTATATAGAAACATTATCACTCTGGTGATTTGGTGCTTTCTGTTCAGTAATTGTTTGCGGTGTCGTGGTGACCATGTTTGTCAACATGCATTTGTATTTTGAGAGCTATTGTGCTGCCCTAACTGATGAAAAATCACAAGGCTGTGCCTTGTCTTGATCAGTTAAAAAACCTATAGACTCACCAGGATTGTTGACTTGGTTTTCATCAATTAATTGATATAATTTAGCAGACTAGTTGACAGGCTTATTAATTAATTGGTTATAGAAAAAAATGTCATCTTCCACAGCACTGTTCACTCTAGGGAAATATCACTGGGTGTCTAGTCAGACCCACAGTGAAGAGCTTTGTGAACTTTTTTGTTAAAAAGTGATAAATACTGTTAATAATAATAATAATAATAATAATAATAATAATAATAATAATAATAATAATAATAATAATAACTGCAGAAGGATTGAGAAGGTATATGGAATTGGACTATTGAATGCTGAGAAGCACAAAGGACAGAGAAAAGCTGAATGAAATTTAATGTCTAGTGGAGGTCTAAGAAATACTCTAAATTGCCATAGGGGAATTGTCTTGGTAGTTCTTTATACCTGTCTAGCAGAATGGAAGGAAGAACAAAATACCATCCAGGTGTTCTTTTAAAGCAAGATTTCTATCTCATGTACCCAGTAATTTTCATAGCCTCATAATCAGTACGTATTTATTTAGTGCTTTAGTACAAAGTAGGGCACACTTGTACCCATCAATTCCCAAGGATAATGGTAGGCAACAAGAGACTGAAAAGCAATATAAATATCTTATTAGAATTAACTGAAATCCAGTTAAAAATAACCAAGTCTACTTATGCCAGCTTCTAGGGAAACTTCTAAAAGCCAGTCCGAAGTAAACAGGTCTTAACCCATGTTGGTGCTGGTAGGTGTCCAAATGCTGAGTTTCAAAACCATGGGGGGCAGTCAGCAAGAATGCCTATCTATTTGAGTTGTCTGAATAGACCTTTTGCTGTGACTGGCAAGAGGACAAATGCCCCCATACCTCAAAATTCCAGACTGCAAAATTCCCTCACAGGTGGCTGGTGTGTGTGTGGGGGGGTGCATGAGTTGGGAAGGCAGGGGAGGGTGGAAGGGGGGGCGAAATGGGGACAGAGCCTGTGGGGGGGGGTGGGACCAGTCTCTGAGGCTAGATCCTAAACCCCCTCCTGAGTAGCCCGGCATAACTCCGGTCTGCTCGGATCTGCGGCAACAATTTAGCTCATGCAGTTCCAAGTAGCCCCATTGAGAGTAGCCCCAAGTAGCTAGGGCATTACTTGAGGTAAGGGGAAATAAATTGCGTTCCTTCTCCCCCCTAACCTGAGCTGGATATGGCACCGGCCTGCCTATTCCAGTGCGGGTTAGATTGGGCTGCGAATTTTCCAAAGAATATAGTTTTTTAAACAACATAGGAATACAAGAAAAAAGGTTTGTTTGCTTTGCTTCAGAGAACAGTCATACAGAACTTTAAGTGGTTGTGGGTGAAATAAATATTTGTAAAGTCATTGGGCAACAAGAAGCCAAAGGAATTCAAATTCAGATATGCTTGGTTTTCTCCTTGAGATATTCTGCTGAAACTTTATAGCAGTGATTTTCAATCTTTTTTTCTCTCTTGTTACAAGGTAGTAAAATTGTCAAGGCACACCATCGGTTTTTTGACAATTGACAAGGCATACCATGCTGTTGGTGGGGACCTCACATTTCCCAATGGCTCTACTAATAAATGACCCTCCCCCAAACTCCCGCAGCACACTTGCAAACCATTCGCGGCACACTAGTGTGCCATGGTACAGTGGTTGAAAATGGCTGCTTTATAGAGTGATGACTTTTGGCCTATTTTGTTCCTCTTCTTCCAACTCCTTTGCATGTTTTTTCCCCCTCATATGAATTTTCATGAGGAGAATTTAGTCCATGAGGCAGCCATAAAGAGAAGCACAAATTTTTGGCAAAAACATTTTCATATTTTAATAGTGCAAGTAGCCAACTGTTTGCAGTTTGTTGAGAGACAGATGAGTGAAAGGCAATTAGGAAGAAACCAAGGTGAAAAACAAGTGACATTCTTATATACCCTTTTCCAGGCAACCTCTATTTTAGAAATAGTGTTTCATGCATAGTCAGTGCCAAATTAGAATCAAATTAGTGTATTTTACTGAATTCGGATTCTAGGGGCAATGTGTACTTTGTGCCCCTGTCAAATGTATTAAAATGGAGTTTTCAGCATGATGCAAATAATGGTTTCAAATTTGGGTTTAAAGAATACAATATAAGAACATAAGGAAAACCCTGCTGGATCAGGCCACAGACCCATCTTGGCCAGCTCCTATTTTCCACAGCGACATAAAGGGTAGCTGACATGTAGGAGACAAAGGTGTACTTCTCTCTTGTCATTGCTCTCCTTAACTCATATCCAGAGAGGCATACTGCCACTGAACTGAAGGTAGCGCATAGCCATCATGACTAGTAGCCATTCATAATCCTGCTCTCCATTAATTTATCCAAACCTCTTTTAAACCTTCCAGCCTAGCCACCATAACAACATCATGTAGCAATGAATCTCAAAGATTAATTAGGCACTATGTGATGTACTTCAATTTGTTTGTCCTATATCTCTCATGAATCTGTTTCATTGGGAAACCCCTGGTCCCAATAATGCGAAAGAGGAAGAAAAATCACTCTCTATTCACCCTCTCCATTCCTTGAATAATTTTATGTCTCAATCAGGGGTATAGCAGGAGGGCAAAAGCAGAGTTCCAGGACTTCTCCTACAATAGGATAATGTCATCAGCAGAAGAGCTCAGGTGCTGCCTTTGAAATTGTTTTCAAAGACCCTTAGCCAAGAAGAAGCACAAGCTCAGAAAGAGGCAAACTGAGAAATATGCCTAGGGGCACGTGTTAATGTCTGGACCACCATCTTTCCCAAGGGCTGCTTGAGAGATAATATGTAATTTATGTTACACTAAGGCTGAAATCCTAGGCAAATAACACCATTTTCAAACACTGTCTATCATTTAATGTGGCCCATTTTACTCCAAAGCACACAGTCTCATGGCTTTTGTGGTGGGTGTCTTGGCAAAGGGACATACATAGACAGTGGCATTTCCTAAGTGGTTCTTTTAGCTCTCATTATGCATTCAGAGAAATGAATTTATATTTGAAGTAGACATTTAGGTTTTGGCTGCTGCTGGAAACTGTATTCATCCTTTAATAAATGGAACAAAAAAGATTTTTATTACTTGGAGCCATTTGATCATGAGAACACTCATTTTTTAAATGACCACACATTTCTTTTGGTTATCAAAAAGATGTTCTTTGGATGTGAATGAAATTAATTGCCCTTGACATAAAACTTCTGAGAAAGCATAGTCATTCTCTGATAGGTCCTGCCTTGAATTTCTAAGACTAAAGTAACGGCATCCTAATTTTAGCTAAATGTTATAGCAGAGGAGAAAAGTGTCAATTACTAAGCTGACAGAGCTCACGCTGTATGAAATTCAATGTTGTTGTTTTTTAAGTCATGAACTCGAATCATAAGAAAGCACAGTAAATATATTGACTGCAAAGGAAAATTCATATACCTGAATAATTTGTTTGCCAAAAGTGACACTACTAGATCTGACACAGCAGATGTTGTTAGAATGCTGGATCAGCTCTTTTTCCTAAGAGGTACTGATAAAGGCTCTTGGAATGCAGATTTTATCAGTTTTGCAGCCATTGGCTTCTGGAGTGTCCTTGGAGAGGGAGACTCTGTAGAGGCAACCTCTGCCTTCTCTACTCCTGTACTCTTGTGGCTTGACTTATTGACCAATGTGGTGTCCTAGTCAGAAGCGAGTAACAATGAAATTTGCAACAACCCCATCTCTTTTTTTCCGATCCCCAAATCTCTGCCGCATCTCTCATCTGTTTTGTTCAGACCAATCCTAAGTGGTGTTGCCGTTGCCAGAAATATTCTGGCAGCAGAACGTGCTTCACAGCATTGCAATTCCCGATCCAGAAGTGTGTATAGTTGCACACTTTTGGATTGTTGCTGGAGATGCCGCCCTTGACATCTCGTATGCGGCAGGTGCAGCAGGATCGCGGCAGATCGGAGGGGTCGGGGGCATGTCAGAAGAGGGAGGAGGTAGCACTCAGTATGCAAATATAAGAAGATAAGAAGAGCCAAGCCCATCTAGTCCGGCTTCCTGTATTTCACAGTGGCCCACCAGATGCCTGTATGTTATGACAGGGAAAAGGATAGGATTGGGTCATAACTCTAGAAGCCTCTTATCGTCCTACCAGAAAATATTTCAAAGCACATGTTGTCTTTGCTCCTCGTTGCAAATCTAAACATGTCACACTTTTGCAGCCCCAAGATAAGGGAACAAAGGTTCTCCTACCTAGAGGTGGTCTCTGTGACTGCCTCTTCACCACAGGATGCAGCACATGCCCCATTGGCACGACTGCACCAGCACTGGAAAACTGGATAGGATTGGGCCCTTAGGGTGCAATCCTAACTAATTTTCCATCACCAAGGTAAGGGCAATGCAGCTCTGAGGCAAGAGAACAAACATTGCCCTTACTTTGAGGAGGCCTGCCTCCATGACTGCCTCCTAACTGCAGGATGCAGCACATCCCCAGCTAGGCCAGTGCTGGAAAGTTGGTTAGGATTGCGCCCTTATTCTCAGAGGAGGCCACCCAATATTCTCTAGTCTAGAGCAATCCATAGTGCAATGTGACTTTCACATCAGGTTAGGTTACCTTAACTGTTTCTGATGTGCACACATTGTGCCAGAAAACTCAATAGAAAAAGAGACAAAGCTCTCCAGGCTAAGTGATATTTACAATATATTTCCAGAGTGAGTACTATCTCTGTGAATTCTGCTAAAATATAGGGAAACCTATATGGTGCTATAAATCAAGTGAAATCAGAAGCTCCGCTGACCATGGAAAGGATCTACTGCCTGCAAATTTATAGCACTCCAATAATTCATTGGAAATCAGTCTAGAAAGGCACATTACAAAATAAACAAACAAAACATTTATTTGTCCATTTGTTTTTTGAAAAATACTGAAACATGCCTATACAGTTTATCAGAGTAACCTTGACTATAGAAGACACCAATCATTGATGCGGTCAGAAGATGATTACTCTAGAAACAGACATCTTGCTACCTACAATATATACTGAAACAAGTATACAGTAATCTATTCTATAGTTTCCCTTTGATCTTAAGTGGATTTTCCTGCCATTCAGTATCCCTAGAGACCTGAATAACTAATCTGACTGAATTCATTGCTTTCCTTCCAGTCCTCTATGCATTTTATCCACACGTTAATTAATTCATTGTTATCTTAATAACAGTGAGCAGATTGTTAGTTGATTGCTTTTGTTCCACATGGATTTACAGCATGACTAGATGAAAGAAATCCTTCCTGAATTGAGAAATGAAGGCTCCCTGCCGTGGTGTTCAGTTCGTTTCTCTGAACAATTCACCTCACTTTCCTCAGCTGAGAAGAAATATAATCCTTTATAATATGGAATCATGACAACATGATTCATTTATGCAGCATTTTTCATCTTTGTTACATACAGACACATTTACCTGGAAGAATTGTGGGAGAAGATGATCAGTAGACATGCACCATTCACTATTTAATCCTATATATCCATTTATCCAGGACTTGAGGTTACAGTGAGTCGAAGCATATGCCATAAATATGTCTGTACAACAGGTATCGTCAAGGCCATGTTATATACTGCAGACTCGTATATCAATCACATCCAAAGGGCAAAGTATAGAATAAATCCATCAATGTGATAGGTTCTTCTTGGCTGAGTGTTATCCAACAGAGAACTAGTACAGTGGAGTGGCTAAAAGAATGAGCTGTCTGGAAATTTCCAGTTCAAATTTCACCTCTGCCACAAATTGCAACTTGGCTTTAGCAAAGGCACTGTCAGCCACCTGTCTGGAATATGGTGATAATGCCAACTAATCTACCTTAGTTGGTAAGATAAAAATGTGAAGATAGAACATTTAGATTTTCTAAAGCACTACATTCTATTCATTATTATGAGGGCTGTCAAATTTAGCCTGGTGTTAACTTGATCAATTTGCTTATCCGCTATGCTCAGAGGTATAATATGGACTGAAAATCTGTATACTTACCAGTCGTATGGATCATGGTGTCTAAGCCTATGTGTCTGATAGGCTTGTAGGACAAGTGTTTGAATATAGGGTTGATTGTGGATGAAATGCATTTTGGTTTATGGAGAGAACAGAAATGCTGTTGCCATGGCTGTCACTTTCCATTCCTCTGACTACCCATAAAGGTGAGCATTTGCTTTTGTTTTTTTATTTCTGCTCTATTTTGCTTGTGTTGGAACTGTCTGTTCCATGGCACCCGCTGATGAGATTTGCTTCCTAATATTGTCTCTTACCAGGGGCCATGAAGCACTTCCTGGATGGCAGGAATCAAGGTAAAGAGATGCTGTAGCTCAAGTGCAAGTGCCTATATTGTGAATAGAGAATTTTCTCAGTTGAATCCTTGGTATCGACACGTGAGGCTGGCAAAGCTGGCTGCCTGCCAGCATCAACAATGCTGTGCTAAATGGATCAATGGGTTGACCCAGTATAAGGCTGTTTTGTACTCTTCGTATCCTAAGCGCAACAAAAGTTGAATAAATGGTTCCATGTATAATATAAAATTGATGCAGCCCAAACGTGATGCATCTTTACTTACAAGGAATTCCCACTAAACTAGGTGGTCCTTGGTGCCAAGAAAGTGTGCGGAGGATTGAGGCAAAGGTCAGTTGTCCAATAGTATTGCAATTTACATAAAGATGTTCAATGTTAGCAATTAATATTGACAGAGATTAACAGGGCTGCACCCTAAGAATACAGTTGTGAATGTTTTCTTTTTAGGTATTATGAAAGAATGCAAAAGGCAAAATCAATACGGTGTAGTAGTATTTAATGAACAATTAAACAATCTAATTACTGTACTTAATAAGATGCAGTAGTTATTAACATTATAATAGATAATGATTCTGATACTGATTCAGGGTGCATGGCCATCTTCTTTGTCTGGTTTCTCTTCCAAAATTATGACCAGGTCCCAAAGGGCCACCTAGTCCTTTAACAGAGCAGCCAGCTAATCTCAGACTGTTCATGGGAGGGCAAGTGGGGCTCGAAAATTGCAGTGGACTGACTCCCAAAGGCACACAGCTTTCAGGACATCAGCCTACCCAGCCCACACTCATGCTGTAGCCAATGAGCTACCCCTATTTTCCTGGAGTGCCAGGCAAAGGTGGGGGGAACAAAGCTGTTATGGAGCTTCATTCCATGAGCACATAGACTCACCTCTTTGAATTCCAGAAAATGTCTAGATTTCAGAATAAATCCAGTAATTTTCAATATCGTGTTGTTTGGATGTTAAATCTGAGCAATTCTGCAACCACATTTCGCAAACCAATCTCTAAAGCAGTGATTTTTATCCAGTGTACCATGGCACACTGGTGTGCTATGAATGGTCCACAGGTGTGCTGCGGGAGTTTGGAGGAGGGTCAGTTATTAGTAGGGCCATTGGGGGAATAGGAGCTCTTGATAGCAGTGAGGCGTACCTTGTCAATTGTCAAAAAACAGATGGTGTGCCTTGACAATTTTAGTGCGTTCTCAGTGTGCTGTGAGATGGAAAAGGTTGAAAATCATGCTCTGAAGGAAGTACTGTATCTAAATGCAATGAAAGACTTAAGGCCCAATCCTATCCAACTTTCCAGCCCCGATCCAGCTGCAGTGCAACCCTGAAGTAAGGGAACAAACCTTCCCTTACCTTGAGGAGGCCTTCATGACTGCCTCCCATCACAGGGTGCAGCATACATCCCATTGGCATGGCTACACCAGCACTGGAAAGTTGCATAGGATTGGGCTGCTAGTGTTTAACTTCTGTGAATAGAATCTAACCAATACACTACATAAAACTCACTTCTATTTTGCAATTGAAATCGTATCACAAGAAAATCTTCAGCCCGAGAATTAATATGTTTAAATTGCAAAAGGTTGAACTGCAGGTTTAGCAGTCCCCAAATCCACATTATCTTAATAGACAATTACATTGTTAAAAATTAAAAAACATAAAGCTTTGAAGAAGTCCCTAGCTACCAATTTACATGATAGACCTTTCAACTCAGTAATTGGGTATTAAAGTATTTCTGGGTACTTTGACTTGGCTGCTCACCTCACTTAAAACAATGTACCTAATTTTATTTAAAGAGTCAACTACAGAAACAGTTATTTACATTTCGAGCTAATTCATGCCATTCTTTTGTTGTTGCTATTATTATTATTTGTTATTAAAAATGCATTGCTATACCTCTTTCCCAGTGAACCTCACAAAGCATTTTACTTAAAATGATTACAGCAACAATTATCAATGAAAAACACAAGGACAACACAGACAAGGCAGATCCAGTTATTTTTAGAAGCCAAACATTACTCTTAGCCAAGATTAAAAGACACTGCAAGATACAGTTGAATTTTTAAAAAAATCTTTAACAGATGTCAAAAGATAGCAGTTTGTGCCAGTGAGCCTCCTTGAGGAAAACCTTCCAGAGATAGCACACCACCACTGAAATGGTCCTAAGTCATTTCTTATCTCATATAAGTAGTTGAGGGGACCATGAATGAGCCTGAGATGACACTCTTAATCCCTGGGCAGATTCATGTGGGAGTGGGCAATCCATGACATCCCAAGCTGTTTAGGGTTTTCATGGTTAAATCCAACCCTTTCAACTAGGCTTGGAAAAGGGTTCTCCGATGCTGTTTCAAAACAAGCAGGATGTCTTCCATATTTCTAGTCCCCAAATACCATATCTTGTACTAACTGCAGTTTTTCACACTATCTTCAAGAGCAGTTCCACTTACAATGCATTGCAATAGTCAAGACCTTACCAGAGCATAAATACTTGTAGCTAAATTATCTCTGAGAAAGCCTCAGCCGGCAAAAGTAGCTTTGGATCTCCCAATATAGATCCAGGTCTAATAGTACCCCATAAACTGATGACAGGCTGATAAACTGATGAGCTGACCCTAGGTGGCAGAGAGGAGTTGCCATCAAGTGGAGCGTGGGAGGCGAAGGGCCAGAGAGAGGCCAGACCGGGAAGGAATCCAACTGGAACGAGTTCTATGAAACACTAGAACTATTCAATTGTAAAAATCCCTAGGGGTTTAGAACAGCCTGAGTATGTAAACCGCCTTGGATTAAAGTCTGAGGAGAAATCTGACGACCAAAGAAAGGCAGTATATAAACACCTGTATAAATAAATAAATAAATAAATAAATAAATAAATAAATAAATAAACTACAGATCTGCCACATTATCCATGAGATGGCCACTTCATCTACCAAGACGAATGAACCACCTGCTAACAGTATTTCCAATTTACTGGGATTAAGGTTCAGTTTATTATCCAGCCCATTATCAATTCCAAAGGACATTTCAGCACTACCACAGCATCATCTGAGTTAGGTGGAAAGGAGAAACAAGGTTGCACTAGCTCCCTAGAAGACCTCATTTACTGGGTTCATGTAGATCAGGGTTCCCAACCTTTTGGAGTCCATGGACCACTGCGGCAAAAATTGGAATTGTCATGGACTATTGTCATGAATCCCAGAGAAAGTACAATTAAATTGTAATAATTGTAATAATTAGAGGAGATTTATTAGAGATTAGATTTATTAGTTATAGAGATTTGTGAGTTGCTGCTTTTGATGCCAGCTGCGGATATACATGGTCTGTTCCTCTCTGGTAGTCTGCTGTTTGCCAAAGGAGCACTCCCCCATGGGCTACCAGAGAGGGTGGAGAACAATTGTCCCATATCCACATCTGACACTTCAGTGCTGGCTGTAGCTGTGAGCGGTCCATTCTCTGCCCTCCCTGGTGGTCAGTGAGAGAGCACTTGCTTGGTGAGATGCTGGAAGTGATTGATCAGAAGTGATTTTTTTTTCTGAGACCTCGTGGACCACTTCTTAGGGTCTCTCAGACCACTTGTAGTCCACGGACCACAGATTGGTAACCAATGATGTAGATGTTAAGCAGCCCAGGGGACAGCATAGACTTCTTTGGATCAGAGTAAGATTCCCATGGCACTCTCTTCTCAAACTGACCATTCAGATAGGAAAGGAACTACCAAAATCCACAATTTCAACCTCAGACAGATATGTAAAAAGGGCAGGTGACCTTTTAACAGTGAAACGCAAGTTCAAAACATGATAAATTATAATGTTGCTGCAGTTCATAGAAAATGTTACTGTTTCAAGATACAGTACTCTATTTACATTTAGCCTCCTGGCTTCCATTAATGTTAATGTGCGGGGGGGGGGGGAATTGCCAGCTTTAATCCCTGATCGCTACACCAGAAATCATGCTGCAGATAAAAAGCAATTAAGGGAAAAAGATAAAGCAAGAATTAGGGAAGCAGTGCCTCAGACAGAAGGACCACTAGAAGAATATTCCTAAAAACAATGCATGCTTCTCAGTATTGAATTGAACTACATTCGTGGTTTGGGAGTTGGACTTAAGAACTGAAAGATCCATGTTCAATTCCCTGCTCAGCCATGAGGCTTCTTGGGTGACCCTGGCCAGTCACTCTCTCTCAGCCTGACCTACTTCACAAGGTTGTGGGGAGGACAAAAGGAGGGGAGGAACTATGGACAGCGCCCTGACTTGCTTGGACAAAGGGCTGTATAAAAATATGAAAAATAAACATAAAAATAACATGTGATAATATCCTCCTTGAACAGACTATTCAGGGCAGGAACTGTGATTGAGAAGTCTCTCTGACCATTTGCAAATTACTTGATGAAAGAGCTGCACAGTTTTAGACCAATGCATGGTCAGATAGCGTTGTTTGAAAATCAGCAATGGTGTTGATCAGCATTGTTGTTCAGTGTTGTTCAGCATGGCAGAGCGAGCACTAGGTGAGGGGGCAGACAGTGCCTTCCTGTTCTACCTAACAATCAGCTGGTTTCTGTGATTTTCTGACCAGAGTTGGACATGTGCAGTGCCAACATCTATTATCTAATATTTAAATGGTGACTAATCTCATGCCCTGCAACTTTAAAGACAAAAGGATGCTTTTTAATAAAAACAAAACAAGTGTTTCTTTTTCATGATTCCTTTCCCTGTTTGTTTTTACTAGAAAGTTATATAGGCGCATGATGAAGTCTTTAGACAGACTTCATTTAGCAGCTACAGACTGTAACCAATTTCATCTTCTTTATATTTTAGAAGCTATGTAGGAAAAGCTTTTGGATTTTTCGAAATAAAAGCAGGTCTAACAATCGTAGTGAAATGTTTTTTAAAAAGTGTGTGAAATGTGCCTAAACCATTATTTCAAATTAATTGCATTGGTTCTTATCTGTATAAAACTGGGTCATTCTGAAAGAAAATACTTATATAATTTACATCCTAACTGAATATATTTACATAGTAATCACGTTTAAGTGACTGTACTCATTAGTGCACCCTAGAAATGTAAAAGATGAAAGAATGAAACTTGATGCTGAATTTTGTAGTACTGGCTCTCCCTAAATGAAATATAATTGACCAGTCTGAATTGCCGCAGATCCTCTCAAATGTTTTCTCAACTGGAAGGGAAAAAAATGAAAAATAGGAGACCATGGCTACTTAGTGATTTCTTAGCTGTTGTAATTAATGATGGTTGAAACTGCTTCTCTGTATTTCCTCAAATTGTTCTCTTCTGTGTACTACCTCAGTTATTATTGAAAACACCCTGACCTTTCCATTTATAATTTGAAACAGGTTAAGTGTCAACTACTTGGCCTTCTAAGCTCTCATCCACTTGGTGGGGCTAAATTTATTTATTGAATTTACATCCTGCCTCCAAGGAGCCCAAGGAACTGGTGGTACATGTTCTCTGCTTTGATCATCATAATTGCCCTGATGGGCTGCGAGATCTGGCCCAAGGCTTACCTAGGAAGCTTCATGACCAGAGGGGGATTGAATCTAGGTCTCCCAAGACCTAGTCTGGAATATTTTAACCACTATACCACTCTGGCTCTCTTAAAAACATCACATTTAACTTTTAAGTTTTTAAAAATTTAAGATTTTTTTTTAAAGATATACATAAATTCACAAACAATCATGAAACACACGCATCCAAGTCTCATTGGTGGTCTAGCTCTCAATATAGACATGGAAGGGGGGAACGCTGTGAATTGATGGCATAGATCAGAGGTGCCCAAACCCTGGCCCTGGGGCCACTTGTGGCCCTCGAGGACTCCCAATGTGGCCCTCAGGGAGCCCCCAGTCTCCAATGAGCCTCTGGCCCTCCAGAGATTTGCTTGAGCCCACACTGGCCCGACGCAACTGCTCTTAGCATGAGGGCGACTGTTTGACTTCTTGCATGAGCTGTGGAATGAGGGCTCCTTCCACTGCTTGCTGTTTCACATCTGTGATGCAGTAGCGGCAGCATAGGAAATGCCAGCCTTGCTTTGTTTAAAGCCTTTTATAGACCTTGAGCTATTGCAAGACCTTCATTCATTCATATAAGTTCATCTTTAATATATAAATTTATGTAAATGTATGTAAATTTATTCAAATTTTAAATGTATATTAATTCTTTTTCCCCCCGGCCCCCGGACACAGTGTCAGAGAGATGATTTGGCCCTCCTGCCAAAAACTTTGGACACCCCTGGCATAGATTGATGAAAATTGTCCATTATTATTTGAGGGTTTGGGGGATAGTCAGGCAGTCACCACAGTGTGGCTGATGATAGGGAGAGAAGTTGTAGAACATGTGCTAGCTTGTCGCTGCAGAACTTTCATCTGAAGGAATGATTTTAGCAGGGGGAGAGTAACTGGCCCACCTCACCCCAGCACTGTCTGTTCTAGTGGCTGTCTGCTGGTATTCCTTGGCATCTTTTTAGATTGTGAGCCCTTTTGGGACAGGGAGCCATTTAGTTATTTGATTTTTCTCTGTAAACCGCTTTGTGAACTTTTAGTTGAAAAGCGGTATATAAATACTGTTAATAATAATAATAATTAATAATAATAAGCAAAATTAGAAATGGTTGACTAAAAGTGTGTGGATCAGTTGAATTTTTCATAACATCAGAATTTCATCAAGTTTTTTAAACTTGAAAATTTCATGCCAACACTAATTATTGTCCACATAATATTATATAATTTCTTAGCACATTTATGGGATGTGATTTACATATAGAAGTACTTTCTGTTAGCAGTTCTCCTGATGTTCAAAAGCAACTGGAACTGGTGCTGAAAATCAGTTTTGCTCAAATTGAAATGTGGTATGTAGATGTATTTGAATATTGAAAATGTCTTCTATTTTTCTCTCTTGGGGCTTCAGGTTCCCTTGACTGGAGATCCTCTTGTTGCTGCTCAGAGCAGCTCCCACAGAGCTATCAAGTGCTTTCCTCCATAGGTTTCCTAACTCAAAGAAGAATGACAGAATTTGCTTACACTGCAATTATCTGCACACTTCCTTGGATGTGTGCAATTAATAGGGTGGAACTTACTTCTGAATAAACATGCATAGGATTTGGCTGCACTTGATAGCCTTTGTCAAGTGTTCCTTGGTAGCACTAGTAATGGCAAATCTCCCCTCAGCACCATTCAGACTTGGAAATAATAATAAAAGTGTTTTGGAGAATGCCATTCTGGCTCATTATGTCAGTGCATGTGCACTGATAGTGTGATGTGCCTTATATTTCTCTGTTTCCAAGATGAACCATGACAAAACATGCTCTTGAAAATTCAGCTACACTCCTTCCAAAAACAAAGATACTCGGGAATAAGAGAAGGGTTTAGACAGGATGAGGGACAACTCAACACAAACACTGGTAAATAACAATGAAGAGAATTGACCTACGTAGAAAAGATGCTCACCAAATAAAAGATTGCTTGCTCTGGTGACATAATTCACAACTGTCAATTACAGTTGTGGGTAATTGCTGGTACATGCATCACATTAAAGATCCAGCAAATGCTCCTACAATGTAGCTGGCTTTCTCATTCCTGTAATGTCACAGTAATCAAATACAGTCTCACAAAGAATAAGAGGTTTAATACTAAACAATGTTCCTGCTATGTGTCTACATAGCACATGGCCTTGGCATCTGTGTGCTGAACTGGGCATGTGCAGAATCTTACTATACTTTCTGAAATACGAAAAGTGCTTTCTTTGGAGGAAGCTGTGCTAGATTTGCAATACGCTTGAGCATTAAGAGTTGGATAAATTCATCTTCTGAACCAGGTCATTACGAATGTCAGCAACAAAGCAAGGTGGCACTGACACTATAAAAAATTCTACAGCTTCTGGCAAGCATTTCCTGGGGCCAGCTTCTGCTCCATTTCCTCCCTCATTTTTTTTACTACTGTGCACCAATTGAAACAAAGTGGCTCTCGGTGCATTGCCACCAAGCCAAGTGATCAATTGGTTCAAGTCCAGTGCTCTAACCATTCCATCACACAGCACATATTCAGCACCATAAAGGTGAGGGAGAATGGGAACATGTTAGTTAGCTATGCTCTATCCAGAACTCTTGAATGCCCTTGTATTCAACACTTGCCTGAAGAGGCAAGAGGCAAACACGGGGAGAGTTTCTCCTCACAGCCAGAAACCCTGGCAGACTGAACACAGCAATAACATCTATTGAGGGCTACTAAAATGTAGAGATGGGTGTGAATTAACTGCTTCCTGCTTATGTCAATGTGACTGCTCCTTCTTTTGATTAGAACAGTGACTGTGTGCTAAGGCGCTGTCATGTTTGTTCATAATACAATACATAATACAAACATTTGAAAATGGGGCATGTTCTTCTTTATTTAGCAGGTGTCCCACCCATTGTGATATTCCTCAGTATTTTTCCCCTTTTGACAGAGCCCTGGAATACAAAGGCATGCAATGTTTTCATTTTTTTTGTTACCGCGCATCTTATTTAATCACCATTGTATTTGGGAAGGTTACCGCCTGCTGCTTGAAGGTTGTCTCTGCATTTGCAATATGGAATTGTTCAAAGAGCGTCGGTGCTGAAGCGGAGGAAGGTTCTCAAGACTGTTCCAGCTTGTGGTGCCACTGGAGGGTTCTTGCACATCCGCTGAGCAGGCGTGAAAAGGTCACTGCTCAGGAGCACTGGGAGCACAGGTATTTAGCAGCCCCGTGGTTTAGGTGCTTCTTGCACTATCGTGGGCTGCTGTGCTGAATGCTGACTGTAAAAGTTAGATACGAGTTATTCTAAATCAAAAGGAGCCTAAAACAGACTGTATCGCCATCCTATCAGCACTGGACAGTACGAACCAATCAGAGAAATGCACACGGTGCCTTAAGCTTACCCAAGGCCACCAGCATGCCCAGGAGAACCCCATGCTCTCTCACAAAGTGCTTTTGAAAGTTCGATCACACTCAAAAACATTTTGAACATATGAAGCTAAAGGTGGCCCATGGCAAACTTCCACTTTCATTTCCCCCCCCCCAATCCTACTTCCCAAATTCTTCCACCCACCCCCTACCCATGTTAGCAGACATTCACCTCTCAAGCAAGCACCATATCATGCATGCACACACATAGCACACCTCCAAAGGGAGCACCATTGATGGTGCAGGCCTAGGGGAGGCACATCTGCCCGCTACCTGCCTGAGAAGAATCCCTTCTCATGTGTTCAGACATTACATAAACAGGGTGAGGAGGGCATACCTCTAGTGCAGGGGTGTCCAAAGTTTTCGGCAGGAGGGCCACATCGTCTCTCTGACACTGGGTCGGGGGCCGGGGGAAAAAAGAATTAATTTACATTTCAAATTTGAATAAGTTTACATAAGTTTACATAAATGAATATATTAAAGATGAACTTATATGAATGAATGAAGGTCTTGCAATAGCTCAAGGCCTATAAAAGGCCTTGCACAAAGCAAGGCTGGCCTTTCCTATGCTGCCGCTACTGCATCACAGATGTGAAACAGCAAGCAGTGGAGGGAGCTCTCATCCCACAGCTCATGCAAGAGGTCAAACAGTTTCCTTCACACTGAGAGTAGTTGCGTCCGGCCAGTGTGGTCTCCAACAAATCTCTGGAGGGCCAGAGGTTCATTGGAGACTGGGGGCTCCCTGAGGGCTGCATTGAGAGACCTCAAGGGCCGCAAGTGGCCCCAGGGCCGGGCTTTGGGCACCCCTGCTCTAGTGACTGCATCCAGCACTGCCGTGCCATCTAGTGGCCGATGGAGAAAGTGCTGGGAGCACTCCCAACATTCCCTCACCCAGAAGAAGCAGAGCTGGGGCTGGATGTCAGAAGAGATGTGCTACTGCTGCTACCACAGCCAACTCTCCTAGAGCTCCCCTTTCCTACTCCTCCAACAATGCCTCTTCTGCTCATTCTCCCAGCATTCCCTTCTCCTGCCACTAGAAGAAGCAGCAGCAGCCTTTTCTATCCTTCTCTTACATGCTAGTGATTTAAAGGAGGATGCTGTCCATCAGGAATTGGAAGCCATGATAGAGGTAAAAGGAGGCAGGTGAACAGAAGTTTAGAGGAACCTTCCTACCTAGCCCAGACTGCTACTTGAGGCAACATTTTAAACTTGCCTCATGACTTGGTTGGCCCTGCCCAAAGCTGTCTTGTATAGAATCAGAATGTTGGTCCATCTAAGACAATATTGAGCTCACTGACTAACAGGTCCAGGGTTTTAGACTGAAGTCTTTCTCATCTCCACCTGGAGATATCAGAGACTCTACCCTAATTTTCTGTGAACAAACCCTGTGCTCCACCACTGACCCACAACTTGCCCTGGGTTGCAGAACTGAGGGTGGAGCACTGCCCAAGAAGCACATGCTTCAACTTCATTGGGTGTTTGCAACTTAATGAGTTGTTATTTGTATCTTGGCAATAGTGCTGTCAAGAATTTTTGCTTGCTAGGCAGTTTTTTTTTCTCACACCCACACATGTTCGCTTGGGGGAAAAAAGAAGTGGAATGAAAAAATAATCTACTACTTCACATTTATATATCAGCTTTAGAGTACTGAAAAGGCTTCACATTCAGTATGTTGTAATTCTAAAAAGAAAAGTACTGGTTGAGAGATTGTGGCTTGCCTAAGGCCACCCTGTGAGTTCATGACAGAGGTATGATAATATTAGGAACTTCCTGATGCAGCAGAAGAGGAATCAGAAGGGGAAAACAAGGGAAGAGCCATCTTCCGTTCCCTAATATTACATGTAGAACCAGATGTCGAACCCAAAAGCTCAAACACAGAAATGGTCAAATACCGTGTTACCTCTTTTGCATGATACTGTAAGAAAAATATAAAATATGAAGCTCTCGGAACCATTTTCAGACCACAGCCTGATGTGCTTTTAGCAAATCAGTCCTGATGGTCAATAGCACAATTTATGACGTGTGATACAATCAGCAACACATAGTTTGATTTCTACATTATAATGGATGGCTTCCTCTTTATTACTAGCGGATTGATGGTGACCACCCATCCATCTGTTCAAGCATAAGGATTGGAGAAAAAATTCAAAATATTTTAACTCTTGAGTTGTTTTTTGAAAGATTTAATTCTTTTGAGATCCTGAACTCCTGAAACCTGAAGTTAGCTGAGACCAAGCTGGAGTGCTAATCCAGGGGTATCAAACATAAGGCCCAGGGGCCAGATGCAGGCCACGGAAGCTTTTTACCTGGCCTGTGGTCTCTCCCAGTACCACCATCAGCTGCTGAGGTGTGCTAAGGTGTCACTGCTGAAAGGGCTGCCCGCATAATAATTGAACTCTCCCATATCTTGAAATATGATCAAGATTTGCTTATTTTCTCTCTTGTCATTTGCAGCTAATTAGTTCCTAAATGACAAAAAGTGCTTATTTCTGATTAGTGACCTGTTGAATGACATCATTTCCTGTCTAATGACATCACTTCCAGCCCTCATTAGGCATCATGCATGCTATTTGGCCTGCTGTATGTAATGAGTTTGATACCCCTGTGCTAATTCTTATTTGGCAACAAATCTTCTTGGATTATGTGAGAATTACTTATTTCTGTTCTTAGATATGGAAGAAGAAAAGTGTCCCATAAAGTCTTACCTAAAAACAGACTGGGAGATGAGATGAAGAGATGGCATCCAATTGCAACATTCAATGATGACAATGCATCTAATGCTGTGAATTGGACTAATACTGAATCAGTCAGTCAACAGTCAACTGAATCAGACCATTGGCCCATCTGGGTCAGTGTTGTCATTGATCGGTATCAGCTCTCCAGGGATCTGTCCCAGCATCACCTGAAGATGCCAGGATCTGAACCTGGGACATTCTGCTTGTGTATGGCTACTTCTCCATATGAAATGCACACATGTGATACTGTCTAATGTTGGGCAAAATGCATCACATTTTGTGTCATTCTTGAGTTCTTAAAGAGGACCCAGGTTTTTTTCATGGTAACATCACAAAAGTCTATGTTATTAAAGGTTCTGTTCAGCTCATCTATCTCAAGAGTTTCAGGCAGAATAAATATAGTGATTAAGAAGGCTGCCTGTATGGCAGGTCAGCATGTTCCACTTGAACAAAACTTTTCTCCAAGGGGATAAGAAAATAATGAACACATATGATGGGATATTGAAGAAATGTACTGGAAACTAAACTCATATAAAATATGACCAAAGTGGCACACACCATTATCATGCCTCTCTCTTCTTATTGCAGACACCATTATGTAACTTTTTGAAATTACAGCTAAGACTGTCTTAGTTGTGCCTTGCAAAATTATTTTTTGGATGTAATGCAAGGTCAGGGCCAAACTAGATGCAATGATAATGCGTTTTCATTTTTTTTCTTTGTTAAATAGCAGTAGAGGGCAATTAGGACTGGGAAAATGGTGGTGATAGAGAGGATATTTAAGGGAAAAATTATGGGAATAGAATATCTGAAATATGAATTAGCGAAGACGTTGGGAACTGTGATAGCAATTTATGTTACAATCATTCAAAAAACTAAGCACTGTGCAAAAAGAAACAGGGCAGCTGTTGTTGAAAGCTCGGGATGCAACAGTTTGAACTGTAGATAATTTTAAAGGTCCCCATATCCATGGATCTCGTATCCACAGATTCACTTATCCGTGGATTGAGTCCAGCCACCCCAGCACATACTCCCCCACACACAGGCCCTCCAGAGAGGGGCTCCAGAGGGGACTCTCCTCCAGCAGAGCTCCATGTGCCTCCGGAGGAGCTCTGAGCTCAGCAGAGGTCAAGGACATGTGTCCTCAGCCTCTGTCAAGCTCAGACTGAACTCTGTAGGTAAAAAAAAAAAAAAAAACTACTTCCAGTTTCATGGAGAAACCAGAAATGTTTTTAAGGCCTATAAGACTTTGGGAGACCCAGAGAAGCCCTGGATTTCTTCCCTGGGCCTCCTAATGCCTTATAAGGCATTAAAAATGCCACTTCCGGTTTCTCCGTGAAACCAGAAGTAGCATTTTTTAATCTACAGTCGGAGCTCGGCAGAGGCCAGAGACGGACATCTTCGGCCTCTGCTGAGTTCAGAGGCCACTCAGGAGGCAAGGGGATCAGAGCTCCCTCACCTCTGGAAGTGGGGAGGCCCTCTGGGACACGGGGATGGACGTTCATCTGTTTTTGTGGTTTCAGGTATCGCCAGGGGGTTCCAGAATGGGATAAGGGGCACACCTGTATCTATCATGGTTTAACCCAGATCTGACCTGCCAGCTTCTAGGGTAAAATGTACCTTTTTATCATTGGTTAACTTTCTGCCCAGTCCTCTGTTGTATTGTATTGTTATTAGCTGCCTTAGAGTCCAATCCTGAGTTCCGCAGCACGGCTCTGCACTGCGGATCTCAGTTGCAAATGTGCCGTAAGGCACATTTGTGGGGTTTACCACCAGGCTCCCACCAGAGCTAGCCCAGCTCCAGCCAGCGATGGGCTAGCGTGCGGCAGTCACCCAGGTTCCGCAGCTCCGCAGTCTCCCAGACGACTGTGCTATGGAACGGGAGGCGGGGGCATGGCCAGGGGCATGGGGGAGGTGTTCCGGGGAGGGGGGAGGCCGGCGGGAGGCGTGGCCAGGGGCGGGCGGGAGGCATGTCGGGGGGAGGGAGCGAGGCAGATCCGCGGAGCAGAGCTCCACAGGATCCAAGGCGCTCGTGCAGGGCTGCACACCCTACATGAGCGCCTTTACTTTAGCGCCGACCTTTTGGTCACTGCTAAAGTGAGTAGCCCCATTGCAGGGCTGCTTCCCTTACTTGGGGGAAGGGGACGAACATCCCGTTCTCCCGAGGAGCCTCATGCGGTAGCACAGGAGGCGCAGGATCCGGTGGCAGCCCTCCACAGAGCTGCCGGACCTGGGCGTGGCAGGCAGCTCAGGATTGGGCTGTTAGTCCTTAAAAGGGAAAGGCCTTTTATTTAAAGTTTTAAAATTTAATTTTTTTAACTGTGTTTAAATAAACAAATAAATAAGTAAATACAGTTAAATTATTTACATTTATCATATCATGCATGCATGCCTATTTTAAACTTCTATGACACATATCAGAAGTTACAATCAATAGTTTTTCTGTGTATTTATTTGACTGCAATAATACGCTCTGCGTATTACAGCGTAATCCTATGCGTGTTTACTCAGAATCAAATCTCATTATGTTCACACTTTCCCATGAAAGTGCGTATAGCATTGCAGCCTGAGGGCCCAAGCCTATCCAACTTTCCAGCACCGATGCTGCAGCAGTGCAGCCCTGAGGTAAGGGAATAAATGTACCCATACCTTGAGGAGGCCTCTGTGACTGCCTCTGTACCACAGGATGTAGGGCACAACCCTTTGGCACAGCTGCACTGGCACTGGAAAATTGGATAGGATTGGGCCCTGTCTTTTTGGTTCTATCTCATCTCACAAAATAAGTATGGGAAGGACTGACATCAAAGGCTTCTCCCACATTTTTTTTTATAATACTGAAGTAACATAGTGGCTTCTGTGCCATTGGAAGGATTTTTGAAGGAACTCTAAGTGACCAGATCTTGACATGTAGGAGTGAAGATAGAAACGGGTTGTGCCTGAGAGATCAGGAAGTGATCCTAAATGAAGGACTAGGTCATCAGGTTGGGAGCTTTGTGGTATTATGTTGGGAGGAGGAAAAGTTCAGTAAAATAAGAGGAACTGCTTAAACAGTCCAGAAGGAATGCACACCCAGACTTTCAGTGAGTTCATGTGTGGCCCTCTATAGCAAGGGTGCCCAAACCCCGGCCCTGGCGCCACTTGTGGCCCTCGAGGACTCCCAATGCGGCCCTCATAGAGCCCCCAGTCTCCAATGAGTCTCTGGCCCTCCAGAAATTTGTTGGATCCCACACTGACCCGATGCAATTGCTCTCAGCATGAGGGCGACTGTTTGACCTCTCCTGTGAGCTGTGGGACGAGGGCTCCTTCCACTGCTTGCTGTTTCATGTCTGTGATGCAGTAGTGGCAGCAAAGGAAAAGCCAGCCTTGGTTTGTTCATGGACTTTTATAGGCCTTGAGCTATTGCAAGACCTTCATTCATTCATATATGTTCATCTTTAATATATCCATTTATGTAAACTTATGTAAATTTATTCAAATTTTAAATGTAAATTAATTCTTTTTTTCCTTGGCCCCCAACACAGTGTCAGAGAGATGATGTGGCCCTCCTGCCAAAAACTTTGGACACCCCTGCTCTATAGTATACTCTGTCAATTACAATGTCCTTTATTTTGGATAACTGCAGCAATGCTTTAAATATTGCCTGTTTTAGAAATACAGTTCAAGTAGCAGTATTTGTAAGACAATGTTTTATACATTTTACTGTGCATAAAATGTTTGCAGGCAGGTAAAGAAATGGAATAATAAATTCCTATAATATGAATACATTAGGTTTATGAAATTCTAATAACTGAACACTGATACAGTCATAAGTGAAATGGTTTCTAATGAATCTTTACTTTAATGTGATACGCTGCCTTTTGTTGTCTTATCTTCACGGTATATCCAATGCTATCTTTCCTTAGCCCATTGTCAGCCCATTGTCAGCCCATTCCTTAGCTTATTCTCAGCCCATTGTCTTCTTTACTTGAGCAATTGTTTAACCCAAAATCTTTGATGCAAAATATGCAACACTAAAATGAAATTAAATAACACCAGCATTCACATTTTGGAAAATTAGATCCAAAGTCCTCCAAGAGAGGACACCAAGACAAATAAATTCATCACATGTAAGAATTTCAGTTTCAAAGCCAAAAGCATGCCTTCCACATGGGCATTTGCAGAACACTTGATTACACCTAAAGTTCAGAATCACACTTCACCCAGATCTGTCCCAATTGTATGTTCAACCATTAAAAACCAGATCTATAAAGAAAATCTCATAGAAGCTCTTACTCAGATTTATAAGATTTATGAGTACAGGATTTATGAGTACAGCCCCTGTATCCACGGGGTTCCACTCCAAACCCCCCCCCCCAGATATAAGGGGACACCTCCATTGCCTCCAGAGGGTCTTCTGAGGCCTGCAGAGGCCGCACACAACCACTTGCAGCCACTGTGGGCCTCAGAATGACCAAAAAGGCAAAAAAAAAAAAGTGACTTCTGGTTTTCAATTGAAAACCAGAAGTGGCATTTTTAATGCCTTATAAGGCATTGGGAGGCCCAGGGAAGCCAATGTTTCCTTAGCCTGAGGAATCCTCCAGCTGCTGTTTTGGCCCCACAGGATACAGCAGTGGTCATTTCAGCACTGCTGTACCTTGCAGTGCCAGGGCAGCATAGGATAAGGCCCTTAGGGAATGGACTTGCACCAGCAAGAAGTTGCACTGAAGTTTGCTTTTAGCTATTTTAATCTCTTTATACAGGATATATATTTCATTCTTTTAAAAAAAATGGAATGAGGTCAGCTAGAAATGTAAGTGTTTATATGTTTGTTGTTAGATTTATTTTGTGAGAAATATTACAAAATCCAGCGCTGAAAAGTATAGATGTAATACCACTACTTAAATAAACAAGATAAACGTGGATTAGTGTTTATTCAAAATGTAATTTATAAAAAATATTTATACGTAAGTACCAACTATTACTAATGACTACAGACATGAAAATTTTGCTGGGTTTATTTAATTTCCATAGTTATTTTTCATTCTTATGCTGTTATGGCAAGACTTCAAGGGAAAAATTTAAAACCAGATTAATTTGTCTGGCTAAGTTAGAATACCTTTAACATAGGCTGTTATAGGATTTATTAGTAAGACAAAAAAATATCCAGTTTATGTTAATACCAAAATGGTATAATATTTTATCTTTAAGTATTTAGTTCTGATCTAAACTTGTGATAACAAATGTTTTGACTAATAGAACTTAGTGTTGAGGTAACCCATTGCAATTAGTTTTGAATGTTTTACACACACACACACACACACACACACACACACACACACACACACACACACTGATATACCTAATATAATTTTCCAAAAATGACCACAAAATGACCTAGTGTAAGCTTTGAAAGGTTTTGTGAATCATTATCCAGAGGTGGCCTGGTGTAGCACACATCTTACTTTACCAGCTATCAAAAAGAAGAGTCCACACGCTAGTTAAGTAGTAAAGCTCTGCTGATGATACATTGTTGATGAGAGGAAGGGCGCAATCCAGATCCGGGATTTGCGCCTCCTTGAGAGGAACATTTGTGCCTCTTCGAGAGGAAGCTGGGCTGGTGCTCCAAGAAGTGCCGGCCTGCAGAGGCTGACATAAGCCTCCGCGCCAACTTCCTCTCAGACGCTTGCATCAGCCCAGCAAGCAGAAAAGGTAGGCAGGGAGGTGGTGGGAGGGAGGCGATCCTGGGCAGGGGGAGGGCGGTCAGTGGGCAGCCCCAGGGGCAGATGGGCAGGGAGCGGGAGGCGGGGCTGGGATCTGGCAGTTATGCCAGATCCCAACCCTCATTCCCAGGGAGAACGGAGCGGCTTCAAGCCACTCTGCTCTCCTTGGGGGGCTGAGGAGGCCCATAGGAGACCCATAGAGGAGACCCATAGTCTGAGGTGACCCATGCCCTTTGTCATAAGGGCAAAAGAGGACAAGGGACTCCAAAATATGGGACATCCATAGGGGCCAGCAGCCCTTACCCGGAGGTAAGGAAAATGTTTCCCCTTACCTCTGACTGAGCTGTTTATGGCCACTATTCTGAGGAGGATACAGTGCAAGCCTCCTGGCTTGCCTGTTCCTGTGCAGGATAGAATTGCGCCCGAAGTGTTACATGTATGTATAAGTCACCACATCACAGTCACAGACCTAATGGAGAGTTTCCTAAAACTCTTTTTTCCTTTTTGCATGTCCAGAGATATGCGACACTACAATCCTATGCATGGCTGCTCAAAAATAAGGTCCTCTCAGTTCAGTGGGGTACATGTAAGTGTGCATAAGATTGCAGCCCAAGTTTCTCACTGTATGCACATCCCTACTAACTTAAATGACTGAGACCTATCAGTGCATCTCTGCAGCACTGTCTGGTCACATGGCCAGAAGCTCTTCTTCAGCTACCTTCTTTCTAATTCCACACTACCATTACCTGCTATTTTCAGTGCCTTCTTATGTTGGATAGCTGGGTGTATTCAATTGTGTTCTACATTTCCATTCCTCTCATGATTCTCTCTCTCTCTTCCTCCCAACTCTGCCAAATATTTAGATTGGGGTGACCAACCTTTCAACTTAAGGGTTCCTGGACCTTTAACAATAGAGGAAGGTATTTGTTATCTGTGAGATGTGGCAAGCCACATCTGCTGAAATTCCCTCTGCTACACAAATGTTAAAGGTTCAGGAGCCCTAAAGGTGAAAGGTTGGCCACCCCGGTTTAGATACTATCATTGGGAAATCCTACATTTATATCACTACTTATGAAAAAATGAAGTCCTTGATATTAAGAGCCTTTTCAGTAAAGTTCCCCACCATCTCCAGTCTCTTCTGAAACTAAATGGAAGCTTCCATTCAAATGATATTAAGGTTAGAAATTATTATTATTTGGATGGCTTAAAAAAAAAGAATTTCACAATGACTTCTTTGAAGTCAAAATAACCTAATTCTACTGAGTACAAGTTCTGTTCTTGCCAACAAGCCATATGACCATTTGTCACAAGGGCAAAAGAGGACAACAGACTCCAAAATATGGGACATCCAAGAAAAATGTAGGACATGACAATATAAAAGCTAAAAACATTTGTATATTGCTTTCATGTGGTTAATTTAAACACTATATTACTTCTTATTAAATTTAAAATGACATTACCTATAAGTTATTATATATAATTTATGCAGTTCAAAAAGGCTCTGTACTGCCCACTCACAAGGAAAAGGAGGACATTCAAGTTCTTTTCCAGGACACAATGCTAGAAAAGAGGACATGTCCTGGAAAAAGAGGACATCTGGTCATCCTGGTCATATGAAGCTGCTTTTTTTGGTCAACCACCTCTGAGATGCCCCTTGCAAAAATGCAGTCCTGAGAGTGAGAGAGTGTGGAAAATCTATAAATGGAAATGTATTGCAACTCTAATTGCATATTTTTTCTGTTTCTTTTTGAATCTCCACTTTTCAAAGGCTCTGCCATGATTTTCCCTCTGTATGCTCTGCTTTTAGAAGCCCTGTGTTATATAAGAAGCTATTTTTCAAGACTTCACCTGCAAGCACATTGATAACAGCCTGTGTTTACCATCAGCCAGAGCCCCAGGAATGGCCTTTGCCATCAGAGGGAAACTGATTGCATTGCTGGAGCAGCAGTCACATGATTTTGCATCTCACTGGCAACCCAGCACCATGTGGAGTGAAATCACTTGTGGGTTCAGCTAGGTAACAGGGGACCATTACAGTAAAGAATGCCATGGTTCTGATTCTCATTGGGGTAGCTAATATCTAAATGTTTAAAAGTAGACCAATAGGGAAAACATCACATGGGCAGCCCAATCCTCCACCCGGGAGCACTATTTGCTCATGTGCTGCCTGGGAAAAAGGTGTCACAAATGTGCCATAAGGCAAGTTGTAGCAGCCAGAACAAGGGAGGTGGGGGCTGAGCCTCCATGCCTGTGGGGCGACAAAGAGGAGCACCAGGTAGTAAGTAAACTGCCACTCAGCGGGGAGGCATTTCTCAGTGGGGGAGGGCAGGAGGAAGATGGAGAGGGGGAGAACCTGGGTGGAGGGAAGGTGGTCCAGAGGGCAGATTGGGCTGGGTGGGGGCAGGAATGGCAGCAGATCCTGAGCCCTCCCCCCAAGCCTCAGAGTCCAACATGAGGCTCCTTGGTTCTGCACCAACAATTGAGCTGGTACAGTAGACCCATCTGGGATGTGGGGGCACTACACAGGGAAAGGGAACTGATGTTCCCTTACTCCAAGGAGACCACTGGCTGCTTCTCGTGCCCCACAGGATACAGTAGCATTCAATTTGGCACAGCTGTATCACAGGGCAGGTGAGCAGCATAGGACTGGGCGCTTGGTTTGGTTTTACATATACATTTGCAGACTTATAATAGAGCCAAGTCCTTTGCATGTTTTAAAATAGCATTAAAGGAGAAACAGTGCTGTCACCAGGTTGCTGGGGGCTCTTGAACAAGCCCTCCACTGAGCCTCCCCATTTTAGCACACTGGCCTCTAATACTGACATGGTATTGAGGGTTTGGAGGTGGGTCCTCTGATGTGCTTAGATCCTCAATCCAGTGGTGTTCCTCGGTGTTCCGCTGCCTGGGGCTGTCCCTTTAAATGTTGCCCCTGCCTGACTCAGAAGTAATTGTGGTGACACTTTGCAGTGTAATTTTCATGTAATTGTGCTGAATTTTTGCTTTGAAAGAAGCAGGCAGCTGCTCCAAGTGACACACAAGTGCTCCAAGTTGCTGCAAGGGGGAGCCAGTGGATGGGGGTACCCCACCAGGCATGCCACCCAGGGACACTTGCCCTCCCAGGTGCGCTAGTGCTTCAATCAGTGCCTGACCTGGTCACCTCTGACACCACTCCAGAACAGAAGACATTCTGGGCTTATCACCCCCTGATGTGAACATAATTTCACAGTAACACACAAAAATGTGCACCAACCAAATGCTATTTCAGTCAAGTAGAATGTTCATTTAGAGAATGCTTGCATAATACAGGGAGTCCAGAGTATTAGGGCAGGAAAGTATGTGTCTCTAGACAGAGGAAGTGGAACCCATCACCATTTATGTCTAACAACTTGCAGTCTGATTGTGTATCACTTCACCAAGTGGTAAGGACAGTCTGACAAGATAGAAATTGCATGTGGTAAAGTGGTTGTTTGTTATAGACAATAATTCAACCGGTTTGCTCAGAAACATAGAAATGCACATCTTCCCCCATCTGGCACACTGGCACCTAATCAGCTCAATGTGTGAATTAAATGCTATTTTAATGTTTAAATTACTTTAAGGAGCAACAGAAGAACATCGTTCTAGATCTGAATTAAAACTTGTGCCCCTAACTGAAGTTGGAATTTATTTTTTTCCAAATAATTATTAGCTGCTTTCTGAAGGCAAGTCCATATTTCTGCTGCCTCATTCAGATTAAATTAGAATGATTTCAGTCTCAATTGAAGTCCCCCCAGGAAGACAATGTTTCTGCTTCAGGCTTTCAGTGCAGTTTATTTCTCAACCAATTTAAACAAATGGTGTGCTGCCAAGAAGACATTGAAAATAAACAGATATTGAAGTGCCTGTGCTCAGCAAGTACAGAGTTCATGAGTAAATCCCTCTTGGGATCCTCCCAATAGCATTATTGCAGCGATGAGAAAAGGGTGGCCTATTCCAATTTTAAATTTGAAAAGGTGGGTTTTACTTTGCCATGTGCGATGAACACATTGCCAAATATCTTCTTCATGATACATGATGAATGAACCATCAGCTGCTAATCTTGTGTTCAAATAATGCTCATTAGGAAGGCTACCGTTTCTCTTCTTCTCCCAGTAATAGTCATTACTGCATTAATGTGCCTTGAAGTCGCAGAGAACATTTTGGATCCCTTGAGTTCCTCTTTAATGTCTCTTGGTATTATTGCAGAGCTATTGCTGATGGAGAAGGGGGAGGATGGGAGAGGAAGGGGGAAGAAGTTGCGCTACTGCAGAATTAACAGGTAAAAGTAAAACATATGAAACTGGTGCTTTTATTGAATCAGACCCTGTAAAAGTCCAGTACAGTTGTGTCTCTTCTGACTGACAGCTGCTTTCCAGGAAGAGAGTTTCCTTAACCCTGCTGAGATGTTCAAGAATAATTGATGATGTCAGAAACTGAACCTGGAAACTTCTGCATGCAGAAGGTAGGCTATAGTACAGAACTTTCCATCTCCAGGGCCAGAAGAAGATCGAAAGTGTTTAATGAATATTTGTTGTTCACAAATTCTGTATACACACTGCACTTCTTCCAGAGCTATGATTATAATATTTCCCAAGATACTTCAATCTATGCTGAGCCAGGATGATACCAGATTTAGGCTGCAATTCTATAAATACTTTTCTGGAAGTAAGTGCTATTGAACACAATGGAACTTACTTCTGAGTAGATTTGCATAGGATTGAACTTTAAATCCAGCCCTCATCAAACACAAATTTTTTTAACAATCCTAAGATGCGATCCTACCCACACTTACCCAGGAGTAAGTCTCATTTACTATCATTGTGAAAATAATATACATAGTAGCCTATTAAAAGTACAGATCTGTAACATTTCCCCAAATGCAGTCACATACCATGGTAGCATCAAGTCTAATATATTACAAATAAAATATTGAAAGGCATGGGGACCTACCTGAAATGGGCTCACAACCCATTTAGTGGATCCTGAACCCACAGTTTGAGAAACACTGTCATATATGATTGCCTCATATAGCAAACTATTGGTCTGGGACCCACCAGTGGGTCATGACATAATTTTTGGTGGTTTGTGAAACTGACAAGGCAGATTAGACTATGAGCATCAAGGATTAAACAAGCTGCCACTTGAGGGAGGACCACCACTGCCCAATCACCCTTATAGCCACATCCCTTGGCATTTATAAATCAGGCAGCAATCTCTAGGGCCTCTTAAATGTTTGGGAAACACTGGCCTAATAACATTTGGAAAATTGTAAATAATTCAAAGAAAACAGCAACAAAAGTACCTAAAAAGCATGGGGTGGGGGAGAGAACAGGGTCATAGACTCAGGGTCCAATCCTATCCAACTTTCCAGCACTGGTGCAGCCATAGTGCAACCCCTAGGTGAGGGAACAAATGTTCCCATACCTTGAGGAGGCCTCTGTGACTGCTTCCCTAGTACAGAACGCAGCGCACGCCCCATTGGCACAGCTGCACCGGCCCTGGAAAGTTGGATAGGATTTGGCCTTCAGTTAACAACTTTAAATCAAGAGACCAGCCTTAGGAGTAACTTGAACCGGTTTCATACATAAACTCTAAATGAAAACAGTTAAAAGTGTCATTCTACATCTTTACTTGGAGGTAACTTCCGTTTTGTTCAATGGAGTATATTCCAAGAAAAATGTGTATAGGATTGCAACCTTAATGCATTTAAATTATCAGTTATAACTACCTAGCAATAAATGGACTATAAAATCTATTATTTATTTAAAACATTTAAACCCTGCCTTTCCCAAAGCTCAAGGCAGCTTACAAAACCTAATAAATAAAATACAGCATAAAATTAAAAAATGAACAGTTAAAATCTAGAACTTCAGAGTCTATTATCAATCTATTATTTTTATAATTTAAAGTTATTATTTCTAACAGTACCTACAAATAACTGGTGTTATAATTGTTGCTTGCTGCTTAGATATAGTTTTATACGCTGCCACAGTGTTGTTTTATGCTTAGGAAAGATCTGGCAGTTCAGCTGTGTTGTACAGAGATAGTGCATCTTAGGATGTCTTGCAGAGATTTAAGTATATTTGTTACCTGATATATTACACTACTCTTTGTTTTTAAAGAGAAAACAAAAAAGGTAATCGTTTCTCATCCTATTTTAACTAAACACATTTTTAACTCTCTATGTCCATAATGGTTGAAACAATATGTTTCTTTCTGACTAAAGGAAGAAAGTCTTGTATTGCTGAACAAGATTGGTTGGAGCAAAATACCTTGCTGATTCACTCACTGATCTAGTCCCATGGAGTTAATAACGATTAGCATTCCTACAATGGTTTAGTTTCAGTTCACAGAATAATGAAACTAGGGCTTTTCCCCCGGGGTTCTTTTCCCATCTTTGTTCTGTTCTTTTCCCAGACTTGTAGTGCAAAATTACTATATGGGAGGGAAAAAATCAAACCAAGTATTACCTTCGAAAAACGCCTCAAAGATTTAGCAACTTTAAAGAAAACTCTATTTTGTTTTTTCCCCTCAAAAGCATGCATCAATACTGTGAGAGAAACAGCCCAATCCTAGGTATGTCTACTCTGAAGTAAGTCCTGTTGCATTCAATGGGACCTACTCCCAGGTGAATGTGTATAGAATTGCAGCAGATGTCTCCCTCATCAGTCACTTACATGCACTAATTTTTTTTTTTTTTTGCAAAGCAAGTCATGGTTCATAAAATCCAGATGTTCTGAATGCTTTGACGGTTTGATGTGTCACGATCATAGAAAAGCTTTGTTGTTGTAATCACTGTTATAAACCCAGTTCAGAGTGATGGGCAGCTTGTACTATGTAGAGGAATGGAACTGGTCTACTGGTATGTAGCTGGTACTGGCTGCTGATACCCAGGCCCTGACAAACAACATGAGCTGAGCAGCCAGGAGCCTTGAAACATAAATCAAGACACACACACACACAATGGTCCATCCTGAGACAGGCTCACTTGAATGGTCAGTTGTGACACACTAAGAACCTCTTTGTTCTCCCATGTCCACTTGCCAATTCATGGAATGCATCAAGGTGGAGGTGGCAGAGAGGCAGTAGAATGCTTGTCTCCAGGTCTGCAGGACCGAAGCCTGTAAGGGGTAGCCAGAGCCATCAGACAAGAGCAGGGAAGAAGTGGAGGTCTATTGGGTCAATTTGCTCCTTTGGAATGATCAGAGGTTCTACAGCTCTGATCAGTCTTGGGCTGCTAGAAGCTACACTGCTGCATGTCGGCCCCTGTGTGGGCCTAGACAAGATAAAACAAATCACAAGATGAATCAGTTGAAGTTTCAGGACTTAATTCACAACCGCCACATCCTGAGAACTGAAACTACCTGGTACCTGTTGCAGCGATTGGATCTTATATCTGCTATAGGCCCTCATAGCTGGAAAGCCCCCGTCCAACTGAAGGCCCAATCCTATCCAATTTTCCATTGCCAGTGCTGCTGTGCCAATGGGGTATGCACTGCTTCCTGTGTTGGGGAGACAGTCTCAGAGGCCTCCTCAAGGGAACATTTATTCCCTTACCTTGTGGCTGCATTGCAGCTGCATGGGTGCTGGAAAGTCAGATATGATTGGGCCCTGAGTTGCCTCATGTTCCAAAAAAGAAAATAGCCACACTGCTGCTTGTTGACAGCACAATCCTACACATGTTTACACAGAAGTAAACCCCATTTTGTTCAGTGGAGCTCACTTCCAGGTAAGTATGAGGATTGCAGCCTAAGGGCCCAATCCTATAGTTCCTTAGTGCAGGCACTGAGCTCTAGCTAAAAAGCCCGACATGGAGGTTCTCTAGCCTGCACTGGCAAAATAGCTGGCGCAGATGTGAGATGTCCCACTGTGGGGCCTGGGGCTTTTCTCTGGGGAAGGGAACAAAAGTGTCCTTCCCCCAAGGATATTTCCTGCTGCTTCCCAGCACCCGTGGAATGCAGCAGTCGCCATTTGATGCTGCAGTTGATCCGGCTGCCAGAAAGCTCAGGATTGGACTGCCCATTATCCAGCAGTCACTTTTATTTCCGCAGCCGAAGAAGAAGAAGAAGAAGGTGGTGGTGGTGGTGGTGGTGGTAAACGTTGCCAGGTTCTTTGCTGATGTTTTGCTCTCCTGTTTAGCTGAGCCCAGTATGATGTCTGGAAGGGAAGCAAAGAAGAATTTGAGGTGCATGTGGCTAAAAATGTCAAAGGGTGGTCTTTACTATAAATACATCAGAAGCAGAAATTGTTAGTGAGGCAGGTGAACTGCCAGGTAATGAGGCAGTGGAAGAGGTGTTCAAAGACAATACAAAGTACCTGAATGAATTCTTGGCATTTGTCTTCGCTGCAAGCATAAGAAGAGAAGCTTTCCAGGCCCTGAAAGTGAAAATCAACCGAACTCCTGGGCAGAGCTCCAGAAACACCACCACCCTTGGGACTGAGTTCTGGACCCCAGGGCCTAGGAGAGGAGGGTAAAGGGGGTAATTTGTACCCAGGCCCAGGGTCAAAAAGGGGGCCCAGTAGCCAAAGGAGAGGGCCCAGAAATTTCCTGGGAACTTACATTTTCCTATCTACTCAGACTTGTTGCGTGCATGGGATGCTGGGGACACTACCACGAGTGTGCAGCTGCAGCTACTAACAAGCCATATATGCTGGGCTGAGAAATGCAAACATGACACTCCTTAACACAGTGTCAAATCTGGGAGGAAACCGACCTGCTACAGTAGCTCTTTGGCTCAGGGATCTGCTTACACTCCATGAAGGGGTGTATAGGAGCTCAGGGACACAGCTGCATGATTACAGCTGCTGTAAAAGCAAGTTCTAGTGCACACAGGACACTTTCCATTCTAGTGTGAGCCTAAATATAATGATGCTAATTTTCTGCATGATTTTCCATATGTAACAGATTTTAGAGAGGAGTGTGCTTGGTTTTCCATATTATTGTATCTAGCTGCTGATGCCACATGGGTGGGTAGACCTGGGCTCCAAAGACATTTCTAGCAGTCTCCATCCTCCTCCCACCGTATCACCCCTCCCTGCCCCTATTCTCCTCACCCATCTCCTCCTCCCTAACCCCTGCTCTCTTTCACCCGTCCCTCTTTACAAAGCAGCCCAAAAGAAACTTTGTACCCCCTGATAAAATTCCTCTCAGGGGCCCTGTTGGACCTCCATTCATCCCATCCCATCCTCCATCACTTCTTCAACAAACAGCAATTTAAAATGCGGCTGCCAACAGAAAGTCTTGACCCAATGATGGCTGAAACAGGTTGTGTACAGAGTAGTATGTTGTGTTATTGTTTTAATGAAAGTCGTGTCTACAAAATTTCATTTGTATTTCACTTGGCCTTTTTTATCGCCCAGACCATTTAATTAGATTCTGCACCCTTTGGGGACAGAAATATCTGCATTTGGAAAAACTGCTATAGCAGCTCTGAGACCATTTAACAAAATAAGCATATACCATAGATATGGGCAATTCACATTATTTCTGTTTTCCCACAACATATACTCCTTACTATAAAGCTTTCTCCCCTCATCACTGGATTATGCCTGATATACCATAGTTTTAGAAAGTGAAAAACAACCCCCATATGCCTTGGAAGCATACTATACATGAAGTATAAGAGTTTGTTTACAGCAAATTCCTGACAGAAACTGGTTGAAGAACTTGGTACAAGCACTAATTGCTGAGTGTTTTGCTTTACATGCAGTAAAATATTTAAGTCCCATTTTATTTGGCAAGTCTTCAAACCATTCACTGTCTTTGTCCTATTCTTTGCTACAGCTCAGAAAGACTAGCAAGTGACAACCTGCTATTTTGAGCTTACCCGACAAAAGCAAAATGTCTCCCTCATTCTGTGATATAATGATGGCTCGCATTCCACAGCCACAATAATCATAATTAAAAGCCATATCGTTGTTTTTTTAATGAATTCTATGAAACTCCTCAAGAATCCTATGGAAATTATAGCATTACTTGCCTGATGCATTTTCTGACCAACAGTACATGGAATATAAACAGGCAGGGTTTAAACACAATAGTTTAATAACCTAATCACATTGACTAACAACAAAGAACAATTTATTGCTGTGAAAAACAATACACACTTCATTAGAAATCCTGCCATTAATCAAGCCATTTCTGCCCAACTTTGCATACACACAACAGGGATCAAATGTGTACACCTGTGGGCTGGGCAGAAATGGGTTAAGAAGGTGGTCTGAAATATTCTGGTCCACCACCTACCACACTGCCTGCCACACTCTCTGCTTTCTCTTCCCTTGCATATGTGCCCCAGCCATCACTTTGTTCTTGTTAACAAAGACAACTTTGTCTTTCAATCAAGCTGAGGGCACTGGGGAGAAGGTGGGGGAAAACAAGATTTGTATTGCCATATTTGCTTGAACCTGTGTCACTGAATAAATGCAAAGTTTGTACTTGGTGTATTATTTGAAATAACACCAAATCTGACCATTGTGACTTGGACTGTTAGTCTTGATCAGGGTCTAAGGCACTGCAAAGTACCCCAATGCGGGCTAAAGGCAAAGCCAGCCCAAGAAATCATGACACTTGAGGCAGCACGCTAAATGCCTCTTCCCTACCTGGTGATATGCCAGCTTCTGCTTCCACAATCTAGCCCACTGCTCTCCTCTCCTGCTCCGTCCCTTCACTTCCTTTTCCTTTCTAGGAAGTGTGGGGGGGGGGAGAGGAGCACTGAAAGCAAGCATCCAGGCAGAAGTGGGTGCCCCCGCCTGTCTGCTGCTGGAGGCAACCTCTTCGGTTGGCTTCATGGATGGGCCAGATTCTAGAGGTGAAGTCACTCCAGATACATGGGCATCTCGAGTGGGATATTTTTGTGTAAACAAAAGGACATTCCAAGCACAAGGAAGAGGAAGAGTTCTGGGCAGATGAATGAAGAATAAAGCTTCCCTGAAAAACTGTCTTATCTAAGTGAAATGATTTCCGCTTCACTTGAGATACTTAGTGGTATTTTTCATGAGTCACAACCAACTTGCTAAATCCAGTGGTAAGTTGAATTAAGATTTGCTCACAAGTTTCCATGCTGAATTGATATATTTATCCTGATGCATGAGAAATATGATGGCAAAACAGTCAGACAGTACTCTTTAAAAGGCTATGCAATGTTGTCTATGTTTAATTCTATTTCTTTTTTAATCAGCCCTCGCATTCTGATAATCTTTTTGTCATCTGCATGGCATTTCTCTGATGTCTTCAGACTTTCTATTCCAATTCTAAGAAGCTTCAACTATAATTGGCGTTGTTCTCTTCAAAGCATCCATCAGCACAGGCTTTTAAGCCAGTGTTGTTCACAGCATAAGGTTGTACTTTGGCATTTTAAAAGGAAATATTAGAAAAGAACGAATGTTTTCAAAGATGGCTCTGAAGCTGCCTGTGTTCATAGATTTCCTTGTACCTCAAAGACAGAAACAATCACAGTTCAATGCTTAATTGAGGCAGAAGAGTGCAAAGTAACATCACAACCACGTGTAATTCATCTTTTCACTTTTGAAATGCCTGTTGCAGAGGTACATCTTATAATGGAGGATATAATAATAATAATAATAATAATAATAATAATAATAATAATAATAATAATAATAATAATAATAATACAGGTATTTATATACCGCCTTTCTAGGTCCTCAGATTTCTCCTCAGACTTTATTCAAGGCGGTTTACATAGGCAGGCTAATTTAAATCCCCGTAGGGATTTTTACAATTGAAAGAAGGCTCTCTCTTTCAAGAGCCACAACAATTCAGATGTTTCGTTCTGATCTGGCCTCCATCCTGGCCTCCATCCTCCCACGCTCAGAGCAGGTGGAATAACTCGGCTCAGCTTGTCAGCTGCTTCAAGGTCTCACCATTCACGGTGCCGGTGGCCTCGAACTGGCAACCTTCGGATGTTGTCTTCAGGCAAATGGAGGCTCAACCCTCTAGACCAGACCACCTGCCTTTCATTGCAGATATTCCAAGAAGGGGCAGAGTTGTTTTGACTGGCATAGCTGAAAAAATTACAATGTATTTGCAAGCCAAACCTGAAATGATGAAAATTGTGGGTAGGCATAGGATTTTTTTGTGTCACTGAATCTGGTGAACTTGTACTGATATGTCATATGACTTTTGCTCCCTTTTAAATTCAACATTCTCTCACACCGCTCCCCGTAGCATTTTCAGGTGCTTTGATAACATACTGGTGGAAAATTGTCAATTTTTACATTCAGTACTAGATGAGGATGCATTCACCCCCCCCAAACATTAACAAGAAATTGTTTACAAAATGTGATGCATCATAGCACTGAGATTATAAAAACAAATGACAACAACAAAGTATTTGGGGAACATCTGTGACGGCTTTCAGGCAAGAGAGCTGACAAATCTGAAGAATAAGACTGCAATTCCTATGCACATTTACTTGGGAGCAAGCACCATTGAATTCAGTGGGACACAGGGCGCAATCCTAAGCAACTCTCCAGCACCATCATAAGAGCAATGCAGCTCCTAGGTATGGAAACAAACATTCTCTTACTTTGAGGGGGCCTCTGTGAGCGCCGCCCAACTGCAGAACACAGCACACATCCCTTTGGCACAGCTATGCCCATGCTGGAAAGTGGGTTAGGATGTGGGCCTTAGTTTTGGGTAAACATACATAGGACTGAGCCCAATGTATGTCTTTTACATGGAGATTGTCTATATTATAGGCAGTGACAGTATGAATTATGTCAGTATTACAAAACATTTTTAAGATGAATATTTTGCCAGTGGACGTCTAACTAGCTTCCCCTATTTCATGTGCCTTTACTGTACAGTAGATCAATAAGCAGGGAAAATATGTATGAAATACATTTAATGTACAAAATGCTTTACAGTGCTCATTGCACCAATCTCTATCATAAACCTTTGAAGAAAGTAATAATTAGTCCCGCTATCAAGATACCCAGTAAACTGTGAGAATGTAATGAGAACATGGCCTAGGGCAGCGGTTCACAAACTCTCTAGGAGAGTTTGAGCTGCAGTAAGTTCTTGTAGGGGCGGGGGGGGAGGCAGCGATGCGATCCCATTGCTAAGGGGGGCGCAGGGACTGGCATTTACTTACCAGTCCCTGCAGCAGTCTTGCGGGGGTGCGGGGAGCCCTGCATGACCATCTGCAGGGCTCCCTAGCCTTCTAAAAGTGAAAGCGCAACAATTGCACTCTGTCTCCACAAAACCGGAAGTGGAGCGCAATCTCTGTGCTTTCACTTTTAGAAGGCTGGGCAGCCCTGTGGAGGGTCACACAGGGCTCTCCGCACCCCTGGGATGCTGCTGCAGGGACGAGTAAGTAAATGCCAGTCCCTGCGCCCCCCCTTAGCGATGCAATCCTGGGGATCTCCCCTTCCCCTGCCCCTTAAGGGGGCAGAGTCCAGGGCCATCTGGCTAGGGCAGTGTGACACCCCAATTTGAGAAGCTCTGGCCTAGGGAAAGGGGATTTCTAACAAGACAAGAGCCTGACAAGAACGTGGGGCTTTCTCCAGTGGTTGGCATGTTCCTGCTTACCCAAGACCTACCCTGTTAGCTCTGCTGATTGTTGTTCATGCTTCTCTGCTCCAATTATTCAGTTCAGTGGCATCTGTTGCCCTACACTCAGGTCACATCAAGCATGGCTGTTTTTTCCGCAGCTTCCTATTCCTTGAACATTCAGCAAATTGATTAGTAAACATGTCTCTTTCTTCTTCTTTTTCTCCGTAGGTCTTTCAACTCTTGGTTGTTCAGGACCAGTGGCTTTGCTAGGGGGGTGCAGGGGGTGCAGGCTGCACCGGGTGATGCGCTGGGGGGATGACGCGCTAAAATCACTACCCTGTCATGCCATACACCATTGGATGTGGAATGTCGTGTGGAATGCAGTGCAAAACACCTGAGTGAAATCGCTCCTTTCGTTTAAAAGTTATGGCCAAAAAACCAGAAAGAAAAAATGCATGGAGCCCTATGGAAAGTGAGCTGTATCGCGCATTTGCTCACGAGTAGGTGTACTTGCCATAATCTTCAGAAAGGGCAGGCTGAGAGGAATCCAACGACACCAGAATGGTCCTGATCCAATGAATGCAGCCCCCCCAAAACACCCAAGAAGGAGGTTCCTCCCTCCCAGCTGCGAGTCTATTGAGTTCTACAGAAAGAGAAGCAAAGCCACATGGTTGCATTTACTCATGAGTAGGCGAACTTGCCTTAGTCCATTGGGAAGGGCAGGCTGAGAGGACTCCAACAAGGTCAGAATGGTCCTGATCCAATGAATGCAGCCCCCAAAAACACCCGAGGAGGTTCCTCCCTCCCAGTTGCAAATGTATTGAGCCCTATGGAAAGCGAAGCAGCTTCACGGTCGCGTTTACTTGCAAGTAGGCAGACTTGCCTTGGCTGGTGGTCAGGCCAGGCAAAGGGGAATGTGAGGACACCAGAATGGTCCAAATCCAATGGACCTGGAGCGCAACAGATGCTCCAGTAGGTAACCTCTCCCCTCTCCACCAAAAAGGACTAAAAACAAGGTTTGAACTGGTAAGGGGCATATTTTCTATTTTGCACTTGCAAAGCCAGGTGGGTCTTTATCTTGATAGGCTTGAAACAGAAGAACTTTAAACTGGGCACTAGGGAGGGCTAGAAATCTCACTGATTCTTTGGGGGGGTGTGTTATTGCAGGCAGATTACAGAGAAAATTCACTTGGTGGAACAGGACTGGCTCCCCCTTATTTAATGATTTATTTTATTTTAATTATTTATAATTATTTATTTTAATTTGCTTGATTATGTCACTTCTGGCCATAACATCACTTCTAATGGGTCCTAGACAGATTGTCATTCTTAAAAGTAGGTCCCGGTGCTAAAAGTTTGAGAACTGCTGCGATAAGGTGTTAGTAAGTTGACACAGGGTGTGTGTGTGTGAGACTCTACAAGTTTTCAAAATCACTAAAATCAGAGTTTGGAGGAATAATACTATCATGTTATATATCAATCAATGCATAATTTCATGCAGAATGCAATGAAACAAACCACATTGAAATATCTGTGTTCTAACAAAAGGTACAGCCAAAAAACCAGTGGGGGGCAGGGTGATGGTTCACATGAGGTTCTCTGAGTGCTGCAAACCTGGCTAGAGAAAGTACCACAGGTAAATAGCCTTGTCTCAGGTGAGGCCTGTTTGCTTGCTCAGCAACTGCTTGATTTGGCAGCATGGAATGCATAGCAGCCATTTGTCATTTAGGAAGGGAATTCTGGTTCTTAGTAGGAGCTGATGAAACAAAGGCTCCACATCTATGCAGTGGATTTCTCGGAAGTTCCTATAGGTAGGTGGTATTTAGAGGTGGTTTTCTCAGGTGGAATGTCAGAGGTAGACTAAACAAAGGCAGTTAACCTTATTTGAGCTTTCAAACAGCATCTTTCCCACAAGGCTGATGAATTATTCACAAGGAGAAGGAATATAAAATAGACTGCAAAATGAAGCATTATGCACCCATTTTTCTTGGCTGAGAGAGTGGGCAGAGGACCAGTTTGTTCAATGCTTTCTTGCCCAAACCAGCCCCACATGATTAAAGATGGAAGTACTCATTCTGCAAAATAAAGCAGCTCAGACAAGGCTACCCAAGGTTATAAAGCAAGCGATAAAGACCAGGTTGTGTAGCCTGTGGTGAGTCCTAAAAGAAGTGAACATAGTGTTTGAGTACCTTGGGACTTCTTAGTGTTGCCAAAGAAATAACCAGAATTTGTGTGTCATGCTGTAGGACAATTCATTTGCAAGTTCAAATTGGCCAAGGAAAATATGTGCCAGAAAATCTTTTTAGAGGGAGATAGGACTAAAACTAAAATGCAGGAAAGAGAAAAGGCTGAGGAGGGAGTGGGGAATTGGGAAGAAAGATGAAGCAGAAGGAAGTTTTCAGGGTTGGATCAGGTGTGATGGTAGGCAGGGTTCAAAGGACAAGAGAGCAGGATCATTTATAGATCTATAAGCAATAATAACCAGAAAAAAGATCCTCAAATATCTCTCTATATTTACACATGCTTGCAAACTGCAGGAGCTGAGCTCTTTACAGGGTAATTAGTAGCCACATATGTGATTTTTGAATAGCTTCAGAGCTTGAGGCATTTAGTTATCTTTCCATCACCCTTTGGCAACCACCAAAAATCAGGTCATGACCCACAGTTTAGGGAACCACTGCCTTAGAGAATGGAATCTGGTTGTGCCTTCCTGGTGGATGAGACCTAAGAGAGAGTTAGCCTCTCCTTGGTGCTGTGAGTAAAGGAGAGAGGTTAATGTAATTCTGACTAGTCAGTAAATAAACTGTGCTAGGTTTATATTTTTTTCTCTTTAGTTGCTTTTGTCAGCCAATTCACTAAGGAAGCCAAGCGGAGAACAAACTGAGCTCTCAAAACCTTTGCCCAATCTGCCATCTCTCTGTCCAGCCTACAGTAAATGGTAATCGCATGATCTGGCCTCATGTGCACACCCCTATGAACCCTTTCCACTTAAATGCAGTTACTATCATCCCCCTTCCCTCTCCCAATCTGAGCAGATATCTAATGCCTGAACTGGCCTCTAAAGTGAACAAAAAATTAAAGGGTGTCTAGAGTGCTAATCCTTTTCTCTCTCTGCTTGGAGAAAGAGAAGAGGCCCTGAGTCAAATCAGCCTGAGAGGAGTACCTTTGACAGGGTCCAAAACAGAGGGAAAATAAATTGATCTATTTGATCAAGCTGCAGGAAAGCCTGTACTGAATGATTACAAGAAAACTCATTACCATAAAGGAAAACTGCAGCTAAACAGTAAAACATTTGTACAAACTTATGTCCAAGATACCCATGGCAACATTTTCTTCCAGAGAAGAATGTGGAGAACATTCTTCCGAAAAGAAAAGTCCATGTGCGTTTAATTGAAAGGTTACTATCATGGGCAAGGAAGTAGGCAAATCTACATGGATTTTCCATTTGGACAGAATATATTCCAAATGTGATCCTCTATCTTACAGAAGAACTATTCCCTAAACCTGCGGTTTTCAAGCTCTCCGGGAGTTTGAAACCAGCAGTAAGTCTTTGCGGGGGTGGGGGAGAGGCAGCAGGGGTGGGGGAAGGCAGCGACGTGATCCCCAGGATTGCGCCGCTCAGGGGGCTGCAGGGACTGGAATGCACTCACCAGTCCCTGCAGCAGCCATCCCTATGTGCAGGGCGCCCTGCATGAGCACTTGCAGGGCGCCCCAGGTCAGGGAAAGGGAGAGTAGAGCGATCTGCTCTGCCTCCGCAAAAGCAGAAGCGGAGCGCAATTGCCCCACTCTCCCTTTCCCTGACCTGGGGAACCCTGCAGGCGCTCGCACAGGGCTCCCCACACACAGGGACGGCTGCTGCAGGGACTAGAGGGTGCTCAGAAGGGAAAGCAGAGCAATCGTACTCCGCTTCTGGTTTTGCGGAGCAGGGCACAATTGCTCTGCTTTCACTTTTCCTGACCTGGGGAGCCCTGCCGAAGGTTGCACAGGGCTCCCTGCACCCCGGGGAGGCTGTAGGAGGCTTGGGCAAGTGCACCCAAGCCCCTGCAGCCCTCCTGAGCGGCGCAATCCTATGGATTGTGCCGCTGCCTTCCCCTTGTCTCCTGGCTGCCCCCGCCCCTTAAGGGGGCAGAGGCCAGGACCCACAGGCTGGGGCGTCACAACGCCCCAGTTTGAATACCGCTGCCCTAAACTCTTTATGGGAAGATCAACTTGGCTGTGCGAGTGTAGAATGTTTTCTTAAGAGCAGTATATTCAATTTTATTTATTTCAGCTGGCCTATTCTTCCCAGTGGCTCAGGACTGGTAACAGTAATTTCTAGTAGAAAAATCTGTTTCAGAGAAAAGACTCACTCTTTTTGGAATGAGTCAGAGGAAGTTCTCCAGTCTGACACACGTTAGTCCCATATCTTTAGAAGAGTCAATAGTGACACAAAGGAACCGTGGAAAATGCATCAGTTTCCTTTCCCTGTGAAAGGGGGGGGGGAGAGAAAGCTATTGTGGAGGTTACCAAAAGTCTTCTAGAGTAAATATGGCACACAAAAATATCCACTACTATAAAAATGTCTAGGGAGTAATTATTACAGATATAAAATATGTATTATACTTCTGGCAGATCCAGAAGGAAAGCAGGCGGCACGCGTATGGTTGTTGCTATGGTTACTGTGGCCTAGTGGGGCATATTTTGTATCACTTTTGTCTAGCACTTTATTTACTAGGAAGAGCAGCAGTTTTATCTATTATTCACAAATGTTCCCTACATTCACTTCCTCCCCCTCCTGCATTTTTACCCTTTCTCCTTTACCGTCTTCCCATTTCCGCAGATGATTGAAGGATACAAATGAACAGGCTTATCTCTGCACCGTTTTGCATTTGCAGTTTAAACTTTCAGCATTAAGTTTGCCTGGCTTGCAAAACTGTTTTGTATTTTGATAGGAAAACATTACAGTATATGCACAATATCATGATATCAGATTTATTGTACAAACAATTACACATATATTATTTAGACATGTGTCCTACCCTCCCCTAAAAACTGAGGGTGATTAAAAACCTACCAGAGAAAGAGATGCACAGTGTTTAATTCTAAAAAGAAGAACCTAGTATTGCCACTTGAAAGTCTACCAAATCTGTTTGTTAACCCTTTTAAAACCCATCCCATGCCCTTGATCTTTCATCCATTTTCTGATCTTTCATCATGGTCCTGTTGTACCATCCCCTGATTCGTGTTCCTATTTTCAGTCATCCAGCTCCAATCTTATCCAAGGCAGCCTTCACCCCCTTCACCCCCCCCCGCACAATTTTACCTCACCTTCTTGTCTCAGGAGTGTCCCTTAATTCCATGCACAGCTTCTGTCACAGAACTGCATTCATAGCCCCATCAATATTCCAGACAAGTAAACCCAAATATTAAAAAAGCAAGCCACTGTAGTAAAAGAAATGTGTGCTGACAGCTCCACAAAAGACAAAGCGTGTTTACATTTTCTGGGTCAATACAATCCCTTTCTTTCTTTTTGGGGTCATAGTTTTTTTATGGAGACTTAGGTAAAAACGACAGAATGAAATCAGTGAGGTTCTGGATCCTTGATGTTTTTCAAAGCCTGACAGTGATAATATTATTGGTATGATAACCAATTCCTATCATACAGCCAATTCCTAACATACAGCCACTGAATGTTCATGGTTTTTGGCACCATCTTTATAATTAAGATGGTGCCAAAAACCATGAACATTCAGTGGCTGTACTCTTTCTAACCAACGTCATAGCAGCAGCCATTAGGGAAAGTATTTATAGTATCAGGTGACCCAGTGTTTCCGGGATAAAAATCACATCAGAGATCTCAATTTATGCTGATGTGAACTGAGATTAACTGAACATAATGAGGCTGTTCTGTTCTTTTTATTTGATGTGCTAGGAAGTGAGAGAGAAGAAGAGACAGAAAAAGACTCTGTGTATGTGTGTGCTCAGCAGGGGGAAGGTAACTGTCTCTTGTCAGTCCTTGACAATTTATGAACATTGTAACGCTATTGAAAAGGTACTGATCACAGCATCATGAACAGGTAAAATCTATGCCCAGATTTGGGTCCATCTTGGAACTGCCTCTCTACAGCTGGTGGGAAAGGAACTAATTAGTGAGAGGAATGCATTATCTACTTCTCAATGACCAGGAGAACCAGGTAGCCAATCACAGAGCAACGTGCTTCTTGCTGGCTCAAGGATGCACTCATAAAGAGATTCTCCACTGCTGTATAGTTTCTGGTTGGGAGGGTTAGGAACAGTGTCCAAAAGTAGCCTACTTGTCCACTCTTCCAGAAATTTCTGACCATTCTGTGTCCTGTGCTCTATGTCTGGTTGGCTGTCTCAAGTGTAATTATCATAAGGGTATAAAAACAGCACGCTCAATAGGAAGGGCATCTCTTGCTTGCAGCTCACCTTCTTTCGACTCTGACCTCCAACATGGGTGCCTGGCAGGACAGGTAGCCTGGGAGCCATGTATCCTCTCTTACAGTTAGAAGGACAAGGTGAGAATTAGGAAAAATGTAGTTTAGGAAACTCGCTTTTTTATTTTGAGAACTGATGTTATTTCTGGATGTCTTTATCTCATGCAATTGCTGCTTTGAAGTTTATCTGTAACCTTATTTCTCTTTAACAGAGCAGAATAGCTTTTACAGACCTGTGTTTGGTCTTGAGTACTATGGAACAGGAGTCAGCTGTCCAGCCTAACTGCTTGGTCTAGCTACCAATGTAATAGTCCAGAGCCTTTAGGTTTTAGTCCTTGAGTGATAGGGAGCCCAGAGTCTGCAAGGGCTGATGTAAGCCTGTACATCCTCAGAGTCCCTGAGCCGGCATAATCAGAGTGGTGGATGTCCTACCAAGATTCGGTATTCTGTAATTTGATTTACTGGGCTAAGGACTGTGCCTTGCTGTTTTAAAGTACGTTGTGCCCCCTTGACTATGCAAGGAATGAAAGAACCACAACTAAGAACTGTAGGCTAGACGCTTAAGCTGAGATTGAATCTCTTAAGTGCCTAATCTACTTAAGAATTCAATTGGGCACTTGAGCCCATGGACTACTATGAGTTGGGACAGTGGGATGAGGGGCAGGACAACCCTGTAAGGGTTGGGTGCCTGGGTGAGGGCCCAATCTTTAGTCACACATAGTAGTGAACAAAATCACTTTGAGTCAACTAGGAACCAGGGATGGGAACTGACTCGTAAAGTCTCAACTTGAGTTGCAAAACCATATTTTTTGTGACTCATGCTATCTCAAGTCATGGAAGTCACAGACGCAGACCCTCAGCAACTCGGGGCCAGTGACTCAAAAAAGAGTCATGACTCAAATATACTCAAGTTCCAACTCACTTTTGTGTGTGCTTGTGACTCTGTTTTGTGTGTGCTTATGCTTGCTTACTTTTTTTTGGCCACACCTGACTTGTGCCTGAACTTGTTTCTTGTAACAACTGAACTCAAGAAAAAAATGACTCTACAGTAGCTCAGGATGAGTTGTAACAGCTGCCCATTGTGACTTGCAAGTCAACTCAAATCAGTGTGTTGGAGACTCTTGACTCAACTAATGACTTGGCACAGTGATTCTGACACATCCCTGCTAGGAACGAACTCAGTAATTATGAACTTTCTTGGCAAGTGTTTGGAGGAAAACTCACCTGTTTTTGAGAAAGTTTTCTCCTGCCTTGTAATGTTGGTGCATGCACACTAATGGTACAGTACATGTAATTGGGTTTCTCCCAGTCCTGCCATCACTCACAGAACTAGGAGTGATAGACAGCTACCTAGCAATTTATTCATGACATGCACACACTAATGAAGATGCCTGATAACAAGAAAGGGTTCATCTTTGAAGAAGGGCAACAACCACAAGGAGCAGTCAAGGGCACTGAGCAAAATAGCAAAGGTACTTGTTGAACAGTAAGTTCCTTGTCCAGGAGATCGGGCAATTAATTCTAGAATCAATGTAACCATTAACAAACTTCTTCTCATGCACCAAAGCAACTGCTCTGGCTGCCTCATCTTCTAAATGCTGACTGCTCATGTACTTAGCATTTCCAAGCCTGACAGAAACTTCTGTGGAAAAGAGTACATGATTGGGCATTTGCTTTGGCATAGGAAAGGTGAGAGCCACATCTTTTAAATAATTCAGCTGAGCATTAGGAGCTAAATAAATTTGAGCACCACATGTGTAATGATGAACTTCTGCAACATCACTGAGGGTCCAATCCTATCAAAATTTCCAGCACTGTGCCAGCCATGCTAGTGGGGTGTGTGCTGCATCCTGCGATGGGGGAGCAGTTATGGAGGCCGCCTCAAGGTAGAGGACTGTTTGTTCCCTTACCTCAGGGCTGCATTGGAGCTGCACCAGCACTGGAAAGTTGGATAGTATTGGGCCCTAATAGTGTGAAATACATTTTTTGTTTAGTTATTCCATCCTAAAGAAGGATATTACCCAGGCACATTTCCAATGACAGAAAGGTGAGGAAAACTTGATAGCTGGAGAAACCTCAGCAGTTGAGCAGTGAAATTACACGGAGATGCCAAATGAAAACCCACAGAAATGAGTCTCCGGGAAGTCTACAGTTAGAATTCCCATCAGCAGCTTAATTTGACATTTTGTATTTTGCCGGATGACAGTCTTCATTTGTTAGATGAATAGCACATCTGCCACCGTATGGAATTTTTTATGCTTGACAGCAAGTTATCCATTAATAAGTTGAATTGGTAACATCCTTTTCATGTAAGGGATAACTGACTGCCACCTGCCCTGCAAATGCAGTGTCAGTGATTATGATAAACAATACATAATAATAATGTACCTTGGCATATATTGTGTTATCTGCAAATGGAACTCATTGCTAGGAAAACACAGGAAATTAGGAAATACAAAGTTTTGAATGAAAGTTAATGAATGGGATCAAATAGAAAAATCAACATTGTTTGAAGAAAGACGTGCTGAAAGATTTACGACTGCAAGCACTATGCTTGACCAGGACAGCCTATGCTACATACTGTCACCCTATCCATACCTTGTGCAGTGCATGGAAAACACCTGGAAGAAGGGCCAAGAAATCCCTAATGACATCACCTCTTGATCACTCATCAGCCCCTCCCTTCATTCTTCAGGTGTCATAGGAGTAGAGATGGCCACAGAGGTCAGAGGTGCTACAGAAGGGCAGCACAGCAAAGACAAATGGGAGTCCTTTAAATGACAGTCATGGTGTCTTCCTTTCCCACATGTCTAAGAAAGCAAAGTGGGAGGAAGAGACTAGAAGTTCCATGGTCAGAAGACTAGTGCCCTTCCTGGGTTCCAAGTGCAATTCTAGGGAAAGGCTGGAAGGAGCTTCTGTATACACCAGCACCAGCCCTGGAGAGAAACGGATTTCTCTCTAATTTAAATTTTGATTTTATTGTCTCTGGGTTTTTTTGTTCCTGTTTACTGCTCACGGCCTCAGAAGGTACAGTCCTGAAGTTGGTTGGCATTCTTCAGTCTCGGAAGACTATGGTGTCACGCTATGAATGGTGGTTCTGGAACAGAGTGTCCTCTCCAGTGCGCGAAGCCTGGGTAAAGTAGGTATGGAGGATAGGCTGTTACCCATGCAGCAAATCCCCCCTCTCCACGTCACTGAAATGGTCCAATGGAAAGGCAGAGGCCAATATGGTTGGTTCCAGCGGCGTCGCAGGAGTTGCCAGAACATGACTGTGTTCAGCCATGAACTGCCTCAAGGACTCCGGCTCCAGATTTTGCCTCGAGGTTGACTCCTGAAGCCTTTTCCATAACTGGATGTAGCCACAAGGCAGTGGAGGTTTGGGATCAGAGTTTTCCTTCTCTCAGATGAGCTGCCTTCCCAGGCTGACGAGTCCCATCTACCCGGTGGCTGTTTAGTCGCCTCTTATGACAAGTACAGCCAAACTGAGGGCCTATTCTTATCCCCAGCCCCCAGGGGAAGAGTCCTGAAGAGTTTCTCCTATATTCCCAGACACAAAAGGAATCAACCCTCCCAGCCAAGGACAGCTCAACATGATATGCCACCTGATGCTACCCTTGACCAATAACTGCTGCTATGTGTATCCAGACAGAAGAATCCAGCCCCTTAACTACTCTATTCCTTCCCATACAATCCTTTTCCACAAAACAGGAATTGTGATACATGCTAGGAGTGTTTACCATTTCCTGTTTTATTTAAAGGGACCATGAGGAAGGAGCAAGGTGAGTGGGTAGGGAAGGGGATCACTGCTGGCTGCTTAGTTTTTTGCTGTGTGGGCAGCAGTGATCTTCTTCCCTACCCACTCTGCTCCTTCTTTGCAGAGTCCCAAGTGTACTTCCTTTGTTTAAAGGGATACATGAGGAAGGATCGATGTGGCTTTGTCTGTGGCAGACTGGAGAGAGGCAGCAGCAGACTCAGGGTGAGAGGCATTTTGCCATTCCCCCCCCCCATCATGACACAAGCCATTGCATTCACATTATGGATGGGCCAGCCATACTCCCAGCACTTGTAGACTGTGTGATGCCATCCCCAGCTATTCAAGAATGGTTCTCTCTGTTTTTAGCCTCACAACAACCCTGAGTGGGGATTTGAACCTACATTTCCCCAGTCCTAGTCAACATTCTAACTTCCACACCTTGTTGGCTCTCCTAACAACCAAGTAACTCTATTTCCAAGTTAAATACCAGCTTATTGCTTGTCAACCAGCAAGTCCTGTGATGTTGACAAATTTATGTTAGATCAATTCCTTGTGTGTACTGAGCAATAATAGTTGTAATGCACTGTACACAGAAAAGAGAGATTAATATTGATCCAGCTGTAACAATTTACTAATTAATACAGATGTAATTACTTACTGATAAAGCCTATAAAAGAACAGCAAGACCTATTAATGGCTTACATAGAGGAGCATAAATTATTTATTCAGTCATATTCTTGACTTTCAAAACTGCTTTCAGTTTGCAAGACAGATCTGAAAATTTGGAGGCCTGCAACTGCTATAAGAACATAAGAACAGCCCCACTGGATCAGGCCATAGGCCCATCTAGTCCAGCTTCCTGTATCTCACAGCGGCCCACCAAATGACCCAGGGAGCACACCAGATAACAAGAGACCTGCATCCTGGTGCCCTCCCTTGCATCTGACATAGCCCATTTCTAAAGTCAGGAGGTTGCACATACACATCATAGCTTGTAACCCATAATGGATTTTTCTTCCAGAAACCTGTCCAATCCCCTTTTAAAGGCGTCCAGGCCAGAGGCCGTCACCACATCCTGCGGCAAGCAATTCCACAGACCAACCACACGCCGAGTAAAGAAATATTTTCTTTTGTCTGTCCTAACTCTCCCAACACTCAATTTTAGTGGATGTCCCCTGGTTCTGGTGTTTTGTGAGAGTGTAAAGAGCATCTCTCTATCTACTTTATCCTTCCCATGCATAATTCTGTATGTCTCAATCATGTCCCCCCTCAAGCGTCTCTTTTCAAGACTGAAGAGGCCCAAACGCTGTAGCCTTTCCTAATAAGGAAGGTGCCCCAACCCAGTAATCATCTTAGTCACTCTCTTTTGCACCTTTTCCATTTCCACTATGTCTTTTTTGAGATGCGGCGACCAGAACTGGACACAATCCTCCAGGTGTGGCCTTACCATCGATTTGTACAACGGCATTATAATATTAGCCGTTTTGTTCTCAATACCTTTTCTAATGATCCCAAGCATAGAGTTGGCCTTCTTTACTGCTGCCGCCACACATTGGGTCGACACTTTCATCGACCTGTCCACCACCACCCCAAGATCTCTCTCCTGATCTGTCACAGACAGCTCAGAACCCATTAGCCTATATGTGAAGTTTTGATTTTTTGCCCCAATGTGCATGACTTTACACTTACTGACATTGAAACGCATCTGCCATTTTGCTGCCCATTCTGCCAGTCTGGAGAGATCCTTCTGGAGCTCCTCACAATCACAATGTGACACTCTAGCCTGCCCAGTGGGGCCATTCGGGGATCTGCACCAGCTAAATTGCTGGCACAAATCCAAGCAACTCCATGTAAAACTTTTAGATCCAAGAAGAGAGTTAGAATGTGACAGAGACTTCCTTCACTACTTCTGCCCCCTTCCAGGTGGGGGCAGGATAAGTCCCCATGTCTCATCCCATTCTACCCTTCTCCTGCCCCGTTATGCCTCTCCCCTCCTCTGTTCCACCTTCCCATCAACCTGCCCCTGCACTACTCAAGCGGAGTACTCACCTCTGCTCGTGGCCTTTCCTTTGGATACAGTGCCAGCAGGCTGGTGCAGGCCTTCTTCCCCCCCCCCACATGCTCTAGAATAGTCGCAAACATGCTTTACAGCATGTTTTTAACACTGCAGGCCTATGCCGGCAAAACCAAAAGTTCGGATTGCGCTGTGAGTATCTGCTGGATTATGACCACTCTTTTCTTCACTTTGAAATGAAAACAAGAGACAGAAAATTAAATGTTAATGGAAACCCTCTGAAACATTTGTCTGTGAACTCTTGCATTAAACTTTTCTGAAAAGTGAACAGTGGATGTTTAATCCCTACTGAGCCACACAATTGCAATATGCCTGTTGTCAAAGATAAGAATGGATTGTAATATGCCACATGGTATCTTGACATACAAATGAAAAAAATGTAGTCCACGAACAGAAAAATATTTTGTAACCCAGAATGAGCTGCTCTTGTGTATATTCCAGTACAGATCTGACAGATTAATCCTGACATAGAGAAAAAGTAATTTAGGAAGCAGCCCTTAGAAAATAATAGATGCCAAGGAAAAAGAGTTCAGCCTGTTCAATACCAGCAGGTGGAACTTCACACAACATTCAGGCTGGGATGCAACCCAATAAGGACATTAAAAAAAATAATCAACAGGATTATTAGGAAAACCAGAAACAGGGCTGAAATACTAGCAAGGAGGGCACCAGATGCTCAATGCAATGGCATGGAACTCCACACACTGAGGGCCACTATCTCTCTCATGAATCACTGTCCAACAAGTCTAGGAGGATTTAGTGTACAACCCTCACTTCTGATGATGGTGTGTGAATATCATAAGCTTGCGGCTGAAGCCAATTGTGTGGGTCTCTCCCATGCCACTAGGGAATGTGCGAATGGGGCCCATATCAGTGTTTCACTAACTTAAAGCTTACCTGGAAGCAAATTCCATCAAAATCAATGCCTTACAAGGAAGTATTTTCCCTGACAGAGAAGGTTCTCAACGTGTAAAATTGGATTCCATGAACTTTTCCAGGAAAGAGATGAGTACCACTCTTAATGGGCGCTTTGCTTGGGTTGGCTCTTGAGGTGGCGCAAGTCCAAGAAGAGCGCTTGAAGCACTCCATTCTCCCCAGGAACGGGGGTTGGGATCTGGCATAACTGCCAGATTCCAGCCCTGCCTCCTGCTCCCTACCTGCCAACCCCCAGCCCAGGGACGCCTCCCCCCACCTCCTCCACATCCAAGCCAATGCAAGATGCTGGGAAGAAGCTGGCACAGAGGCTTCTCAGAGCGCCAGCCCGGCTTCCTCCTGAGGAGGCACAAACGTGCCTTACTGCACATTTGCGACCCTGCTGGGCCAGCGCAAGGGACTTGCACTGGCCCAAGTCAAGGACAGGATTGTGCCCTAATAACCTCTCCAGTTAATTTAGCATCGTAGTAATATTATCTCTGGCTCAAACTGTGTATGCCATAGGTTCTCTTCCACTGAAATCTTAAAGAAATGTTTCCTAAACTGTGAGCCATGGTTCCCCGGAAAGCCACAGAAACTAGCTAAAGGCACCACAGAATCCTCATGAAAAACCCACGGCCCTATACAATGTATAGGATTGTGGCCCTAATGGGAAGCTCCTAGTAGGTCAAGGCTCCTAGTAGGTCAAGGGAGCTGTGACTCCAAAAAAGTTGGGGTACCACTGCTTTAAAGCCTGATGTGAGTTCCTCCATTTTCAGCAGACATGGCCTCAAAATTCAGAATGGGAGAAGGAGCTGGAAACACACTCATCTATTTAGGAGAACAACAATCTACAGTAATACCTCTTATAAAGTGGAGGAGCCATTCTGGTTTATGATTATTTGGGCACTACATGAAACAGCACTATACATTCTTAACCTAATTGGCCCAGAATGCACTGCTCCCATTGGCTAGAAGAGCTGCAAATCATGCCAGGCCAAAGAGCTCTGTAATGAATCAGCACTAAAGGAAGCAGTGTTATGGGAAGTTTTGCCATGATCCAAACCCATTCCCTCTTGACGTTCAGACTTGGCTTATAATGGGTTACTCTAATGCCAATACATGCAGCCAATTTTCCTGGTCTTCCCCTGTCCCAACCTTGATCTATTGAGGGGGAAGACCTGGCAGGGAGGTTTGGGTTGTTGAAGGGGGCTTTTAGCAGCTGCTTATGGTTCATCTTTAAAGTCTGAGCACTCCTGGATTCTTCTGAGATTCTTGTTTCAAGTGGTAGATATTATTTAATCTGGAATTCTTCCAACTGGCTGTAAAGGAGACTTGGCTAGAGTAACAGCCCAATCCTATCCTCCCAAGCACCCAGGGATGCAGCAGCACTGAAATGGTCGCCACTGCATCCTATGGGCACTGGTTCAGGAGTCTCCTTGGGGTAGGGGAGCATTTGCTCCCTTATCCTGGATAACACCACCATAGCACAAGTGGGTCTCCTCGGAACTTGGACTGCCTGGCCAGAGACGGAGCACAGGATATGGCAGAAGAAACTGCCGCCATCTCCACTCCCCTTCTTGGCCAGATAGTCCCCTCTCCCCACCCATTTCCACCCTGCCCCAGATGCTAGTTGCTGCCTGGCACTCCTGTAGCAACATTTCTCAGCAGTGAGGCCCATTGCCATGCTCTCTCCTCTCCGGGTGCTGCAAACAGCACATTTGTGACACCCAGAGCCAGTGGTACCAGAGAGAATAGGATTGGGCCCTTAGTTAGAATCCACAATTCTAGCAAAAAAAAAAAAAGATTAATGAGCCTTACAGAAAAATTTTGTTCAATTGAGAGGATGCACTTTGAAGCTACGAAACTGCCATATCCTGAGTCAGGCCATTTTGTCCACCTAGTTCAGTATTGTCACCGACAGGCAGTGGCTGTCGAGGATTTCAGGCAGAAGTCTATTCCGGTCCTATCTGAAGGTGCCAAGGATTGAAGCTGAACAGAAATAGGAGAAGTTGGGCATGAAAACATTCCCAGATACTGGCATTATTCTCTAGCATGTGATTATACGTAATATGCAGTTTTGGAATCAGTTCTTTTTACAGTATACCAATCTGTAAATTATCATAGAACCAAAAAAGAATTTTGTCCATCTCAGATGGCACTGTTTTTTAAGTACTCAGCACTTTTGCAAGTCAAGTCATGAAAAATGCCCTTCGGTATTTCATTTGAGTGTGCTGCGCATGTGCACATGCATCTCCATATTTTATTTTTTATGAATGTGCGAACATAGCACAGCATATGCATTCCCTTTGGCAAAGTGACCTACTTAGGAAACGCTTCCACAATTTTAAGTTTCTTCATTTCTCTGTCAGTTAATTTTATTATGTTTTAAAATATTAAATAATCATAAATAATGAAGGCTATAGATATACTAGAAAGAATTTTTAATTTTCAGAGGAGAGATAAGTAACTTCAACTGGGGCATAGCTTTCAAAATTTGAAGACACAAATATGGTGCATATGTCATTTTCCTTTAAAAAAAAAAAAAGACTAAAAATGTCATGGCACCTGCATTTCCCCTTGAGGCCAATAAGAGCTGTCTCCTGAAAATCAGGTCATATGTCTCGATTAAAACGAAGTCGAAAGCACTCACATTTTTTATGAACATCTTTCACATTATCAAATCATGACCTCTTTCCAGAACCTTTTCTGGACTTCTTGTGAAAATGTTGTCTCATTTATTTAAATTACTCATCCTCTTACAATACTGATCAAGGATGCAAATAATGAGCTTTTAATACACATTTTCTTTGGTAATATTATTCTCTGGACACACTCCTTATCCTTATCCTGAAGCACACACTCTATTTGTGGTTAATGAAGTTAAACTGAGCTCATATCCCGCTTTTATAAATGCGTTGTCCAATGAGTTCATCTCACATGGAAGGATATTGACATCTTTTCATATCCCAAGGACATCTGGATTTCTGATTGATATGAGTGTTGTGCAGGGTTTAGGCTCCCAAGCTGTAGAATTGCAAGAATATACTTGCACCAAAATATTGTAAGTCAATTTAGGGGAAACAAAAATAAAACCAGTTTTATTTTCTGGTTATCAATGGTTTATCACTGGTGGCTCAAATAGGATTCAGATAAAGGGAATTTGAAAAGCACTAACCTGGTCTCATTTGTCCTCAGGCATTACTATGAGTATGGTATACATGATGTGGCACACAATGATGATATAAGTCATTACATAACCCAATCTGCCTGGTGGTTATTTTGTTTACTACTACTATCTCTCCAGTGCAAAGAGGCAGTCTGAAGCCTCTGGCCAGGCTTGGTTTCAATCTTCAGCTCAACAGAGAAGCACTCTTCTGCTTTACTTCAGCCTTGAATGGATTCCAGCTCAAGTCACTGACTTCAGGATCCTGTATAAGAAAATATAGGTTGCATGTATGGATTCAGCTGCAGCTGCCCTAGCCTCATTCTTATTGTCAGGCCTGGTCCATACCAATCTTGTGCTCAGCGATTATGTCATCACCAAGTTCCTGGAAATGAGGAGAAGTTGTCGCCACACCAAATGACAGTGATCTCTGTTGGGCAGGGTCAAGCCATTAAAGGGGCCTGAGATTCTACAGGAAGAGGAGACAGCACAGAGGGGGCAGAAGGAGAGAGAAAGGAAACTGAGAGAAGCAGTTAGATAAGCTATTCCAACCACTGGTGTGCTGCAAGTGGTCCACAGGTGTGCCACAAGAGTTTTGGAAAGGTCCTTGATTAGTAGGGCCAATGGGGGATATGAGCCCCCCCCCCCCACTGGCAGCATGATGTGCCTGGTCAACCACCAAAAACCCAGTGGTGTGCCTTGACAATTTTAGTGCCTTGTTGGTGTGCCATGAGATGAAAAAGATTGAAAATCGCTGAGTTAGATGGAAAGAAGAAGAAGTGAGAATAGTAGAAGGGAAGAAGGCCAGCAGGAAAGGGTGGAATGGAGAAGGACTGGGAAAGGGAACAGAAGTCAAAAAGGAGATTGAGGTCAAGAAGAAGGGGGAAATAGGGGAGAGGGAAAGAAGCAGTTTATTTTCAGCACTGAAAGCCTCCCCCCTCCCCAACTTGGAGCTCGTGCAACTCAGGAGCCATCCTATCCTCTGAGATCAGGTGGAAGTTGACGGCGACAGCAAATGGGGCAGCCAGGCTGAAAGGTCTTTTGGCCAGACCCCAAAGACTCATACTCCACTCCCTTTTTGTTCTGTTTCTGATGCTCTATCTGAACAGCAGCAGACCCGAGTGGTGAACTTGCAGAATCTAGCAGACATTCAGAGATATTGAGGCAAAGATCTATTATTGTTCTCTGCTTCCTAAAAACAATTCAAACTAAACACAAAACAGTAAACCCCTTGTGAGCAGTTCATTTGTTGATTGCTACTTGTTAGATAAACCCAAATGTCCTACCTCACTGTCATGAAGTGGACCCCCCCCCTTTGGGACAATCCTGGAGGGAGAGGGCACTATAGACCTTTATAGTTTTATTTTATTTTTATTTATTAAGCATTTATATACAGTCCTTCTCATAGATTCAAGGCAGTTTACATAGGAAGGCTAACAATAAATCCCATTTTTCACATTATTGAAAATTCAATAATGCCTGAAAATTCATTCATCATTGACTTTGAAAAGAGTTATTAACTTCTAGAGCAGTGGTTCTCACCCTTTTTAGCCTGGGACCCACTTCTGAGAATAAAAATCTGTCTGGGGCCCACCGGAAGTGATATCAACAACCTGGAAGTGATGTCATAGCCAGAAATGACATCATCAAACAGGAAGTGACATCACTGTGATGGCAGAGCCGGAAGTGATGTCATCAAGCAGGAAGTTCTTACCTAGAAACTCAAACCGTAAATGACAAGAGACAGTATTCCAGCTCAGAAGCCTCTTCCAATTCTCCCTGCTCTCGCTACCATTGCTATCAAGCAAAAAATAAAACATCTGGAACAAAATATTTCTGTATTTATTTACTACTGTTTTTATTTCTGTCTTTGTTTACAAAATCTCAAGCTACTTCTTGTATTGCGCTTGAAACTAACAAACATTGATGTGGCTTTTGATACTGTGCTCAGCACTAGGCAGAAACAAGTGCACCCTACTCATGCACCTCAGTACAGGAAGTAGCTTGAGCTTTTGTAAATAAAGGAAATTAAAAGTCGTATCCCCCTCAGGAGGAAGATAAGCAGGGACGCTTCCCCTCATCTCCCCCAAGCCTAAGCAGGTCTACTCAGAATTGACTCCCATTATTGGCAATGGGGCTTACTCCCAGGTAAGAGTAGACAGAATTGCAGCCTAAGAGAGAAGTAAGAAGATGGGAAGGGTGCACATCAGAGAAGTGGCTGGGGGAGCAGCACTCTCCCTGGGTGCTCCCCCCCCACATGCCAGGCTTGCCCTCCCTCCTCCCCCCCTCCTGGCTGCTCTCTTGGCAGCCAGGCGACCAGGGATTCCCCCTCACCCCAGCAAAGATATAAAGAGAGGACGTGCCAGCCAGGGCAGGAAAGGATCGTGGCTTCCAGGTGATTTCAGAGAGAGAGAGAGAGATTGTGACGTAGAGGGCGAGAACGGCAATGGGGTGGCAGCAATGCTACTTTCAAAGCAGGCTCACAAGAGGGGAGATCATGCAGGTCTGCCTCTACTCACCAAGCCCTGTGTTCAGGTCTCAGCCTACACTCTCCAGCCCAGCCCAGCTGCGGGGGGGGGGGGGGAGCTGCTCTGTCTTGCAACCCATCCCATCAAGGCAGCCATGCTGGCAAAGGTTGGTGGGGAGAAGCCTGGCTGGCTCATCCGCGTCTCTCCCAGTCCTTCTTTGCCTGCAATCCAAGCCTGCACTCCGCAATTTGCCCCCCTGAGGGAAGCCTCCAAGTGCAGAGGGAGGTCCAGCTGGAAGGCAGCAGCACGCTTTCTGGGGAAAAGCGCCACGCTGCTTTCTTTGCACATATGCACGCCGCTCTTTGTTACGTCTCAATGACGGGAAGCTTAACATGGCAACGCCCAGGCTTTGCCCACTTCCAAAATGGCGTCGCCTAGGTCTTTTACCATCTCCCAAGATGGCTGCCACCAGCTTCTCACAACCCACCAGAAATCGGGTCGCGACCCACCAAGTGGGTCCTGACCCACAGTTTGAGAACTACTGTTCTAGAGGCAACATCTGGAACAAACCTGTGATAGAATTTAGGAGAGAATATAGAGGCTTGTGCTTTAATTCTAAACATCCTTTGAATCATGCTCTGAAGTGCTTATTAGTGTAATTTACAACCTTAATTTGTTCTCATGGGTTACCCTATTTACGCAAGTTATCTAAATCCATTATTAATAGTAGACAGATTTTCACAACTCCTGATTATTTGCAAAAACCTTCTAAGGAAAGAGGAGGGAGACTGAATAGCGGCTGTTATTTTAAGGTGCATAAATAGACTGAAGATTCTTATTTTGGAAGATGCATCCTGCTGCATTTAGACTCTTGTGCATAGCAATATGCATGTTGCTGGTTCAGTGATCTTTAAGAGAATCACTTGTGTTGAGGGTTCCCAAACTGGTGGGTTGCAACTCACTAACCAGGGAGTTTGACCCTTTAAGGGGCAAGGGCAGGGGAATTGCAGCAACATGATTGCATTGCTGCTGGGGAAAGGGGGAGGTTCCTAGTCTACCTGAAGCCAATAACAGGGACTGGGAGGGTATGGGGAGCCCTGCAGACACATCCGTAAGGCTCCCCAAGCCTTAAAAATAAAAATAAAAAGTATTTGAAAGTTACTTCCAGTTTTGTGATCAGAAACCAGAAGTGTTTTCCGATCACATTTTTTTTTTTTTAATTTTCAAGGCTTAGGGAATCCTGTGGTGGTGTCCATGGGGCTCCCTGCACCTCTCAGACCCCAGCACTGGCTTTATGTAAGCCAGAAACCCCCTGCCTTTCCCCAACAGCAGCATGATCCTGGGATCACTTTGCTGCAATCCCCCCATCCCCACAAGCACAGGTGTGTCCCTTCTCCTAAGGAGGATTTTGGGAACCACAGAACATAAGAACATAAGACATAAGAACAGCCCCACTGGATCAGGCCATAGGCCCATCTAGTCCAGCTTCCTGTATCTCAACAGTGGCCCACCAAATGCCCCAGGGAGCACACCAGATAACAAGAGGTCTGCATGCTGGTGCCCTCCCTTGCATCTGGCCTTCTGACATAGCCCATTTCTAAAATCAGGAGGTTGCACATGCACATCATGGCTTGTAACCCGTAATGGATTTTTCCTCCAGAAACTTGTCCAATTCCCTTTTAAAGGCGTCCAGGCCAGATGCCGTCACCACATCCTGTGGTAAGGAGTTCCACAGACCAACCACACGCTGAGTAAAGAAATATTTTCTCTTGTCCGTTCTAACTCTCCCAACACTCAATTTTAGTGGATGTCCCCTGGTTCTGGTGTTATGTGAGAGTGTAAAGAGCATCTCCCTATCCACTCTGTCCATCCCCTGCATAATTTTGTATGTCTCAATCATGTCCCCCCTCAGGCGTCTCTTTTCTAGGCTGAAGAGGCCCAAACGCCGTAGCCTTTCCTCGTAAGGAAGGTGCCCCAGTCCTGTAATCATCTTAGTCACTCTCTTTTGCACCTTTTCCATTTCCACTATGTCCTTTTTGAGATGTGGCGACCAGAACTGGACACAATACTCCTGGTGTGGCCTTACCATCGATTTGTACAACAGCATTATAATATTAGCTGTTTTGTTCTCAATACCTTTTCTAATAATCCCAAGCATAGAGTTGGCCTTCTTTACTGCTGCCGCCACACATTGGGTCAACACTTTCATCGACCTGTCCACCACCACCCCAAGATCTCTCTCCTGATCTGTCACAGACAGCTCAGAACCCATTAGCCTATATGTGAAGTTTTGATTTTTTGCCCCAATGTGCATGACTTTACACTAACTTACATTGAAATGCATCTGCCATTTTGCTGCACATTCTGCCAGTCTGGAGAGATCCTTCTGGAGCTCCTCATAATCACTTCTGGTCTGCACCACTTGGAAAAGTTTGGTGTCGTCTGCAAACTTTGCAGTCTCACTGCTCACCCCTGTCTCCGGTCATTTATGAAGAGGTTGAAAAGCTCCGGTCCCAGGATATATCCTTGGGGCACACCGCTTTTCACCTCTCTCCATTGTGAAAATTGCCCATTGACACCCACTCTCTGTTTCCTGGCCTCCAACCAGTTCTCAATCCATGAGAGGACCTGTCCTCTAATTCCCTGACTGTGGAGTTTTTTCAGTAGCCTTTGGTGAGGGACCGTGTCAAACGCCTTCTGAAAGTCCAGATATATAATGTCCATGGGTTCTCCAGTATCCACATGCCTGTTGACCTTTTCAAAGAATTCTATAAAGTTCATGAGGCAAGACTTACCCTTACAGAAGACATGCTGATTCTCCCTGAGCAAGGCCTGTTCATCTATGTGTTTTGAGATCCTATCTTTGATGAGGCATTCCACCATCTTACCCGGTATAGATGTTAGGTTGACCGGCCTATAGTTTCCCGGGTCTCCCCTCTTTCCCTTTTTAAAGATAGGCGTGACATTTGCTATCCTCCAATCTTCTGGCACTGTGGCCGTTTTGAGGGACAAGTTGCATATCTTAGTCAAGAGATCAGCAACTTCATTCTTCCATTCCTTAATAACTCTTGGGTGGATGCCATCAGGGCCTGGTGACTTACTGATCTTTAATTTATCAATGAGGTCTGAAACATCTTCTCTTTTAACCTCTATCTGACTTAACTCCTCGGTCATGAGGGGCCGTTCGGGCAGCAGTATCTGCCCGAGGTCTTCTGCCGTGAAGACAGATGCAAAGAACTCATTTAATTTCTCTGCCATCTCTAAGTCTCCTTTTATCTCCCCTTTCCCTCCCTCACCATCCAGAGGGCCAACCGCTTCTCTGGCGGGTTCCTGCTTCTAACATATTTGAAGAAGCTTTTATTATTCCCCTAAATGTTGCTGGCCATCTGTTCCTCATAGTCTCGCTTGGCCTCCCATATTACCTTCTTACATTTCTTTTGCCACAGTTTATGTTCCTTTTTATTCTCATTAGGGCAAGACTTCCATTTACAGAAGAAAGAGCTTCCTTGCCCTTTATGGCCTAACTTGGCTGGTTAGCCATGCGGGCACCCTCCTGGATTTAGTGGAACTCTTCTTTCTTTGTGGTATACACCTCTGCTGGCCTCTATTACTGTTGTTTTAAGCAGCCTCCATGCACTCTGGAGAGATTGGACTCTTTTTACCTTCCCTTTCAACCTCCTTCTAACCAGCCTCCTCATTTGAGGGAAGTCCGCCCGTCGGAAGTCAAGGGTTTTTCTTAGAGATTTGCCGGGTATTCTTCCCTCAACGTACATGTCGAAACGGATCGCAGCATGATCACTGTTCCCCAATGGCTCCGAAACATTGACATCTCTAACCAGGTCCTGTGTACCGCACAATATTAAATCCAGCGTCGCCTGTTCTCTGGTCGGCTCCATGACTAGCTGCTCTAAGGCACAGTCATTTAGCATCTCAAGGAATCCGGTCTCCTTTTCATGACCAGAACACAAATTGACCCAGTCAATATGAGGATAATTGAAGTCCCCCATGATTACAACCCTGTCCCTCCTTGTCACCTCCCTAATCTGTTTCCTCATTTTAAGATCCCCTTCCGATTTCTGGTCTGGAGGATGATAGTACACCCCCAGTATTACATCGATCCACAGGCCTGGTAATTTAACCCACAGAGATTCTACGGTGGAGTCGGACCCGCCTTCAATCTCTACTTTGCTGGATTCTATCCCTTCCTGAACATAAACAGCCACCCCACCTCCAACATGCCCCTACCTGTCCCTCCTGTAGAGTTTATAGCTCAGGATTGTGGTATCCCGGCTTTTTTATATGAGAATCCACGGGGTTTGTTTGTTTTTTAAATTTTTAATTATTGTAAATTGTTTTAATGATTGTTTTTAATGTTGTATTTTAAATTGTTTGTAAGTCGTCTTGTGTGCCCTCTGGGCAAAAAAGGCGGGGTATAAATAATAATAATAATAATAATAATAATAATAATAATAATAATAATAATAATAATAATAATAATATCCCACTGATTCTCCGCATTCCACCAGGTTTCCATTATGCCCACTATGTCAATGTTTTCCCTAGTCACCAGACATTCCAGTTCTCCCATCTTTGCTCAGACACTTCGGGCATTCGCATAAAAGCATTTGTACATGGAATGCCCCACGATGGGCTGCTTATTCGCTCATTTGTCCCTGCATCCTCTCACTGTGCCAAACAGTCTATCACATCCCATCACGCTACCATTCCCAATTTCTTCTGCTACTCTGCCTTTGTATACACTGACATGTATATTTCCAGATTGCTATATATGTAAAGCTACGTGCAAAACTTTAGCAAACTCTGCAATTACAGGTGAAGGTATAGGACAGAGACTTTAGTTATAACTTAATATTCAGTTCAGTGTACTGTTGTTGTATAATACTAACATGACTATCCAGGAGTTTCAGACACACCTGGGTACTACTGCATTCTTGGATCCCTGTCAATCTAACTTGGAAATTGTATTGCAATTGCACTTTTAACATCAGTCAATCTTTATTTAGTAGTGATTGATGGATTTTAGGTCATCTTAGACCTTTCTGCACATTTTGATTCCATTGATCATGACATAATAGTGTTCTGATGGTAAGACCTTGTGGGTCTATGGGACCACTTTAAGGTGATTGGGACCCAGTCCTATCCAACTTTCCAACGCTGATGCAGCTGTGCCAATGGGAGCGTGTGCTGCATCCTGTATCCGTTGGGGGGGGGTCAGTCACAGAGGTCGCTAAAGGTAAAAAAAAATTTGCTCTCTTACCTTGGGGCTTCACTGCAGCTGCATCAGCATGGAAAAGTTGGACAGCATTAGATCCTTAGACATTAAGGGCGCAATCCTAACCCGATGTCAGTGCTTTCCAGCACTCGCATAGCTGTGCCAATGGGACGTGTGCTGCATCCTGCAGTTGGGTGTCACTCACGGAGGCCTCCTCAAAGTCAGGGAATGTTTGTTCCCTTACCTCAGAGCTGCATTGCCCTTATGTCAGTGCTGGAAAGCACTGGAAAGTGCTGGAAAGCACTGACATAAGGGGTTAGGATTGCGCCTTAACATAGATATATTTCTCAGTGTGCACCCTGTTGAACCTGATGGTAGTGTTCTTTGGATAAAGTTTCAACAGCAGTACCTGAACATTCCTGTTGATGATATCTCCTGCTAGAGGAAAAATCCCTGAACTTGGTTCATCCCCCTCCCCTGCTCCTCTTCAGCTACTTCTCTGCAACTATCAGTAAGAGCTTTCCATTTGCAGTTCAAAATAGATTTGTCCCCTGTGGTTCTTGAGAATGCAGTTCTGTTGCCATGTTCTGTTTTGTCCTTTTACAAATTATTTGTCTACTTGATCTCTGTGGGATGTATTCAAAGAAAGTGAATTCTAACTGAGCACCAATAAAATCAATTGGTAAGATAAGTCCATCATGACTAACTTATTAATTTCAGTGGTGCTAGTCTGGATTCTCTTCCTCTGAATAAAAACCCTGTGTGTTCCAGCTCCCTCCTCCTTATTTTTGTTTGGATTACAAATGAGTTGAAACTCTGCTATACGGTAATCCTTTAAAAAAATTATGTATGGATTTACAGCCTTAGACTTCTGATACATACATGTAGTTACATAAACATTGGAAATAAAAGAGTTAAAAGTATGACTATATCCCTTAGAATATACTCAGTTTAAATAGATCAATAAGCCTGTGGCACTTTATTCTGAAATTAAACCCTTTTTGATCATTTGTTCAAGATAATTTAAAAATTTGGCAGCATGAAGTGAATCACCATATTTTAAGGAGCATTTCTCTGAGAGGTCTCAATAATTGTGTCCTGATATTCTATGTATGCAAGGGACTTTCTGTTTACAAGAGAGCACTGATATATTGCATAACAAGTGTCTCTATCATAGAGGAAAGGATTTGCCTGAAGGTTAATGTTTGATATGTATATGGAATCAGTTTATTTAGGTAATCAGCAAAAATAAGTGATGTTGGGTGGAAATGACTGCATCACACTTGTGTATGTGAGATAATGATACATTTTATAAAATGATCCATATAGTTTCACATGTTAGCAATGTTGGTATACACTTGGATCTATTCAATTGTTGCTGAGTTATTTCTGTTGTACCATAGTATTATTAAAGGAGAGCAATGGGAAAGCTACAGGACCTAAACTCCTAGATGGGCTGGGGAAGCTGGAGCTGAAAACATGATTTTGTCCTTCCTGTGACATATGTGTGGTATTTTTAAAAAGATCAGAGCTGGCCCATCTATGATCTGAGGCAGTCACTTTAAGATGGCAGACTGATTGATAGAAGGCAACTCCCACTATTTGTCCGCCAATCTCACCCACTGCTAGGCCCAATCCACCCACCACCAGCCCTTGTTGCTGCCCTCTCCTTGCCCCATTGCACCCCTTCGCTGCCTTCCCCCTGCCCACGTACTGTACAGTGCAACAGTTACCCACTCTGGTGGGTGTTGCTCCTTGCACTGGTGCCGGTGGGAAGGCTCTGGACTTCCCACCAGCACTGCAAACAGGAGCACTGTGGCAATGTGCTTTATGGCATGTTTGCAACAGTCTGTGCCAGAGGAGCACACAATCCACTGGTGCAGAGACCAGACAGGATTGTGCCAAAACACAATCCCAGAAAACCCAGCAGAAACGCTGCACAGCAAGGTACAAAAATATACCCAAGCACTATGATAATTACTTTTGCAAGTGCCAGAAGTACAATAAATAGTAGCTCCCTACACAACTGGATCTAATGTGACAGATTTCACATTTTACATAACTAAAATCCAATGCTGTTTGGCAGAGCATTGCGCAGCAACCATGAACTTCAAGAGGCAAGTTCATGAAGTTGTACTGAATGTACCTTTCAGCAAGGATGATCTCTTCAAGCAATATCTTGAAAGGTCTGCAAGATTTTCCTGGCACACCCGATAGCCTGTGGGTACAAGAAAATATCATTTACCCTAGGAAAGCTAAAATGTCCTCTTGAAAAGCTAGAGATGGCAAGATTCAAAAGTGACTCAATCCATTGCAAAGGTCAATGGCAAGGTAAGAAAAAAGATGACTTTGTTAGAATTTCCGAGTCTCAGGAGATCTTAACAAAGCCATCGAAACCACTTTTCTCGCAACAGAGCAGCTTCTTGAACTATTGATAACATATTATATAATTCAATATCATTCTTATTGCATAAAGCACTCAGTAAAGGCAGCAAATCTTCAAATGCACAAGAGCAACTATTCACAATTATAGGCTTATATGAAATATCCACCTCAACTCAAAACAGTGGTAAAATTAAGAGGAAAATTATAGAGGGAAGTGGCCTGGATAGTGGGGTTCCATAACATTGGCACAATCAGAGCTGTGGGCCCTGCCCTGAATTTGCATTGACCTGAGGTCCTGGAAAGATTTATTTACATATTCTACCTCTCCAGAATCATGTGAAAGAAATCTGAATGTGCAGCCTCCCCGGCTAGCCTCACTAGATAGGGAGAAATATATGCTCCTTCAGATACACAAATTACTTATTTCACTTTTACAGGAGTGCAAGACAGACTACACAATACTACAAGGCTTTACCGCACAGCAAATAAACATAGCGTGCAGCCAATGGATAAGAGCCTTCAGCAGTGTGTAGCAGAAGGGCAGACAAGAAGTGCTCCTTGTTATATAAACCTGAATGATGCAATAATGTAATTTATTAAAAATTCTATTTGTGCTAGACAGTCTGTTGGAACTGATGCCTGAACAACTATACATGATAATCAAAAGAGATGTGTCGTCTGCAAGTAGTCATGTCTGCTTTCTGGAGGATCTGCCTGTTCACATATTGGCTGGACAGTTTGACTAAGGAACGATTGCCAGGCTTTGAGGGGTTTTAGCTTTGCATAAATACCAAGGCCGATGCCATAGAACCTGCAAAATGTTCTAGGAATTTAACAGCTATTTGGCAATTATATGCTAATATTCAGGGTAGGGTGGAAAAGAAGACTATGTATATAGTCCCATTTGGCTTTACTAACATAGAAAATGTATTAAAGCATGGTGCAGTCTGATTGTACTGAACTAAAAAATATAAATTAAGCCACAAGTGTTAGCATGATAAACACGTCTTATGGCATTTGGCATTGTGAAATGACAGTCAAGCTTCCAGGAGGTGGGTGGCACTCACCTCCTGGCCACTGCTTCCAGCAGCCCCAAAACACTCCGGTGGAGCCCCTCATACCATGTGAGAATGGCTACGGGAGCACAGCCACTCTGTGTAGTTCCCTGGTGGTCTGAGCACCGCCCCTACCCTTTAATGAGAGGGGAGGGTGTGGCCCACAAGTGGTGCAGAACTGCGCTAACAATGGCTGCGGGAGAGGAGAGGCAGGTCACAGTGGCACCCCCCAGTGCAGCACCCATGGCTTTTGCCCCACTTGCTCCCCTCTAGGTACACCACTGAAGAAATTGTCACTGCTTGCTTCATAACCCTCTTTCTGCCATAGCCATCTTATGCCTTTGTCCAGAAAGTTCATGTGGTCAGCCTCTTGCCAATGCAGCCCCTACAGTGTAATGCTCTTAAGCTTCTCAGAACAGGAATGGTAACCTTGGTCTGAAGTGATGCAGCATCAAGGACCTAACAAATCCCCATTATCTTTCCCTGTTTTTGTCTCATATGATGTCAAATTGACTGCACTCTTAGTGATGATCTTTGTCTATCTCAGTTTGTGGGTGCTGTAGGATATGTGTGCGTTTGGGCGGTTTTTTTACTACATTTTAATATTAGTAATAATAATAACTAGGTATTTATATATTGCCTTTCTGGTCATCGGATTACTCCTCTGACTTTATTCTAGGCGGTTTACATAGGCAGGCATTTCTAAATCCCTCAAGGGGATTTTTACAGTCATAAAGGTTCTCTCTTTCAAGAACCAACATTTCAGAATGGATCTTCCTGGTTTGGTCTCACTTCTGGCCTCCAGTTCTCCCACGCAGGCTGACAAGCAGCTCCTTCATCTCTCACATGGAGGGCAGCCAAGACGCTTCTTGCTCACACCAAGAGCAGGTGGAATCACTCAGCTCGGCTTGGCAGCTGCTTCAAATCTCACCATTCTCAGCCGTTCAGGGAGCTGCCGATGTCCTCGAACTGGCGACCTTCTGATGTTATCTTTGGGCTAACGGAGGCTCTACCCTCTAGACCAGACCTCCTGCCCTTTTACCTTTTCACTGGAGGCCCCAAATCAGGCTAAAGCCTGTGGCATTGGTCAAGAGACTTTGTTTGGTGAGAGAGACTAGCTCCCTACTGCTTTCACAGCCAGCTCTTAGTTTCACCCCTTTTCTGTAGCCTTCAGTTCGGACTACAGACAGCCACTCCCAGCCACGGCCTTCTTGTGATCCACCTATGCCAAGCTTCTTTCCTCCTTATTAATCACTCTAGCTTTCTTCCCTCTTTCTTCCTCCCTTGCACCCCAGAACCTTCCCTTAGTTTCCTGGTTTCCTCTGGGAAGCCCAGCTAATCTACCTATGTCCCTTCTCCACCACCCCACATTTCCCCCCTCTTTGCTCTCCCCTTTCTCCTTAAGTTTCTCTCCCCCCCCCTTTCTGTCCTTCTAACTGCTTTCCTTAGGGCTCTATTACATGTATATGTGAGTGAAAGAATTTCCCTTACATAGTTTTAAGAAATGATTGTGTTAGCTTAGTGAGCCCCAGTTCAAGATGCATGCTTTGGTTTCTGATCACTTTTTAAGTCCATGTTGGTGCACCTTAACTTTTGCCTCAGTCATCTTTACTTCCAAGTTGCATAGACATGCCATTCACTTCAGCACAGGATCCCTGCACTCAATTGCTTCCCCTGTCCTATGCGCATGTTAAGCCTGTTTTAGAAAAGCACTGCCAGTGACAGCCAGCAGAGCATGAAGGTAGTGGGCACCTCCTGCTGCTATTCCCAAGCAACGGGTTCAGAGGCCTTCTGGCTCTGCCTCGATTATAGATGTTCTGTATAGTAGCAATGGCTAAAAGCTGCTGATGGACCTATTTCCCTGTGAATGTGTCTTATTCCTCTTTAAAGACATCTGAACTAGTGGCCATCACCAACATCTTGTAAATGTCAAAGGTCGAATCATAATATGATTAGTGAAGAAGTACTTTCTTTTTTAAGACTTCTTATTCATGTGGTAGAGTCATATCTCTAGAAGGGAAGGTTTGGGTTTCCCAAATGCCAGTATACTGTATGGGGCCACTCCCATGCCTATTAAAGTCTTCTAGCCCAAACTAAGAGCTGGATTGCCCTTTTATTAGACACTATAGCAGAATGTGAGGAAAGCCTGCTGCAGTTATTGCGGAATAGATTGTTATTCAAGTACACAACCTATCAGAAAAACAAAAAATTTTCTCATTCCTTCTTTACTGAACTAGCATGTTAGGGCAAAAAAGGCAAGCCCTTTACAAAGGAAGTCTATCTCCCATATGCTTTCAAGAACACTGTGTATGTCTGATTGTATTTTTTTAAAGAGCATTGCAATCCTACATTTCATCATCCATTTCTTTGCCACAGAAGCCTAGTATTGTACTGATGACTGCTGTCTATTTCAGTGATAAGTCTGTCCCAGTGTGAAATGTATGTAGATCTACTTTGCATGTAATTGCTATGTCACATCTGAATCAAAATCAGCAAGACAAAGCTCTAATCAGTTCTAACATTATGCTCTCCTGAGTTTGAGTTCAAGCTGTATGGTTTAAGATGACAGCAGCAAAAGAACTTCACCTCAATATCTTGTGCATCTCTAATTCTCCTTACAGTCCAAGCTGACATCGTGTGTGGCCCCCTGTGTATTTGACCATGGAGTTCCCATTGTTAGCAGAACAGAAGTCCTTTAAAGGATGGATAGTCTGCCTGATAGCTGGGTGTTATTAGTACTGACAGAGTCTTTCTCCCTCCAGGATCTCTTGTCAGCTTCAGTTGGTTGCAAGAATGGATGTAATTATTGCTGTATAATATCCACAGCAGATTTGCCCTCTGACCATTAGTGGCTGTTATACTGCAGTTATAGTCCCCCAGCTATTTTCCTCTTGCATGGATGGAATAATCTACCTCATATATATCTGCTGAGATTAAGCTTCTCCATGCATGCATGGGATTCTGATGAACACAGGGCACTTGTCACATTCAGGGCTTTCTCCGTCATCTCCCATGAACTGGAGAAATGATACATGTGTGCCATGGGAATATTTCTGAGGTACACACTGAGAATTCCATCTAACTCCCCCTGCCACACAAAGAGGTCTGCCAAGAATTCACAGAGCACTGCCAGAATTGAGCATTGGTTTGCTTATTGTCTTATCATCCTCACATACTGGTATTCCACAGGCTTTTCCCAGGAATAATGCAAATATTGGAAATATATATGGATGGTGTAATTATCCATAATTATACATACAAAAGTGAAAGCCCTGGCTCATCAATGAATCTCCTATTACCCTTAAGCCAGAGAGTGGACTTTTGGCATGGTTGTTGCTTATGGATCACCAGGAAAATGATACTGTGGAACAGATTGTGTTTCAAATAGAAGGTTGTACAACTGTTCATGCACTATTCAGTTGATTTAGTGATAAACACAGCTTAGACAGTGAACTAGCCTATTGAATTCCTCCACCCATTGAACTCTCCTGGAAGGCCAGCCCACCATCTTAATTTAATGGTTGGCACACTTGTAATGTTGCTACATAATTTGAATCCACAGAAACTTTGTAATGGTTTCAAATCAAGGCCCTCTTGCATGGTTTCATAGAGGCTACAGTTTTTACAGCAGCATTGAAGGTGAAACTGAATTTATTCCATGCATCCCAATAATAAGACTACCCTTTAGAATTTAAAAGACTGCAATTCTTGCTCAGACTATCCTTCACAATGACTATAAATAAGTCCCAGAGACACTCCTTAAAACAGGCTAGCATTGATGTAAGGCAAGATTGCTTGTCTTATGTAGCTTGCATAAGATTGCTTGCAATTTCATGTAGCATGTTCAAGGATTAGTAAACCAATTAACTTGGTGATATTAGTGCTGAAGATAAAACAGAAAACATAGTGTACCAAGAAGCATGAGCTATGTAGCTACATGATTTTTTAAATCTTCATGTTAGACAATCAACAGGGTAGAAAGTAATATTTAATCCATTTGAAGAATAGGTATCTAGTCAACAGATATAGCAGTGACACTGAGAAAGCATTAGGCATTGCAAACAAAATATGACTCTTGACCCAATCCCATTCACTAGTAGCACCAGCAAAAGTGCTATAAAGTGCTTTGCAACATGCAGAATGCTGATGCACTAGCAGGAGCCTTCCTGCATGCACCAGCGGAGTAAAGGACACGAACCAGACTGGGTAAGTTTGGTGCAGGGCAGGAGGAGGGCAGGGAGGGAATGGAACAGGGTGGGGGAAGAGTGGTGAAGGGGTGGGTGGATCAGGTCTGGGGAGGGGGATCTGTGGTGCCAGTACTCACCATATCCTATTGTCTTTCCTTGGTCCAATCCATCTACACTGATCAACTTGGAGCCAGTGTTATTGCTGGTGCAGGTCTGAGTTAATCCACCACCTCCCACGGCATTCTGCTCCACTTTACCACCAAAAATTTCTTCCTGATGTCCAACTAGAATCTTGTGGTTGTGTCATTCATTCATTAAGAAACAATACATCATTATTAATACATTCAAAGAAGTCTCTTTTTTTAGTGATTTAAATTTTGGTGCCTATACTGTAAGTATTCTCCTTTGCAGGTACATGGGCTTTTATTAAAGGGGTTTCTGAATGGAGAAAACAGATGGATAAATGTCTGTACATGCAATGCGCACTGCTAGTGGTTCTTAAGGGTTTTGGTTTTTTAATGATTCTGCTTTCCTTGAAGAGTCTGCAAACAGCTTTGATGTATTTCCATTCACCAGCATAAACACTGGTCTGAAAATTTTTTAAAAATTAGATTTTTTTTAAATTTATAAAATTTATAAAATTATAATTTTTTTTAAAATTATTAAAATTATTAAAATTTTTTTAAAATTTATAATTTTTTAAAAATTAGATCTTGCCTGAAATGGGGGAAGAGGGAGTCATCACTGAATTTGTCAAACAAATTAGGACAGCCTAATTGTGAATATGAGCTAAAAAAAATGCAGCAGATGCAGGGACGAATCCCCTCCAGCCCAGACCATGCATTGCTACTGACAGAGAGCTATTTCAATTCTGTTTTTTGCATTGCACTCCGCCGGACATTCCACATCCAATGGTGTACGGCATGATGCAGTAGCTCCTAAAGCCATGATGTTAGCACGTCCTCCTCCAGGGTGCATCACCCCCCCCAGTGTGTCACCCAGTGCGGCCCACACCCCTCGCACCCCCCTAGTGACTCCAGTGGAAGACACACAGGAATAGAGTGGCTTAAACCCCATTGCCAATTTCCACTTAAAACCAGTGTCCCAGCTGCTTGCTACCCCCATTGCAGAAAAGATACTTGTTCCTGTATCTTTTTGCCAGTAATGGTTAAAGCAATGGAGGAGATTTTTAGTGGAAAACTAGCATACAGAAAAGGCGTAAAGTGTCTTTTGCACCTATGCAAGTCTTCCACTTCAACTTACGGCATTGTACAACAACAACAACAATGCCTTCAAAAAACAGTAGCTCCAACCTGGTGATGGAAAAATGGAGACCCGCCACAGTTTCTGCAGGCGCTGGCTCCGTTTTCAAAACAAAAGTCCTCCCTTTATGAAAAAAGGGGGGGGGAACATGCTTGCAATGCAAATACTCCATTTCTAGCGCAGTACTATTTTTCATGTACTTGTTCAATAGTTTTAATTTTTGAAAAGTGAAAAGCAAGCATAGAATATTTATTCATGCCCAAAATGTGAAATTATACAAAGCAAAATAGAACTAAAAAACTGTAAATGGCTAGCCAGCCTCATCTCCTTTTTACTATGGCTAATATACAACTATTAAAGAGAGCCTCTCTTTTTACAAACATAGTTACATTTGTTCAAATTATTTTGAACACTGATACTTGCTTCCCTGTGTACTTGGATCATATACTTCAGGCATTTTTACACATGAGGCCTGCATCAATGTTATACATCTATAATGTATAAACCTACATTAGCTGCAATTGACTATTTGTCTTCTACATTCTGTTCTGCATTAAGAAAACTCCCAACTGACACTACAAGCAAGAGAGAGACTGAAAGATGTTTTTTTTTTTTCTAGTTTCATATGTGAAAACACTGTTGAGGGTCACAGTGATATGAACAATGAGGTCCTAAAAAGAACAGTGATAAATTTTCTGTCCATGAGATCTGAAATTCTGACCCTTTGAAAACACTGATGGGGCTTCTAAAAAGCAGCCATCCTAATGGATTGTAAACTTTCACACAGTGTTCTGATGAGATTAGTAAAGATAGGGGACCCTTAATGAAATGAAGAACCCAGCTCCCAATTTCTTCGATTTTTCACAAAAGCATGCCATCCATATATTTCTAAGAGCAGTAGTTGGTACTGTTATGAAAAGTTGGAGAGAGTCGACTGTCCCAGCCCAGGAATCTGAGTATTGCTTTCAATCTTAATTCTTTTCCCCATGAAAACAATTTATATAAAAGTTTTTAGAAACAGATACCCCACACTGACATGAATGAAAGTTTGTTAACTGAAGGCTACAGGATCTGGGTGCAGCAACCTTACTGATGGTGCCATTTCCTATTTTGGGAAGGGAAGGGGCACACTTCTGTAGAAAAGTTTTCAGCATGGTTTGAATTTCTACTCTTGGAGTCATTCAAGATTAAAGGGGGTGGGAACAATGAATTGTAAGAACACTTATTGCAGTTGCTTTTCTGACAAGTCGCTATAACTATACCTATTACTATACCAATATTACCAACACAGATCAAATAAATACCTTCCTATTTTTAATCTAGATACTTATGTTGTGAGTATATATACCTTAGAGAGAGAATTATATAATTGTTTGTACCAATGATTACTCAATGTGTAGAACTAAGAAGTGAGTCAAAAATATCAGTGCCCCTGAGAAATAATTCCAGATGCTCTGAAATACTGCACAGTACTTGTGGAGATTTCCTTCCCAAGTATGTCCCCTGGTAAATGTCATAACAATAGTCCTCTTTGTATGTGAACATTCGCATACATATATGAACAAGTCTCATCCCCATGCGCCATAACACTGACATTGCTCTCCTTGGGTATCGTGTTTGCCTGAAGAGATAAACACTGTTTTCTGAGGCAGGAATTTACTCCCTTGCATTCTGTAAGCATGGACAGTGTCCACAGCTCAGACCACCTGAATAAGGTTAGTGGAGTTCTAATAATGTTCTAAACAGTCATTTATTTATTACAAAGGCTATGAATTTGCCAGCTATAAAAATTAGTTCAGGCATGGATGGAATCCTAGACATGACTTTTCCCCCTTTCTTATGGTTTCCTTACTCCCAGTTGTCTATTGTATAGGTAAGTAAGTTATGACATGACTTTTGTCTTTGGTTGTTCTGAGCTAGTAAGCTGCTAACTGCAGTCTTGCAAAAAAGCTACAATTTTTTTAGTCATAGCATCCACCAAGAAGTAAATTAAAATAAGTAGCTGGCAGGCAATGAAGACAACTCTCTGGTCAGGATTATTGAGTGTACATAGTTCCATTGATGTAAAGTGAAGTGTTCACATAGTACATCAGAGTTCATGTAATACAGCAAGTCACCTCTGTTTAAGGTGACATCAGTTGTCAAGGTTGCTTTTATATTAGCCCCCAAAGAAATCTGTATGACTCATTTTCATTACTGTGGCCTAGAGGGTTATCAAAATGCAGTTGTTTTAATGTTTTGATTTTTTTAAGGGGATAATTTTGAAGTCATATTCCATTCTTTAAATCTCACATGTCTCCTGGTGACAGCTTAAGCATGATGCAGCTACATACAAGCAGGTTCAAGGCCTTTGTTGATTCTCATGGGAGAGAGTGGAAATATTTGGAATTCAAAGCTTGGAGTTTTTTTCAGTATTGCTCTTCAAAATATGAACAAGAAATTTCAAATTCAAAATATTACAGCGCAATCCTAACTTCCATTAGAACAGGGAAGCTGGCAGGCCTGCCCTATTTCCAGCAAAAGTTAGGGACTGAAAGCAGCTCAGCTCAGGGCAGGGGAATCGCTTTCCCTTATTCTGGGGAGACTGCTGCAGCCGCAATGGGTCTATTTGGATCTGCACCACCTAAAGAGGTGACACAGATCTGAGCAGACCAGAACTGCCTAGGGCTGCCCAGGAACAGGGTCAGAATTCAGCACAAGTGCCAGATCCTGGTCCCACCCCACTCTCTGCTGCCTTCCACCCATGGGCTTGCCCTCCCTCCCCCTACCCTGGAAAGCCCACCTCCACCCTCCCCGGCCCCTCCCCCCGTCCCCCACGCCAGCCAAGCTCGGCCAGCACTGACCTACCATCCTCCATCAGCACAGGGGCTAGATGCAGCCTCGGCAGGCCGGCGCGTGTCCTTGCATCAGCCCAGCAGACACTCAAGCAGGTGCAAACATGCTTTATGACAAGTCTGTGATCCTTCCGGACTGGCGCAAGGGACTTGCACCAGCCCTGCTCAATCTTAGGATTGCGCTCTAAATTAGCATTTTAATGTGATTTCTTGAATATCACAAATGCTTTAGATTCAGTGACAGACATCTCTTGACTAGTCTAATATTTTCACTTTTCTAATACAAACGGTCAGACAGTATTTCAAATGCTACTTATCATTGCATGTTATCTATCAAATCTTGTCAGATACACTAAACACCATTCCATGTTAATTATCCAATACTCATACTTTACTTGATTGAAAAATGTATAGTTTGTTTGTCACCCAACGTTCCCGAAGTGATTTACATATTAGGTGCTATTGCATACCAAACTTCAAATGCATACCAGACTTCAAATGCAGATGTGATATATGTTCAAACTGTCTTCTAGAAAATTCTGGGTTATTTGGAAACTTGTTAAGATGTTTTCAGTGAGAAGATCACTAATAGTAGACAAGGTGAATGACTGCCCATCACTATAAATTTTTCTATGCAAAGCCAAGTAACATTGGCATTGCCAAGGGCAATGCTGGGTATATCTTTGCAGATCCCAAAGGATCTCCTCTATGGAGAACTCGTGCAAGGAAAGCGCCCTACAGGTAGACCACAGCTGCGATACAAGGACATCTGCAAGAGGGATCTGAAGGCCTTAGGAGTGGACCTCAACAAGTGGGAAACCCTGGCCTCTGAGCGGCCCGCTTGGAGGCAGGCTGTGTAGCATGGCCTTTCCCAGTTTGAAGAGACACTTGGCCAACAGTCTGAGGCTAAGAGGCAAAGAAGGAAGGCCCATAGCCAGGGAGACAGACCAGGGACAGACTGCTCTTGCTCCCAGTGTGGAAGGGATTGTCACTCCCGAATCGGCCTTTTCATCCACACTAGACGCTGTGCCAGAACCACCTTTCAGAGCGCGATACCATAGTCTTTCGAGACTGAAGTTTGCCAACAACTGACCGCTCCTAATCAATGCTACTGAAGCCCACAGGTACTCTAAATGAACTGACAGTGCATGCTACAGTATGCTCTAAGATCTTCAATGCACAGCTGGTTCCATAGTAGACATTTCAATGTTAGGTATAAAAATCTGGAAAGTATTTGACAAATAGTCCGTATTTGAAGAATATCTGATATCAGAACCCCCCAAAGGATGTTTTTGAAACAAATCCTTTTCAGCTTTTGTTTTCCAGTTGAAATGAGTGATTCACAGTGTCCTGCCTATTTGGAAATAAGTCCCACTGTGTTCAGTGGGGTGGGCTTGTGCCCCTAGGATTTCAGTCTTTTGGTAACTGACTGGTTGGATTGTACATCTCAAGTTTGGACTTCCTCTTATAGCAATTTTTTTTTTGGCCATGCTCTTTTCTTGCATGTAAAAGGCTCTTTCATTCAGACTAACTGTAGCCATATCTTTAGCAAATATGGTACTAGATGTTTCCTCCTGGGGCCATGTGTAGTTTGCGTAGGAAGAACAGTAATAGTAATATTTATATAATGTCATCAGTATGAATGGCATTTTACAAGTGAAGACAGTTCCTTGTATGAAAGTATATATTTACTGTAAACATGACTGACAAATTGAAGTCATCCTAGTTTGGTATCCTAGTTTGTGAGCAACGCCAGATCCATTTTCTGGAATTTTAGTCAACACATTACATTGTGAATGTGACTTTTATTTTTACTTTCAAGTTATTCAGATCATTTCACCTGACAAATGAAAGCAATTTTAATGAAAGCCGAGGTATAAACAGAGAGCATACACAGTTGCATAATGAAGATATTATCAAATGTTTACATATACTTCAACCAATGACAATCAACCAAATAGAAAATCATATTGCATTTTTTCCTGACTCATCCATAAACTCAAGACTGAAGATGCACAATCTCAAACCCAGTCTTAGCAACTTCAAATTCCCTAACTTGAAATACTGTAACCTAAATTGTGGTACAGTCAGTTCTTCTTTATACGCGAATTCATTATCCGCGAATTCTCTTACCTGCAAGGGGCAGAATTGGCACCTACCTCATGTTATCTGTGACTCTGTTCTCATTATCCACAGATACTGTGGCTGGGGCAAGTCCAGGGAAGGAGCCAAGAGACAGTTGAAAGAAGAGAAAGGGTAGAAAGAAGCAACCCCTTCCCTACTGCTCAACTCTGAGACCTCATTGTTGGACCAGCAACCTTCAACAAGTTGAGTGATTACCAGTGTGAAGGAGGAAGCATCAGATGTTGGAGATGTTGATGAACCCTCACTATCACCCAGCCCCATCCACTCCAATGTAAGATTCAGGTTGATAAAGTTCATAGAGTGTATGGTGAAGGGGGTGGAACCTAACCCCATTTCCCCATAGGCTCAATGATTCACTATGCGCTAATTCAGTATCCACTAGGTTTTCCAGGAACCTAACCCTAAAGGGTAACAAGAACTGACTGTATTTGCAAAAATAGCTCTTGGAATAGCTAATGTAATATTTGTGGTGAGAAACTTTTGCTTCCCTCCCCCCCCCCCACAGCTGATTTATGCACTGGAGTGGTTTTTTGCCACAAAGTAGTTGTCTCAATCTATTCCTGGAGCAACTATACAGTCTGTTATTGAAATAATTATGCTCATACTTTTCAGCTCAGCTGAGCTTTATTTGGTTAAGCTGTATCAGCATTCTAATGATAAGGCATACAATCTTGAAAGATTAAAAGAAAGACACCAATTATATCAGTTATGATAAATGCTAGTGTTTAGTACAGTGGTTCCGAACCATCTAATAGGGGAGTTGGGAACCAAATATTTGTGCAGACAGGGAGGAAAGGGGGGGGGGGACAACATCACCACAGCAATTGCAGCACTGCTGCCGCCAAAGGGCTTATTTCTTACCTGGGGGGGGCCAGAGATGGCCTCCTGCAGAGTCCTGGAGGCTCGCAGCCCCCTCTAATGTCCTCCGGGGCCTCTGTAAACAATCTTTATCTCCAATCAACAGCTACTTCCATTTTTGCATGGAAGGATTACAGCACTGTTGCTGCCATTGGAGCAGGGCCACTCCCCTTAAGGGGCAATGCCCTGCTTCCAGTGCCCCTGGTGGAACACAACCCACTCTGGTTCCACCACTGGTTTAGAAGGTTCAGCATCCACATTAACAACTTTACAGTTAAAGAACTATTAGGGCACACTTTATGCCAGTGGTTTTCAAACTGGGTTGTTGCGACGCCCCAGCCTGAGAGCCCTGTGCTGTTTTCCATTAACAGCAACAGGTGGGGAGGGGGGAAGGCAGAGACGCGATGCCCAGCATCGCGCCTCTGATCAGGGCACAGGGCGTGCTGCCATTCACCGCTGCCTGCAGAGACCTCCCAGGGATTGGGGGAGCCCAGCACCAACCTCAGCAGGGCTCCCCAGACAGCACAGAGCCCTCCATCAGGCAATCGCGACCACTTACTGCTTCTCGATTGCAAAAGCAAAAGTGGTCGTGATTGCTTTCTGGAGGGTCTGCGCTGCGTGGGGAGCCCTGCTGAGGCTGGTGCTTGGCTCCCCCAATGCCCAGGAGGCTCCTGCAGGTGGTGGTGAGTGGCAGCACAGCCTGCGCCCAGATCAGGGGCACAATGCTGGGCCCCCCTGCCTTCAGAGGCAAAGACTTAGTGGCTCTCAAACTCTCCCTGAACCACTGCTTTACACTTTTATTTATTAGCTTCCTGATTAGCATTGACAAAAGCTAAAAGTCACTGTGCTCCAGCTGTCCTTATACATGCAGGGCCTCAAACTAGCAAAGTGCACCAAGAGCTTCCTCACTCACAGGGAATTTTTGTTGCAAATAGGAATGCCTATGCTGGACCCTGCGCCAGACAGACACTGCCTGGAGGAAGGTCTCCAGGTGGCGGTGCGGGCTTTCAGGGTGGGGGGAGGCATTCCAGATGGGGGAAGCGTGGGGTGGAACCAGAGTGCGAGGGGGGTGGGACTGACTGCTCCACTGGATCCTATCCTCCATGTCAGGTTGCAAAGCCCAACATAGAGGTTCTCTTGCCTGCGTTGGCAAAATAGCAGGGCCAGGGCCTTTCCTCAGAAGAAGGGGTGAAATTCCATTTCCCCTGAGGAGACCTCTGGCAGTTTCCTGATACACGCAGGTTACAGCAGTCGCCATTTTGGAGCCGCTGTTCCTCCAGGAGCCAGGAACCATAGGATTGGGCTGCTCATCACTAAAATAACCTATTTTTTAAATTCATGTCATGTTCATATCTGATGTGAGAGACTTTTAATTGCTTTTAAGTATGAGCTTATCAAATTTTATCAGTCATTTCTAATTTAGTTTAATACATGGGAGAGTAATTAAGGTGAAAAGTGATCTCAATAAAAAGGAAATCCCAAAGAGTATGAATCATTCTTATGAAATATGTGATGCAATTCCTGAACAACCATAATTTTAAAATATCAAAGAAGCGAAATATAAACTTATTTTAAAGAGAAAGTGCCACAATTCAAACCCAAATGGCATAGATTTGAATCTCAAGAACCATTTGGCACAATGCAATCACTTTATTTTCAGAATGTATTAGACCTTAAGACGAATATGCAAGACTAAAGTGGTTATTCAAATGCTACAGAAACCCATTTCAAAGCAATAATTATTAAATGTTTTCACAGTCTGGGTATGTTAAAGTGTGTGCCTTCTGAAGTATGCATTTATTCTTATTAAATTAAGAAAGGTATCAAATACATTGACATAGTATTTATAAAGACAGGTGGCTCAACTCCAGCATGTAGGGAGGGGCGCAGCTGACACTAACACAGCATTCCATTCACTGTTGTGTACATCTGTCCTTCACATCAGGAGCAAGACTTGCTCACACTGCTGCTCACACTGCATTAGGGATGCCTGTTCCCTGTTCTTTTTTTATATTGGTGTGGGTCCAGAGAAGCGTAATAACAGCCCAATCCTATGCAGGGGCAGCGCCAGCAGTCCGCATTCTGCCCTGGCAACGGCTTTTCATGCAAGCGCCATGAGGCGCTTAATCTCTGGCAGGGAACATGCAGTGATGGCGGAAAGGCCAGTGCCACTCAGCCCTGAGCTTCTGTGTTGGCGGGATGCCGGAGAAGAGCATTCAGTGGTGAGTGTCCCCACCGAGTGGCAGGTATGCTTTTCAGGCTGAGGGAAGGGTAGGAGGAAGGTGGGGAAGGGGCAAAACTGGGCACTGTCATCTTGGCAGAGGGCATAAGGCAGGCAGGCCAGAGAGTGGAGGGAGCGCGGGTGGGCCAGAGGGTGGATTGGGCCTGGGATGGGGCAGAGATGGCTGCAGGGGCTGCCACTGAATCCTCTCCCCCCTCCCAAGCTGCAGTGCCCAACATGGGTCTCCTCGGTTCTGCACCAGCTAAGTAAGTGGTTCCCAAACTGGTGGGTCATGACCCACCAGGGGAACTCGAAGCAGGGCATTCCCCCTTAAAAGGAATGGCTCTGCTCCAATGGTAGTGACAGTACTGCAGAGATTTCTTACCTTGGGGGCAGAGCTGACCTCATGCAGGGTTCGGTGTCCTCAGAAGCTTCTGTAAACAATCCTTATCTTCTATCAGCAGCTGCTTCCACTTTTGTACAAAAACGGAAGTAGCTGCTGATCAGAGATAAGGATTGTTTTCAGAAGCCTTGGAGGACATCAGAGGGCACTGCAAGCCTCCAGGACCATGCATGAGGCCAGCTCTGGCCCCAAAGTAAGAAATAAGCCCCTTGGCAGTGGCAGTGCTGCAATCGCTGTGGCGCCATTGCTGCCCCCCTTCCTGCCTCCCTCCCCACCTACACAAATACTTACCTGGTTTCCAACTCTCCTGTAGGAGTTTGGGAACCACTGAGCTAAGTAGCTGGTGCAGATCTGAACAGACCCATCAGGGACACCAGAGTTCTACACAGGGTAAGGGAACCAATGGAGTCCTCCAAGGAGGAGCCCTCCGAAGAGACCTCTGGGTGCTGCTCTGGCCCCGCAGGATACTGTGGCGGCCATTTCAGCACCACTGTACTGAATAGCACTAGGGCAGCATAGGACTGGGTCCTTAGAGTCTTCTCGTGCAATAGGACTTTTTTCCCCCCTCTCCACTGCAATCTCCTGCAAACACACTCACACACACCCCAGCCATTGAGTTTTAAGCAACCCTACAGAACACTGTAAGATACAACTCAGGAGGCTACAGCAGGAGGGGATAGTGGGGGGAGGGCATTGTGTGGAAAAGATACCACCTTTTCTCATATGCCAAGCCCATTGGATGTATATTATTATTATTATTATTATTATTATTATTATTATTATTATTATTATTATTATTATTATTATTATTATTATTATTAACAGTATTTATATACCGCTTTTCAACTAAAAGTTCACAAAGCGGTTTACAGAGAAAAATCAAATAACTAAATGGCTCCCTGTCCCAAAAGGGCTCACAATCTAAAAAGATGCAAAAGAATACCAGCAGACAGCCACTAGAACAGACAGTGCTGGGGTGAGGTGGGCCAGTTACTCTCCCCCTGCTAAAAAAAGGAGCACCCACTTGAAAAAGTGCCTCTTACCCAATTAGCAGGGGTTCAATATATATTTTACAAACATAGCTATTACAGAGAGAAATACTGATTTCTTGAAATAAATGTGGCATTTCTGTTTCATTTTTTCAAATACTCTGTGATTCCTTCTCTTCATATATTCAAAGCACTCTTATTTGTAAACAAAATTTTTCTTTGAACTTTATAATTTTCTTTGAACCCTCATCCTTATAGTTAAAGCAAATGAAGCAGTTTCGCCTCCAGCCCTCACTCTACTTAAAATGAAAGGTTATAATGACACTATCAAAACAGTAATGGTTGGAGTTAAAGACTTGATTCAATTTGAAACCTCTGTCTCCCTTCTTTTGCCTTGATTAAAACTCTCTGCCTTGCTGTGAGAATGACTAACAGCCCAATCCTGAGCTCCTATCACATGTGGCTGCGGTGGCACCCGCAATGGGGCTACTTGGTGAAGGTGACAAAAGTCCCCTCTTCCCGCGGTGCCACCCGTGGCTGCCGTTGGCACGCAGGATGCGGTGGCAGCCGTTTTTGGTGCCATTGCAGCCACGTGCCAAGGGAGCTCAGGATTGGGCTGTAAGTGGTACACTGGTGGAATGCATGTTCCGCTGGCATGTCTGGCCTTCATGCTATCATAAAACCTCCATAAAGCACTTGGCAACAGCACATGCCCCAGCAGCACCAGCAGGAATGGCCTTCTGGATGCCCACCAAAGCAGGTAAGATCCTATTTGGTAAGATCCTCTGAATTGGATACAAATCACTTTTTAAAATTAGCTTCTGAACTGTAAGTGAACAAAAGAGCTACAAAATACTGAACTGCACCTGAACTGAAACTGAATCTGTATTTTAGATGTTCGACTTCCTACTGAGAGCCAGTCTAACAGAGTTTCCAAACTGTGTTGGACAGTTGGGACATTACACGACTGCTCACCTACAGCTAAGCACAGACATAGCAGGTGTTAGACGCTACAAATGCATTGTTAGCATGCTTGGTTTAAGGCCTCCACCATCAAATTTTTTAGACAGAGTCCCCAAAGCCTTGAGGTAAACAGAAATATTTTTGGTAAAGGGATTTGTTCACAAAACAGCAAAGTTAAACATGAACAATCTCCTTTTGTGCACAATCCTTTTGTGCACAATCCTTTCCAGCACTGACATAAGGGCAATGCAGCTCTGAGGTAAGGGAACAAACATTCCCTTACTTTGAGGAGGCCCCCGTGAGCGACAACCAACTGCAGGATGCAGCACAAGTCCCATTGGCTTTCCCATTGCTGGAAAGTACTGACATAAGGGGTTAGGATTGCGCCCTTTCTCTCTTAACTGAGTCCACATCCCCTCATGAACATAAATGACTACTGACCTGATGCAAAGTGTTCATTGTGATGCAGTGGAGATTTCACTCATACCTGTGTGAAGATCTAACTGCATGTTTTGGGTTCATATAACTATTGATAACATAGTAGTGAACATTCATGGACAGAATCATTGAATTTAGAAGGAGCTAAGTCTGAAGTACATATATAAAAAGGAAAAGCATAAGTCCATCAATAGGGTAATGAAAAGCAGTTCATTACCTTAATTAAGCAGTGCTTTCTCTTGAGGACTAGCATGATGGACTTAGCTTTGCACTGCAATATGGGATCAGGAGACAGGCAGAATTATCTATAGTTAATTAAATAATTAAACCCCTAATAATAAGTGCACTCGGCATCATTAACAGAAGAATTTTTTTTAATGTGATTTGAAAGTATGCAATTTCTTTTCAAATTCCTTCCCTCCAAATATTAATTATAAATTAGATTAATGAAACACATACTGTGTGATCCATATCTGCCTGAGCTCTGATAAGGATGAGAGGGATCAGTCTGAGCCCATTTTGTTCCCTTTCTTGGTTGACTTTTAGGCAAGCTCAAGGCACCTTCTGTACGCAAACCACTGTCCCTTCCCCCCCCCAATTGTCTGAGTAATTCACAGGCTTGGACTTGAGAAAGTGTGCACTGATGTAAGTGTGCACTTATCTGGGTTGTTATAAATCAGTTTAAACAGTTTTATAAAAATGCCTTCATGACATCAAAGAGAAAATACTTTTCCCCCCCTCTATATCTTTGAACAAATATAGGTATTCAGCATCATTGATTTCTGTTTATATTTTGCTTAACATAATTATATCTCCGTCTGGTTGAACTAATTATTTCAGGTGGCTTGCATTCTAGTCGCCTCAGCACCCATGGAGTAAATGGCTATGACCGTTTTGTCTGTCACTAATCATAAAATTGGAGAACCTGACTCACCATGGAAACACAAAGCTCTTGAACTAATCCATCAACCTTCAAAATACAGAAGCCGGCCAGATCCCAAATAATAGGACGGCTGTGCTCAGAAATAACAGTGGAGATAACAGGATCAAACTACAGGAGGCAAACGTTGACAGTGGGTTATTCTATGTGTCACAGAAACAAAACAGAAGGAATTCTGGCATGGAATAGAATAACCTTTATTAAGCTCTGGTGACATCCCAGAATAAATATTTTTGCTAAGGGCACCAAGCAGAAGTTGACCTGTGGCCTCTGATGTGCCGGTTGCAGTGTATATAAACCCTGTAAGCCACATGGCACATGTGCACAGCATGCACTGAACACCAGATGGGGGAATTAAGGGATCAGGCCAGGGAACGGTACCCTCCCACACTCCTTCTGGATTTATTCATTTTTCACATTTTTATACCACCCTTTCTCTAAGGATCTCAGGGTAGTGTACATGGTTCCTTCCTTTCTTTTTTCCTCACAACAACCCTGTGAGGTAGGTGAGGCTGAGAGATAAGCACCTGAATGTGTTGGAAGGTTCTATGTGGCGATGCTTTAATATGCACTCGGGTCTGAAGCTCAGCTCAGCTCAGCTGCTAAAAGCTGTAGCTACAACCATCTCTTGCCCTTTTCTATCATTAGGAGAATCCTCTCAAAAGCCTTCCGCTTTTGAGGAAGTCTGCATGGTCTTCCCACCTTGAACTGATATCATTTGTTTTTTACCTCATCTCCACATCTCCAATGATTGCAGAACAGATGCTAACTTGATACATCTGTGATAACTCTTCACCTCATGAAATGCTTGAGAGATAATGCTGGAGAAGACAGCCTTGTGAAGCTTTTGCATAATGTGAAACAATTATCTCCCTAGGCACCATCCTCTGTACCACCTCCACCTTGTTGTTTGATGGAGGGTAGCCATCTTTCCCATTATAGAGCTCCTTGTCAAATTTCAGCTTTGTAAGGGGTGACCGCCACCACCCATCTCTCTCTCTCTCTCTCTCTCTCTCTCTCTCTCTCTCTCACACACACACACACACACACACACACACACACACACACACACACAAGATAATACAAATTGCCTTTAATTCCACAAGGATACTGTATTTCCTGATGATATAAGCACAGCATATCTCTGAACTGAGTACCTACCCTGTGCCAACACTATCTTCTCTTTTCCTTCTGGTTGTTCCCATAGGTACATTTATAGTGAGTACGTCTTCCATGCATAAGTTATGGTTACAACACGTCCTTCTTTAATGATAGCTCTATTTGTTCCAACTCAAGGGAGTCACATGTTAGGTAAGGAACAACTGAAGCACTAGCGTTCTTTGCCGTATAGTTTTAAAAAATGCCCCTTGAAAGGAATATTGGAGATTAGAATGGAAAAATTTAGAGAATTGGAGATGAAATTAATATTGAAATGGTATAGGACACCTGCCCAGCTGGCTTATATGATTAAGGGAAAGAATTCAAATTGTTGGCACTGTAGGAGGGTAAAGGGTTATTATGCCCATCTTTGGTAGGAATGTTCTAAGGTAATTGATTTGGCAATTGATATTTGAAAAGGTGGAGGAATTATGTAACCTTAAGCTGGAGCTCTCTGGGAAAATGTTATTTATGGGAGTTCTGGGAAATAATAAAGTAAAAAAACATAATCAGGATTTATTCAAAGCTATGATTCTAGCTATCCATGCAGTTATAGCATATGGGTGGAAAGATCCATCAAAATGGACTGTGGAAAAATGGAATTGGTATTTATATGAATGGATACAATCAGACATAGTATCAATACTGAAACAGGATAAGACATGGGAAGATAAGAAAACCGAGATAAAAAAGAAATGGTTGAGATATATAAGATGGGTAAGGGAAGGGGGGGCCAATACTGTTATAATGGATAAAATCCAAAAGGTGTGCTTATGGCTGTAGATATAAATACTTAATGTTAATGGTCGCTGTTCATTGGGGGAGAGAAAAAAGGGGAAAAAAGATTGTTGATGATTATGTAAATATAAGTGGAATGTATACTTTAAAAAATTAAACATCAATTAAAAAAAATATATAGTTTTAAAAAATGCCCGTGACATTTAATGCTGCGAAATCAAATGTTATTTTCTGTGCATACTGTTCGTGTTCTTTTTCTCTGCCCAGAGGTCTTATCAGAGGATGTGGTTTCCTAGTTTTTCACCTTGCCTACTTGCTAAGTGCCTTGTACAATACACATTCTTGCTACAATGTGCCTTGTAAATGGATACCAGTGACAGGGTGTATCAACTGTGGAAATAACTGAAAATTGATGTATCTTTTATGGAAATAAAAAATTGATTTTATTCTTTTGTGCATCCTGAGTCGGATTCTCTGCTGGTGGACATTGGCATTGCTCACGCACCTGTGAATCATTTCTATGGCTATGAAACTGGTGCTTTTGTGCCGATGCATGTGAGATGCCAATACATCAGCAAAGGTCTGACATTTTTATAACAATTTCTGAGTGATGGGGAAGAGAATCTTAAAGAATATTATCATCAAGAGTGAAATGAAAATAGCTGCAAGCCTAAGTTCCAGCACCCTTGAAAATGGTCTAATTTGAATCCTATGGTAATATCAGAATTACAGAATTCGATCATTTGAGTTTGAAAGTGAGTATAACAACGTATCAAGAGGCACCATTCCACCCAAGAGGAAAATAAGTAACTGCGAGAACAAACATATTGAAATAGCATGATGAGTCATCCACTGGGAATAAAAGAACTCCAGAAATACTTGCAGTGATAGGCAATGAAATTTCATTGCTCCGACAAGTCATTGATAACCTTGATGTGCTACAACCTAGTCATGCAATTCTTTCAAAAAATTTAAAGAAATTTAAAAGCACTCTCAAGTTAGTTTGGCCATATATGTTAATGTAACATGCCAATGAATATGTGGATGCTTTCTGGATTACACTCTGTACCATATCACCTGTGGTCCTCAATTGTGCAGAGGAACTACATGTGCATACTAACCCTTGCAGAGCTAGCCACCCCTTGATAGGGTATGGCCCTCTTGAACAGCAAGGTGGGAAGAGGTTACAGGCTGGCAGAGGAAGATGTATTGGTACCCCATGCCTGCCTACCATCTCCCCACAGCCCACCGGTCAACTCACCTACATCAATCTTAGACCAAGAGCAGCAGAATTTGGAGCCCAATCTTATCCTTACCTCCACCACCCAACTTGTGCAGCCATGCCGAAAATGAGCGTGCCGTACCCAATGCGGGGGGATTAGGAGGCTTCAGGAAGGAAACAGGATTTAAATCCCCTTTCTTCTCTGTAAACCTCTCACTCCACAATGGGTTTGCTCAGACCTGCACCAGTGATTTCATTGGCACAAGTCCAAGGAGAGGAAGGAGGCGAAGAGGCTGCTGCCGGAAGTGATAAGATCCATTTATGAACTTTCAGCAATAGTTAATACAGTTTGACTGATATGCCCTGATAGCTCCACAGAGAAAGATAGCTATTTTATATGTGACCTTGTTACCAAAAAGGGCTGTTATGTTTTAAGGCAGGGGTGCTCACACTTTTTTGGCTCGAGAGCTACTTTGAAACCCAGCAAGGCCCGGAGATCTACCAGGGGGGAAGGAAGCGTCTGACAGACACCCCCTTTAATGTATGGAGCCCCTGCTGGAGTCTAGTCAGTTTCGTCAGTTTTGTTGCTGCATGCCTGAAGAGCAGCTAAAGTGTCAGTTTCAGTTTCACTTTAGCTATATATGTCAGTTTCATCTAGTCACTAGACGAAACTGACATATTAACAGTTTGGAGAGACAGGGCTCCGCGATCTACTCATTTTGCCTTGCGATCTACCAGTAGATCGCGATCCACCTATTGAGCACGCCTGTTTTAAGGGGAATTATTACAGTGCCCTCATTGGAAACTGCAAGATCGCAGGCTCGATAACAAGATAGCGTAATGCAAAGAAATTCCTTTTTAGCTTGAACAGAGACTGGGAGAAAGATAATTTTCAATAGGATTATATTTTTATTGCAAAAACACTCAGGTATACATAATGCACATGGAAAAATGATAAGTATATGTCTACTTGAATCCTAGTACTTGGATCCAGTATACCTAGCTTTATGGTGGTTGCATGTGAAAAGTATTTGGTGCATCCGAGGAAATCAGAAAAGGATAGGTTGTAGGGAAGGATTTTAGCGGTCCCTGATCTGTCAATCCCAGTTGCTGACTAAAGATGGCAAGAGAAAGGGAGAAAAAAGGGGGGGAAGGGAAAGGTTCCAGACACAGATATAGTTACCTGTCCTGAAAAGCAGTTGGATGGGGAGGGGTGGAGAGTCCTATGGAGGACCCTCTGCCTTGGAAAGGCAGCCAGAGAGAGAGCTAGCATGTGCCATCCAGCCCTCTCTTAAAAGAAGGGGGTTTTCCTGCCAGAGCTGAGCTGGGTGGTACTTGAGAATAAGTTCATAGGGAAGTGGATTTGTCAGTCAGCTGAGCTGGATGGTACTTGGGAATAAGTTCATAGGACAGTGGATTTGTCAGTTATCAGCAAAATCCATGGGGTCTGTGGCTGGCTTAAACAATACCATGAATCATCAACACAAGAAGACAGATCCCGTTTGCATACGGTACTTAAGAGTGATTCAGTTACAACAATAAAATGAATAGGAGGTACTATGTCAGACTTCTTCCTACAATGTATGATCCAGGAGGTGGATTTAAGATGTATATAACCACAGGGAAGTGGAGGTGACTTGACCTGATTGTGAGAAGTTTAAATGTGTTTGCATAAACAGTGATTGGATTAGGAGACACAGTGATTGGGTTAAATAAATGATTTGCTCTTCCAGACTCATTTACCCTCGGGAGGGGGATGTTGTCACCATGAGCTTGACTTGAGTCCTTTGTGACCTGTATGGGAAGTTTGGCCTGTATGATATTTTAGTCCATAATAACATAACCAGATATAATATCACAACTTAAAAGGAAAAAGGGGATTTTCACGTAACACCCTCCCCCCAGGATGCTACTCCTAGCTACTCCTTTATTCCCTGCTTCTTGGTCACTCAAATCCAGTAGTAAACAGGAATTTCAGAATGCTAGGCTGATGGCAGAGCAGACGTTTATCTCAGAAGCTGCAAAGTCTGAGGGGACAGAATAACTGCAGTGTTCCTTTCCAGCCACACAGCTAGGTGCAGTGCCATGCAACAGAGCCTCCAGACGAAGGATGTCACATGAGAAGCTTGGCACTTGGCAATCCCAAGGAGACAAGTCACTTCTAAAAATGCTTTAAACTCGTTATATCACTTTTGCTGCTATAAAAAGCACTTCAATCAAAACAACTTTGACACTGACAGTCAAAGACATCCGTTTGGAATTGTGCCCTACCTAATCATTTTTTTTTAAGCAAACAAAAAACAAATCCTTCATTTACATCATCCCAAATGTCCTAAAATGTCTGCATACTTTGCCAAGAGCCTAGTATTTTTCATTGTGTGCAGGCATCATACTCAACTATGCAATAATTCTTCTCCAATTGCCACTTTATGCGTCTCAGATGATGATCAAAAGAGTCAGAAGGACTTCATATGGTAACATTTACTCTGAAGGAGACAGCATGATATTAAAGATTACATCCAAAATGTAAATGTGTGAAAGTACCTCCTGGGATCAATGAAGCTTGCTGGTGCCATCTTGTTCCTGCACACATAATGATTCCAGCACACATAATTTGTCCCAAAAGCTGGTGAGTGGGTAGGAATGGCTAAATATGGCTCTTCTTTCATGAGGACAAATGCACAATGAACGTTGTAAAACACTTTGCAAATTGCAAGATCCATGTAAATGATTGATTTTTGTAGCAGTAGCAGAAAATGCTCCTTGTCACATTTTTCGTTTAAGTCAGCACAGAACAACAAGGCCTGCATGAGAGCTGCCTGCCAATATAACCTCCCATTGCCAGCAACAGCAGAAGTCCCGGCAAGGCAGTTAACCCATCACCATTTGTGCTATGTTTTCCTCTATGAGTTCTTGAAAATTTGAATTTAAATGGATTTCTTTGAGTTCAAAGTCAAATAGCAAGGGAGCAAGTACCCTTTTAGAGCTTTTAAACTTTGCAGAGGCAGCCTGCTATGGTTTTGCTTTCCAGATGTGCTCCTGCAGAGGTGTTAAGGGTAATCCACTTCTGAACTGTGTGTTGGCATCTTGGAGGGCTTCTGCTATTTGAGCTTATACTCAGTGTCATATTCTCTAGAGTACTGCTATATCAAGTCTATGACAAAAGTGGGTCAAATGTTTTCGACAGCCAGCATAGTGCAGTGGTTAGTGAAACACAGCACAAGGACTGGAAACACCAAATCCCAGCTTCGCTATGAATCTGACCAGCTGTCCTTGGACACTCATTATTTCTCAACCTGACCTATTTTACAAGTTTGTTGTGAGGATAAAAGAGAAGGTGGGTTGTAAGAACTGTGCACTTTGCCCTGAGCTCCCTATCTAACCATGGAACCCTAATCATGTCTTCTCAGAATCTGAATGAATTTAATGCTACTTACTCTCAGAAAAGTGTATATAAGATTACAGCCCAAATAACATAAATCATTTTAAAGACTATTGAAAGTGATTGCAGGGTTAACACATCCAAGGAGTTAACACAGGTTATAATTCCATAAGGTGATAATGAATCCTGAAAGGATACAGGTCCAGCCTGTTTATACATGGATTTGACTCAACACAAATGGCCCCTGCAAATGAGAAGGAATGTGCTGATCCCTGGAGAAGGGGAAAAATGCATCCCTTTAAAATCAGTTTAAAAAACTGAACAGTCCTTTAACAAAAATTGTTGGCAACCTTCAGTCTTGAAAGACTATGGTATAAGCCTACAGTGCCTGGTATTCCCAAGCGGTCTCCCATCCAAGTACTAACCAGGCCCGACCCTGCTTAGCTTCCGAGATCAGACAAGATCGGGCCTCCTTAATGAGAGAGAGAGGGCAGCTGGCTGACAGTCCATCAATCCTTTTCTCTCCAGGTGACCCCTCCCCTTCCCCCCCAGAAAGTGAAAGAAAGGTGATCACTTTGCATTGGTGAAGGGAGGGACTGAGTGAATCACCTTTCTTTCTAAGCCCTTGGAGGAGGTCTGATTGATGGATTGTCTTCTTAATGACTCTCATCTTACATCGCAAAGGTCAGCAAGGCTGTTTTTAAATCACAGGAGCAAAGAAACTTTGTTTTTTAAATGGATTTGCTATAGTGCATTTTTTGCCTTCCGCGCGACTGCTTGGAACAGAACCCACATGAATAATGAGGCTCAACCTGTATTTCCATTTGATGAGTGAAATACAGGCTCCACATCCACTTTACTGGACTAGGTGAGTCAAAGTCAGTACTACTGAATGAATCATCATGAGCTCCTACATAAAATGGTGGTTTGCTTTTCTTGTCCCCTGTTACATACATCGGTTTCAAGAAACAAAAATGTTGATTTAGCTTCAAAGTGGAAAGAGACTGCACATAATTGGATACATTGTGACTTTAGATCAATTTCTGAAAACAGAATTTGGTTCCCCTGATAGGACAAGCTATATTGTACATGCTCAGGAGGCTCACATATACTCTAGCCTACGTTCCAGAAAATTTTGAATATTGGTAATCAAGAGGCCTCTGCTTTGCTCCCACCACCTGGAATGGCTCTGAAGGGGAGGAGCTGCTTGCATGCTGTTGTGAGGCTCCCTGCAAAACTTAGTGCTTTGCACCCCCTCTAGCTATACCACTGTTCTGTCCCTTACTTCTGTGCAAGTAGACAGCACAGAAAAAGTAAAAACAAAAACAAATATTTTATTCATCCTGATTTTAGAAATGGTCTATGTCAGAATGCCAGATGCAAGGGAGGACACCAGGATGAGGTCTCTTGTTATCTGGTGTGCTCCCTGGGGCATTTGGTGGGCCGCTGTGAGATACAGCAAGCTGGACTAGATAGGCCTATGACCTGATCCAGTGGGGCTGCTCTTATGTTCTTAAGAATATATTTTATGAATTTCATTTATATTTTATTTTATTTGAAATTTCTGCAAAGAGAAGAGTAGAAATTTCTTATCAGCACAATGAGTCATAGTTTAGGATAGCTGTCACCTTTGATTATAATGTAGAAGAAAGACCACCTCTGTCTGCATTTCCTGGATATTTATAACAGAGTAAAGAAAGGATGGTGAACTCTAGCAGGCTTGCACATGGATTTCAGGAAGTGAAGTACAGATTTTTGCCTTAACGTACCACAGATACTCGTGAGGAGACGTAATAATTGCCTTGACCTATATGCTCCCAGGCCTTGAAATCTGTACTCCAAGAACATCAGTGTACGTGCATTATTTTTTATTCAGGTACATTGTCAAATAGAGACAGTAATGCTCGGCAGGCTGTGTCATCAGTGCCAGCTTCTCTCATGCCAATACGTTATGCTGACATATTTATTGTGCCAGCTCATATCTTTTGCCTTATGCCGTCCTGTCTCCCATGCTGATCTATCTTTTGTGCCATGGAACCGTATGCCAATTTCTCCTTTTGTGAGGGAGCTGTATCTCCTCTATCTAATAATTCCCAGATCCAGAGACACATGGCAGCAAAATCTACCGGTATTTTGCTGGAAGACAAATGGTTGGCTTTTTAGTATTAAAATGGTTGGCCTGTTAGTATTGGTCACCTCTTTCATAGAGAAGGAGCACCCCCCCCCCACACACACACACACATATGCACGCAAGGTGATTGGTGCTGTCAAAACTAATAACATTACCTATTCAGTAGAGATGGGAAAATCCAGCATGGCTTGTCTCAAGTTGAGTCACCAAGTCACTGCCCCCCATGACTCAATTCAAAAACAGCCATAAAGGGACACTTTCCAAGTCTCTGAGTAATGACTCTAGAGTCGCCCCTCTTTAAAAAGCCCACTGTGGAAAAAACGGAGCTGCTGCCATGGAGTGTGTGTGTGTCTGAATTCTCTTCACTCACTCTCCTGCTGTCCCTGCCCATCTGTAAACAGGGTGGGAGGAGTGGGAGGGAGTGCAAGAGAGCAAGGGCAGAAGCAGCAAGAGGGAGGAGGGTCATAAGCAGCAGCTGCAAGGCTTACCAGGATGATCCGATCCTTTGCAGCAGGGCTTAGGAGAGGGGGTTAAGGGGGTAATTTGTACCCAGGCCCAGGGTCAGAAAGGGGGGCCAGGAGCCAAAGGAGGGGCCCCAGAAAGTTCCTGGGACTTGACATTTTCCTATCTCACCTGAACTTGCTGCTAGTGCTTAATGCTGGGGAACAACCACGTGCATGCAGTGTTAACTGCTGCTGCACACCATACACCCCAGGCCCAGGAAAGTTTCTATGACCCTCCTTAACACAGTGTCAAATCCGGGAGGAAATTGGCCTGCTACAGTAGCTCTTTGGCTTGTGGAGCCCATAGCCATGAAAGAGTATATAGAAGCTCAAGGACCCAGCTGTGGGACTAAAGCTGCTGTAGAAGTTCATTTTGATCCATTCTAGTGTCAGCCTAAATACGATGATGCTGGACTTTCTGCAGTTGATTTTCTATATTTCAAAAATTTTAGCGAGACTGAGGAGTGTGTTTAGTTTTCCATATTACTTTATCTAACTGCCAGTGACACATGGTTGAGTAGACCTGAGACTAGGTCAAGAAACCTAGTAGACCTGAGCTCCAGACTATTGTGGCTGTCAGCACCATCTCCTGCCCTATTTTGCCCCCCATTCTGTCTGCCCCCATTGCCCCCCTTTCCCTTTGGGAAGGGGCCCAGAAGAAACTTTGTACCCCCTGCTAAAATTCTTCTCAAAGGCCCTGCTTTGCAGCCTTATTCAGAAGTAATCCCACTGTAGCCAGTTATTCTATGAGAATTCCTTCTCCCTTTCCATGCAGTTGGCAAGCATGATCACTATGAACTGCTTCCCCACCCCATCCCTGCCTCCTCCTTCTCCCTGGGCTTGTCCAGCCAATCTTAAGACAAGATCCAGACAATCTTAAGACCCTCCTTGGCTCCTCTTCCTGCACTCCCTCAGTCAATGAAAATATAAGAATTCCTATCTCTTGTCTAATGATCAACTGTTCCTTCCTATCAGAAATGGGAAAAGAGAGTCCAGTCCTGTCTCCCCCTCCTCCTCACATTAACCCTTTCCTGCCTCCTGGCTGTAACTTTCTTGCTGCTCTCCTGGTCAAAATGCTTGCGCCACAAGGCTTTTCATGCAAGTACACCCAGACACAGACAGACTTGAGTCAGCACATGTGGAGGATGAGCGCTGAGTCAGGGGATCCTTAACTCAGGTCTTTTTCTGAGTCTTCCACATGCATAACTCATGAGTCACCATGTCGCCCAAAATCACGCATTTTCATGATGCGATTTCCCAACCCTACTATTCGGTGCATAGGTGGGGCTTTCTGTCCAGTATTGGGAACTTTGTGTGCAATCCCAGATATTAGATGTGAATAGGTAGCGCTAGAAATCCCACTCTCAGCACTCATTTGCACAGATGGATTCTGGTCCAAGAGGGAAAGTGGTTTCTGTGTTTGCGTCACCCCACAAGACGGGCACAACATCCTTCATCTTGTAATGCAAATAACACAATGGATTGAGATGTTTGTTTCCAGTAAGAGAGGATTACAGCTCAAGCTTACTGAACACAGTGGGCTTACTTCTGAGTAAAAAGCACCGTTTTCAAACACCTCTAACAATGGGTTATGGGAGTTTGGGGCATTATATTTTAACAGATTTGATGTTTAACTAACTTTAAAAGTTTCTACTGGTGTTAAATTTCTGGAGATGAAAAAAGTTGGGATAGAACTCATTTCTGTTTAGGGAAACAAATAAAACCCTCAAGCTATTGCAACCACTGCAGTCTACGACACAGATTCATATCAATCCCCATTTAATTTCTCTGTCGATTGCTCCAGAATTTCCAATTACTTTTTTGCACATCTATGCACCGCAAGGTTAAATTGCTGCTTTGATTGAAATGCTGCAACGCAATTGCCAACATGAATGCCTCAGCATTCTTCTAATTTAATGTAGACATACACTGTACAACTTACTATTTAGGGAGGATTAACTTCTAGCATACACACCATATGTTAGCATATTTATTACTCAAATTGCCTTGCATAGACATTGTTAAGGACAATCAAAACTGAATGATGGCATAAGAGTTCATTGTAATTATTCCCTACACTACTCAAATGGGTAGTTCTGTGGGAATATTTGCAAATTGTGCCATGCCAGGCTGAAATTTCAGGCTTACTCTGAATTTCTGACATTCTCTCAGTGTTTTTTTTCTTCCCCAAATTGTAAAGCAGCAAAGCCTGCATTCAGTGGTATTGACTTGATGTCTACTTAGAACTTCTGATCCCAGCACAGGTTCAAAACAAACACTCCAGTTATCCCCTGCCTTTGCAGGTTATTAAGAAGAGACTTCATAGAGGAAGGAATGCCTGCTGACATCTGCAGAAGGGATGGCAAGTAGACAGAAAGGCCATAAATTTTACATTTACAGGTCTGGTATGGGCCTCCAGATCATTTAGGGCCAGTTCTCACCCTTTTCACTGCACATTTCTGCACAGAAACCTTTCCTACAGATTAAAATATCATCCAGTTCATGGTTCACTGTAACCAAAGAAAACATGCGTGGCAGTCCATGTGGGTGACTTGTGCCAGATGCCATCCCATCCGGAACGAACCTTTGCTCCCACTTGACTCCTCGGATGTGGGCCAGCTAAAGAGATGGCACAGGTCTAAGGAGACCCGTTGGTGGTTAAGAGGCTTATGGAGAAGTAAGAATAAATGTTCTCCCTTTCCCATCCCAAGTCTACACTCTCCACCATAACTCTCCACCACTGCCTGTTTGGGTGCAACTGCATGCTGCGGAAGGGAAAAGCATAGGATTGGGCCCTTAATTTTGTTAATAACTTGTATCACTTTTTATTTAGGAGATTCTTTGAAAAAACATGTTAAAATAGTCTAAGTCAGGGGTGCCCAAACCCCGGCCCTGGGGCCACTTGCGGCCCTCGAAGCCTCTCAATGCGGCCCTCAGAGAGCCCCCAGTCTCCAATGAGCCTCTGGCCCTCCAGAGATTTGTTGAAGCCCGCACTGGCCCGACGCAACTGCTCTTGGCATGAGGGCAACTGTTTGACCTTTTGTGTGAACTGTGGAATGAGGGCTCCCTACACTGCTTGCTGTTTCATGTCTGTAATGCAGTAGCGGCAGCAAAGGAAAGGCTAGCCTTGCTTTGTGCAAGGCCTTTTATAGGCCTTGAGATATTGCAAGACCTTCATTCATTCATAGAAGTTCATCTTTAATATATTCATTTATGTAAACTTATGTAAATTTATTCAAATTTTAAATGTAAATTAATTCTTTTTTTCCCTGGGCCCCGACACAGTGTCAGAGAGATTATGTGGCCCTCCTGCCAAAAACTTTGGACACCCCTGGTCTAAGTAAACAGTTCTCTGTTCCTGCTAAAAGTTTTTTTTTTTTCATTTTTTAGCATTCTCTAGATTAGAACTAAAAAATGAGTTGATTCTTCTGACCCACACAGCACCAGTTGCCCATGGATCACCCTTGTCCTCCCTCACAATCACAAGAGACTTAAGGGGCTTGGTTCTCATTGGTCTGGGCTGGTGGGGGGGTGGAGCCTTGCCAACACTCAGCTGGAGAGCAGCACTCTCACAGCAGTCAATTCTATTTCTGAGGAATTATATTTTCTAATATAACTATTTTGGAGCCTCTCTGTGAACTGATAATATTTTCATTATCATTGAAGAAAGAGATTATTGAAAGTAATAGCTTTAGTAAGGCTTAGCATAAGATTGCTCACAAGCTGTGAATCACAGAAAGGGTGACAAAGTTTGATTTAAAAAAAAAACAGACCCTGAAAAGTCCCTGTCATTCACTTTTCCAGTTCAAGTGATAATTGTAGGGACTATGAATTTATTTTGTCACAGAGCATTGCTGAAAAAGAAATACACTGAAGCATATTTGCTTGCCTAAAATTTTCTTCTTACCATTTGTTTTACAGCCCAATCCTGAAGGACTTCTCCACTGCCAGAACTTGCATCTGACAACAGATCCTGCCTTACAGAAGTCATAAAAGATGCTCTGGCAGCATGCAAAGCCATGTGCTGCCAGAACACCAGCAGCTTCACACACAAAGTGGCTTCACACACAGTGGCAGATCAGGGAAGGCTTGCCAATTCAGATAGGTCACTGGAAGAGGGAGAACAGGATTGGGGAAGAGTGGAATGGTTCAGAATGGGTATGATGGAAGTGGGAGCGTGTGGTACCTGGAGCAGGTGACTTGTGCTGGAAGCTATCTCCTCTGATAGCAGCCTGCACACCCCCTTTGTCTCCTCAGAGTTGTGCTGGCACAGACCTGCCCCCATGGCACCCTGGGATGCAGGTCCACAAAATGCCACCCCCCCCCCCAGGGATACTCACCCAGATGTAACGGAGTCTTGCACAATGCACCGCAACACTCAAAAAGCCTTCTGAGGCTTCTGGTGCCAACTGAAAGAGTTCTTCCAGTTTCCTGACGAAAGTACACTTTAAGATTGTGGTAGAAGTCTAAGAAGGCTTTTTGCATGCAGTGGAGCACCACATGGCCTTCACCTGTCCATGGACAGGCAGACTAGGGCAGGGCAGCAGATGGAGGTTGCAGTAGCGGGGAGCATGGGGGGGGGTACAGCGCCTGGGGCTTTTTTCCCCTCCAGACCTGCTACTGCTGGTGCAGGTCTAAGGAGACCCATAGGACACTATGGCCTGATGGAGTAGCATAAGTAGAATTTTGCCCAACTTTCTTCTCCTGTAGCATCAGGAGAAGATAGCTTCCTGTAGCACCCCTGCCACAGGCTAGAGCACAAGGATCAATGGCACAACTGCATCAGCAAATGGGGGGGGGGGAAGGATGGGATTGGGCTGTTAATCTCTAACCCAACCATTTTCAACCTTTTTCAGCTCACAGCACACTGACAAGGCACTAAAATTGTCAAGGCAAACTACTAGTTTTTTACTTACATTAAATTACTACATTACAATTAATTTTTAATTAATATAATTAATACAATTAAATCACTACATGACAAAGAAACCCACAAGAAGCTTGGAGAGGAAAGTATATGTGATTCTGGAAAGGAGGAAAAATGTTTTGGAGCAGGGTGATCAGGTTGTTATTAAAGTGTTACACCAGAAACCATTGGCAAAGAGAGCTCAGATTGAGCACAGAGTGGAGAGATGTGTGGTGAGGGGCAAAGAAGAGACATGATTGAAACAACTGCAGGATTCAGTTGGAGTGGGGGGGAAGAGAGAGAATGTGAGGCAAGTGATTCTGGACCTTTGGAAGGTGGGGACAAGTGAGGGGAGGGATAGTAAGAGAGCTGCTAACTGCAATTATGAGATTTGGGGGGAATGTTCCAGTGGAACGGAGAGGGGTGTGGGAGAAGAGAAGTGCCAGTTGCCTGCTTGTGTATTTGAGAAAAAAGAGTGCAACCAAAAGCCCAATCCTACCCATGTCTACTCAGAAGTATTATTATTATTATTATTATTATTATTATTATTATTATTATAAAAATAGTCAATTTTATTTTATTATAGTCAATGGGGCTTACTGCCAGATAAGTGTGGATAAGATTGTGGCCCAACGCCTTCCTCTAAAACAGCCATTTTCAACCACTGTGCCGTGGCACACTGGTGTGCCTCGAATGGTCCCCAAGTGTGCCGTGGGAATTTGGGAGAGGGTCATTTATCAATAGGACCATTAGGGGATGTGAGCCTCCATTGACAGCACAGTGTGCCTTGTCAATTGTCAAAAAGCTGATGGTGTGCCTTGACCATTTTAGTGCCTTGCCAGTGTGCTGCAAGATGAAAAAGGCTAAAAATCACTGCTCTAAAAGGTAAAAGGCAATGCAGAGATGGTCACTTTGGGGAGTTGCAGGCAAACTGTAGCAAGGAAAAGGGACTTTCAAGGACCCTTTAAGCCAGCCAATTCTTAGGTTGGTGGCCTCAGCAGACTCGCTCACTTCCTACCTGCTTGCCTGCTCCTGGCTCCCTCATTCTCACTCGCTCTGCCCGGACCTCCTCCAGGCTTCTTTGGCTGCTCAATCAGCACAGGCAACAACTGCCTTAATACCCAAGCCTGAGTAGGCATGTCTACTCAGCAGTAAGCCCCATAATAGTCGACGGAGCTTACTCCCAGGTAAATGAGGATCGGGTTGCAGCCTTCGTCTTGCTCAGCAGCAGGAGATGCAAAGCAGCTGCAACCAGCCCCTCCACTGGCTGCTCCTTTTTCTTCCGTGTGAGGGTCAAAGCAGCTGCTTCTTCCACGTGTGCAGCTGCTACCTGTCTCCTCTGGCCCCACGGCACAAGAGGGGCAGAGGCAGCCTCAAGACACACCAGTGTGCTGCAGCGCAGCGGTTGACACTGTAAGGACACTGTTGTAACCTCTTCCATGGGTGAATAGCTTTAACTATTTTTGTAAATAGTAGGTCTGAGATAGCAAACAATTATATGCACACTGAATAATAAGAAGAAAAAATTGAATCATTGACCCTTGCAGGAACTCAGTATTCATTAATTTCAACCTCTCACCCTTAAGGGCTAAGGTAACATAATTTACCCAATTATTCATGAATGTATCCAGTTGGGCAATGAAACAAACAAGATGACTCCCCCCCCCCCCCAGGAAGCTGCTCTGAAGTTTCATATCTCAATAATGGCAAAATTCTTTTGACCTCCTGTCTGCATCTATTAATGGACTCTTTAAAGCAGTTTTCTAAAGTTGCAAAATAAAAATAACTTTACTTACAACTACTGTGTTAATCTCATCAGTTGATTTCTACTATTGAAATGTATGCCCTCCGAGCAATGTTGCTATGTGTATATTTACGAAATGCACAGTTAAATCAGGCCAAAGGCTTCCCCTGCTTTCTTATAAGACAGATGATCTCAGGAATGGAGACTCTAACTGATCATTTCTTTTGATGCTTGAAAATTGTTACAGCTGGGCATAGCCCAGTCCTGACAAGCTTATGCCAGTCCACCACCTGCATGTACTGTCGCAAACATGCCATAATGCATGCCTACGACAGTTAGCACCAGAACATAAGAACAGCCCCACTGGATCAGGCCATAGGCCCATCTAGTCCAGCTTCCTGTATCTCACAGCGGCCCACCAAATGTGCCAGGGAGCACACCAGATAACAAAGAGACCTCATCCTGGTGCCCTCCCTTGCATCTGGCATTCTGACATTACCCATTTCTAAAATCAGGAGGTTGCACATACACATCATGGCTTGTAACCCGTAATGGATTTTTCCTCCAGAAACTTGTCCAATCCCCTTTTAAAGGTGTCCATGCCAGACACCATCACCACATCCTGTGGCAAGGAGTTCCACAGACCAACCACACACTGAGTAAAGAAATATTTTCTTTTGTCTGTCCTAACTTTCTCAACACTCAATTTTAGTGGATGTCCCCTGGTTCTGGTGTTATGTGAGAGTGTAAAGAGCATCTCCCTATCCACTATGTCCATCCCCTGCATAATTTTGTATGTCTCAATCATGTCCCCCCTTAGGCGCCTCTTTTCTAGGCTGAAGAGGCCCAAACGCCATAGCCTTTCCTCATAAGGAAGGTGCCCCAGCCCAGTAATCATCTTAGTCACTCTCTTTTGCACCTTTTCCATTTCCACTATGTCTTTTTTGAGATGCGGCAACCAGAACTGGACACAATACTCCAGGTGTGGCCTTACCATCTATTTGAACGATGGCATTATAATATTAGCCATTTTGTTCTCAATACCTTTTCTAATGATCCCAAGCATAGAATTGGCCTTCTTCACTGCCGCCGTACATTGAGTTGACACTTTCATCGACCTGTCCACCACCACCCCAAGATCTCTCTCCTGATCTGTCACAGACAGCTCAGAACCCATCAGCCTATATCTAAAGTTTTCATTTTTTGCCCCAATGTGCATGACCTAACACTTACTGACATTGAAACGCATCTGCCATTTTGCTGCCCATTCTGCCAGTCTGGAGAGATCCTTCTGGAGCTCTGCACAATCACTTCTGGTCTTCACCACTCAGAAAAGTTTGGTGTCGTCTGCAAACTTTGCCACCTCACTGCTCAACCCTGTCTCCAGGTCATTTATGAAGAGGTTGAAAAGCACCGGTCCCAGGACAGATCCTTGGGGCACACCGCTTTTCACCTCTCTCCATTGTGAAAATTGCCCATTGACACCCACTCTCTGCTTCCTGGCCTCCAACCAGTTCTCAATCCACGAGAGGACCTGTCCTCTAATTCCCTGACTGTGGAGTTTTTTCAGTAGCCTTTGGTGAGGGACCGTGTCGAACGCCTTCTGAAAGTCCAGATATAAAATGTCCACGGGTTCTCCCGCATCCACATGCCTGTTGACATTTTCAAAGAATTCCATAAGGTTCGTGAGGCAAGACTTACCCTTACAGAAGCCATGCTGATTCTCCCTCAGCAAGGCCAGCCCAGTTAGCGCCGGCCCAACTGATCTTGTGCTGGGCCAGCACTAGTCAGACGCCACCTGATGCTCAAGTCAAGTGGTGGGCAGTGGAGAGGTGAGTGGGGGCATGGGGGGAGGTGTTCCAAGGTGGAGGGAGGGCAGGGAGAAGGCCGGACAGGGGAGGGAGTGGGTGGGAGGGTCCGGTGGATCCATATCCTCGACGGACCTTCCAGTCCAATATGGAGCTACTTTACTCTGTGCCGGCTAAATAGCCAGCACAGAATCGAGTAACCTCATTTTGGGCCTTTTTACCTTACCTGAGGGAGGGGGCAAATGTCCCCTTTCCCTGACGAGATGTTGGGAGCCGCTGGCAGCAACCATTTTGGCGCTGCTGAAGCCCTGGGCATTGGGAAGCCAAGGATTGGACTGCCCATGAGCAAATTGTGTCCTCTAGTGGCATTTTCTCTAACCAATTTCTGCTAGATATGCACACCCAAATACAACACATTCCTAAAAATTATAGTCATTGATCTCTTTTGCAAGGTGACCAAGATACCCGACAGTCTAATCCTATCCCCTGCTACCAGCATCAACGCCACGCTCAAAAGTTGCATGCTGGATACTATGGGAGGGTGACCAGAGGGAAAATGGGAAGTAAGTAATAATCATTTTTACTTACCTGCACATAAGCCCTGGTGCCACCTATTTTGGTGGTATATATCTGAAGAAGAAAAAGGGGCAGGGAGGTTTACAAAAGAGGGGATAAGATCTGGAATGTACCATTGCTGCCAGATCCACCCCATCCTGCCTTCTCCCCACCCCCAAGTTCCTCCCTCTCTCCACACAGAAACAACCCTGTTCCTCCCACCACCTGCCCCACTGCTGACTCATGGATGTTGGCAGATGGTGGCCTCTCCACCTGCCTGTGTTGCTGCTACCAGCTATTGCACTTGTGGCCTCTTTGCACTTGCTAGCAGAAATTATTTTATTTATTTTTCACATTTTTATACAACCCTTCCTCTAAGGAACTCAGGGTGGTGTAAATGGTTCCTCTTCTGCTGTCCTCACAGCAACACTGTGAGGTAGGTGAAGGATAGTGACCATCCCAAGGTCACCAAGGAAGCTTCATGGCTGAGGAGCAATTTGAACCTGGATCTTCCACATCTAACTCCTAAACCACTATTGTATCCATCACCTCTGCTGACATCCTTGCATTTCCGTCAGCAGTTAGGATTGGGTCAGAGATCTCCTTCTATTATGTCCAAGATGACCACAGGACTAAGTGATATATACTGTATGACCTAATTGGCATAACTCAATTTCAGTCTCTGTTCATTTAGTTTATGCAGGATATCAAATTTACCAAGGAAACCATTTCTGTCATAGATTTTAGATTACAGCCCAGTTAAAAATTGGATTACAGATAAGCACTTGAGCAATTCATTGTCCCCAAAATGAAATGTTTACTGTTTCACTGTAAATGCTTTCAATGTTTTAACTGTTTTATAATTTTTTCAACTTTTGAAACAATTTAATGGTGATTTCCCATGCAAGAGGAAAGTTTCAGCCACTCTGTAACTGTTGTTGCTTCTAACCTAAAGACAAAGATCTTGTTTGTTCTTACAGCTTCCAATGCAGGTTTTACAAATTCCTTCATATTCAATTCCATGCTGTTCTTAAATTATTTGCTCAGGATGGAACCATGACATTGACTCAGTTTTATACGGGCCACAGAGATAATGTAAGCCAGTAGGAGTTATATGCCTGATTTCATATATGGAGCTGAAATTTGAATCATACTCCCTGGTAAGAACATAAGGAGGCTGGGCAAGAAATGGCAGATAAAACTATATTAGATTAATATCATTAAATTCTGACATTTCTGGAACTTTTCTACAAATGTGCTCATCCTCAGTATCAAAACCAGTATTTATTTTTTTTCCCCCAATTTGGAAGAAAACAAAATCAATATAACTAAAGCATACCAAAGGTTTTTTCTCTCTCTTTCTATTTTACTGAAACCCTGCCAAGAGCCTGAAAGAGGTGTTCAGTGTCACAGTGTATAAATAGATATGTGTCTGAGGAGGTAACAGACTCTGCCTTTCTCACTGCAGAATTAATAAGGATCCCAAGCTTCATTTGATGTTTCCGAAGGGCATCCTCTGTGATTGTTCCTGGCATTACACCTTGTGGTCCACCAAATGTCAGTAGGTACATCGTTGTCAAAGCTGAAACAGTCCAAATGAGACAGTCCAAATGAGACAGCAGAGTTTTCTGCTAGTAATCAAAGAATGTGCTTGTTTCTGATCTCCAAAGCACCAGAAAAATGCCACTTGCTACCTAAGTGCATAATTGTTGGTCCTGTTAACTTTGTATACAGACATGCCCCTGTATCCATAGCAGTTCAGTTCTGGAACCACTCATGATTACCTTGAACCGTAGGTACAGGTGAATGCCTGCTCCCCCCTGGAGCCAAGGGGACTTTGCTTCCCACACCTATGGAGGGTCCTTTGAACCCAGCAGGGACTGCAGACGTCTGTCTGTGGCCTCTGCTGGGCTCAGACTGAGCTCTAGAGCTAAAAATATGTGCCTTCCAGTTTCACGGAGAAACTGAAAGTGATTGTTTTTAATACATTATAAGGCATTAGGAGGCCTGAGGAATTAATTCCCCTTGCCCTGGGCTGAGCCGCAGCTAGTCCCAACCCTACACTGGATACGGGACATGCTGGATACGCTTCCTAAATACTTATAATTTTCATTATTTGACAATGTTTTCACAATGCGTCCGTTTCCAAGTTCTATTCCATCTAGGTTCTGTATTTTCCCACATTGCATTGATAAAATTGCACATTGTCCAATTCATTTGAATTTCACTGCTAAATATTTGCACCTTATTCAGAAGGGATTCAAGTTCTGTAGGACTTTTTGTGTATAGTTTTAAATCAACCATATACAGCAGATGATTTATTTTCCCAGGTTGGTCTGAAATATGTTATCCCACTTTTGTTTTCTTCAGAATCATTGACAAGAGAATTAAAGAGATGTTATGCAGCAACAGTGACAAACAATCCCCCTGAAATATGCCTCTTGATACTAACTTCCCCAATTTCTTCACCATAGGGCTCAATCCTAACCCCTTAGTGCTTTCCAGCACTGACATAAAGGCAATGCAGCTCTGAGGTAAGGGAACAAACATTGCCTTACTTTGAGGAGGCCTCCATAAGTGACACCCAACTGCAGGATGCAGTACATGTCCCATTGGCACCGCTATGCCAGTGCTGGAAAGCACTGACATAAGGGGTTAGGACTACGCCCATAGGCTATTAATATAGTTTCCCAGTTTTTCATGTTTTCTTTAAGGAAGTGCTGGATGTTCTTGCTAATTACAAACATTTCTAAGCACTTGTTGATCCAGTTATGTGGCAATGAATCAAATGCCTTTTTATAATCTATCCAACCATATTTAGATTTGTTCTACTTTTTGAATTTTTAAGCACTATGTCGTGACTTAGCAGCTGATCTTTAGTGGCTCCTGACTTCGAAGTTTCATTTTGTTCGGTTGGGTACCAAGTTTTCAAATAAAAAAAATCATATATTGATTTTGCAATTATACCTGTAAGTAGCTTGAATGTTGTTGGTAGGCATGTGTTCGGATGATAGTTTTTAGGTTCATTGCCTTTTTCTTGATCTTCTGTTTGACCTGTTGTCATCTACTCTTCAGTGATTGAATTTTGAAGAACATTGTTGAATTTGCAGTGCTAAACTTTGGTGGAGACTTGTTAGACGCTTTGACCAAAATCCATGCAGTTCATGTGGCCCAGGTGCACTCCCATTTTTCATATTCTTTTCTTGCTTTATAATCATATCAGTTGTTTTCACAATGTCATTCATATGTTTTCCTTTCAATTCTTTACAAACATTTTTAATCCATGAGGCATTTTTATTATGCTTTCCCATATGTCTTTCCAAAATTTTAGGGTGTCATGATCTTTACACAAGCTGATAGTTTTTTGGGCTGGTTTTTCTCCCATTGTTATGCGATTAGGTCATTAAGTGAACATTCAGTCCAATCTATTGCCTTTGTTGTGTAAACAGACACTCCCTGCCAGACACTCGCTGGCTGCACAGGCTACTGGAGATAGGTTGCCAAGAGCCTTTCTGTTGTGTAAACTGCTGCAGGCTATGGGAGACACGATTGCCTCATTAAGAGCATCTTTATTGTGCTTTGACCACTGTCATATATGCAGACTGTCGTTAAGTGAATGGTTGTTAAGCTGCACACACCTGTGTTGATCTTCATCTATAAAGTTTCTTTCCACTGTTGTTGTTGTTGTTTGACACAGTTGGAAATACTTTGGCTTAGTCCTGATTTTAACTCTTTGCTGCTGTATCAGAGTACAACCTTAGGGGCTGGTTTGGATGAAACCTATCCACCAACTGAACACAAGCTTCTAAAGATTGCATGCTCATGGCCTGCATACATCCTGGCCCTTCCCCTTGCTTCCTGATGAGTTTAGTTCATCACATGGGGGCAGTTCATCTGAGCAACCTCCTGTGCACATACTACTAAACCTCCTTTTTAAAAGTAAACTTTCCTTTTAGGGGTGATTAACTCATTTTTGCCTGGTCCACAGGTGTACACATTTGGTCCCTGTTGCGTATATGCAACATTGTGCAAAAATGGCTTAAACAAACTAGTGACTAGGAAAACTCACACAGAAACAAAGGCATGGGCTATGAAGTGTGCATGCCATGTGCGCACATGCATTTACCTGTGTGGGGCTGGTTCAATAGGATAGGTATCATTCAAATAAGCCCTATGTAGCTCAACCCTTCCTCTCTAGAATGATGAGAACTGTAAGGAAGACTCGCTAGGATCAGTTTTGATAGAAAATACAGATGAATATATATCAACTACTCAAAGTTTAATGTAATTACCAGAAGAGAAATTTACTGTCAGTCTGACAATATGGTTCACTGATTCTGTGATTATAGGCATTATAGTCAACTTCTTCAGCAGAAAAAATGATTCAGTTTTTCTAATCTCCTGAGCTATGAGCCAAAGTAGTTGTAGCTTGTTTCAACAGCCACCAGAAATCTAGCAATAAGCTGCTTTGAACTCTCACATAATTGTCATGTAAGATTCTTTAGTTAAAATGATTCATCAGCAGTCTGGCTTCAGCACTGAGAAGAACATTTCACGAATGGCCCTACCAACTGCTTGTAGAAACCAAGAATATAACCATGTGGGTTCACATATAAACAGAGCGACATATGTCAAATACCAACATGATTTCTAAAGAAGAAGAAAAATTGCAGTTTATGATCCATAGGAGCAGGGCTGGCCCTAACATGAAGCAGGTACAGCTAGCTGCATCTGGCAGCAAATTGTGGGCTAATTATCAGGGCTAATTGTCAGCAGAGCCATCAGCCTTCCCTCTGCAGAGATAGGAAGGCAAAGTGACACCTTGTCAGGTGGCACAGATCCAAATAGACTCATTGGGGCCATTGCGGCTCTCCCAGAGATAAGGGGGAAAGACTGAGCCACAGTCAGCCCCAAATTTGCGATGGACACAGTGCAGGCCGGTTGGCCTGTCTTTTCCAATACAAGTTAGGATTGTGCTGCTTTTCTCACATAGTCCCCTAATTGGCCAAGGACATCTTGATTGCCTGATGCACTGCAGCTGTGGGCACTGCAGCTGCAGCAAGGACTATGCCATGAGTAGATGGCTCCTGGGCCTGTATCTTTTGAAAAGGTTCAGCAGGTCCTGCTTGGCTTTTTAGACACTTTAACCATGGAGTCCACTGCGAAGGGGAATTCACAGGTAAGCTCAAATCTCCCCTTTCTCTGGTTGCAACAGAGCCTTTCATGCTGCTTCTAGAGGGCATGCAAGGCTCCATCGGAGTGCTTTGGAGCCGCTGGAAGCAGCACCCAGGAGGGAAGCACCACCCATCTCCTGGAAGTGGTGCTCGCCTCTGGGATGGGCACCACTTCCAGCAGCCCCGAAAGGCTCCATCACAACCAGGACTGCCTCCTTTCTTCTCTCTCAAAGGGAGGAGGGAGGTGGCCCCATGGAAGTAATTGCGGTGGTGATGATGTCACCACAGTTACTTCCAGGTCAGGGGAGGGTTGCAAAGGCAGAGGTGACTGTGAGTGGGAAAACCCCAGGATGGCCTCTGCTTCAAGTCCCGCAGTGGGGCTTCTCAAGTCTGTGCTGACTATTTTGCCAGTGCAGACTTGAGAGACTCTGTGTCAGTCCTTCCAATCCAACACAAAATTCAGGCTACGGCAGAGCAGGGCTATGGTGGAGCAGAGCTCTGCCAATCCTGCCCCTCCCATCCTGGACTCCCATCCTGGACCCCAGGCAGAATCAAGGCATGTCTGGAATGATGGCATTCTAAAAAATAGACCCAGAAATAATGCAAAAGTGAAATATTGAAGCATTTAAGCATCAAATTAAATTAAATTGTAGTAGATTTTAAAATGTATATTGTAAATATTCTCAGTGCAGTACTATATAATAATTTAAAAAAAATAAATGTAAGCCCTCGCCTCCCACCCCACAAGCAGTATATAAGCAGTATAAGCAGTACATACAGCATGATGGATGATGATTTGATTTCTCTTACTGCTGCGGTCTGCCACTGCTGGTTATATCCGGAGCTTTTTCAAACAGCTCTGTGGACTGTGTATGATTGACCCTTAAAGGCTTCCATTGGTTTCATTTCTTTCTTCAGAACTAAGTTGGGAGAGCTCACTCAGAAGCTCTCGGAATGGGACAGCAATTTTAGGAGTAGCTCCATGAGGGTTGCAAGGGCTCGCATTTCAAAAGTGTCTCGGAAGACTCTGAAGCCAACAAGACAATCATCAACCTGTTGATGTATGGCTGTGACCCAGGCATTGCCGCCACCACCCCAGTGCGCCACCTGGAGTCACAGCATCCCAGTGGCTCCAGCTCAGCTACACATGTAGTGCAATGTACAGCTTTCTGGTTTAGAATCACTCATGCAAAAGTCTAAATAAAATTCTGCTGTGGTTGAAATTGAAGGATAGTGCATATAGTACAACACAGTCCTGGAACGTGCTGGAATCCCTAGCATGTATGCACTGCTGAAACAGAGACGCCTGCGTTGGCTCGGTCATGTCGTGAGAATGGATGATGGCCGGATCCCAAAGGATCTCCTCTATGGAGAACTCGTGCAAGGAAAGCGCCCTACAGGTAGACCACAGCTGCGATACAAGGACATCTGCAAGGGATCTCAAGGCCTTAGGAGTGGACCTCAACAAGTGGGAAACCCTGGCCTCTGAGCAGCCCGCTTGGAGGCAGGCTGTGCAGCATGGCCTTTCCCAGTTTGAAGAGACACTTGGCCAACAGTCTGAGGCTAAGAGGCAAAGAAGGAAGGCCCATAGCCAGGGAGACAGACCAGGGACAGACTGCGCTTGCTCCCGGTGTGGAAGGGATTGTCACTCCCGAATCTGCCTTTTCAGCCACACTAGACTCTGTTCCAGAACCACCATTCAGAGCGCGATACCATAGTCTTTCGAGACTGAAGGTTGCCAACATTCGCATATAATATCATATTTGCACTGTCATTGCTATTCTCACTCTTTACTGATACGAACATATAAGGCTACAAAAATAAATTATTTGATCAGCCACTGCCAATCATTGCCTCTTACTATATCACAGAAGTTACCTAATGAAGGAAGTCAAGCAAAATGATATACAATTGTGTATCACTTAGCAACAGTGTAACCAAGGACGGACTGTATATATGATGGTCCGTCACTGGTTTACAATACAGTAGCTGAAAACTCCTTACCTTTGTATCAGTGGGGTTGATGCTGTCATTAGAAGGCCCCAAACACCTCTTCTGGGTTGCACTGGGGCTCCATGGGCCTCAGAATGGCCACTGAAGTTTCCAAAAGCCACTTCTAGTTTTCAGCCACTACTTCCAGTTAGTTTCTGAAAACTGGAAATGGCTTCCAGATGCTTCTGTGGGCCATTCTGACCTGCAGGTCCTCTAAGCTACTCGCAGCAAAGTCCAGCAGACTGCCAGGAGATGTGCTTACTGGCTCCAGCTCTATTCCCAGACACAGATAGCAGCTGACATGGGCAACATCAAGTGGATGTATGATGGTATCAAGCAGGCCCTAGGTCCAACACAGAAGAAAATTTCCCCCCCTGAAGTCTGCCGCAGGCGAGGTCATCCAGGATCGGGCGCAGCAGATGGAACGCTGGGTGCAGCACTACTCTGAGCTATATTCCAGAGAAAATGTAGTCACCGAAGAAGCGCTGAACAACATTGAGTGCCTGCCTGTGCTGGAGGAGCTTGACAGTGAACCAACCCTAGAAGAACTTCAAGTGGTCCTGGACTCCCTTGCCTTCGGCAAGGCACCTGGAAAAGACAGCATCCTGCTGAAGTCCTAAAGTGCTGCAAAGAGATCATCGTCACTGAGGTGCATGAAATCCTCTGTCTCTGCTGGAGAGAAGGTGGAGTACCTCAAGACATGAGGGATGCAAACATCATCACGCTGTACAAGAACAAAGGTGACAGGGGTGACTGCAACAACTACCGCGGCATCTTTCTCCTTAGCGTTGTAGGAAAGTTGTTTGCCCGAGTTGCACTAAAGAGGCTCCATGTACTTGCAGAGAGCATCTATCCAGAATCGCAGTGCAGATTCCGAGCCAACAGGTCCACCACTGATATGGTATTCTCCCTTAGACAACTGCAGGAGAAATGCAGGAAACAACGACAGCCACTCTTTATAGCCTTCATAGATCTCACAAAGGCTTTCAACCTGGTCAGCAGGGATGGCCTCTTCAAGATTCTCCCCAAGATCGGATGTCCACCCAGGCTCCTCAGCATCATCAGATCCTTCCACAAGGACATCAAGGGCACTGTTGTCTTTGATGGCTCCACATCAGACCCCTTTGACATCCGAAGCGGCGTGAAGCAGGGCTGTGTTCTTGCGCCAACCTTGTTTGGGATTTTCTTCGCTGTCCTGCTGAAGCAGGCCTTTGGAACTGCAACAGAAGGCATCTATCTCCGGACCAGATCAGACGGAAAGCTCTTCAACCTCTCCAGACTGAAAGCAAAGTCCAAAGTCCAGTTGAAATGTCTGCATGACTTCCTCTTTGCCGATGATGCAGCTGTCACTACCCACTTTGCCAAAGAACTCCAGCAGCTCATGGATCGTTTTAGTCTGCCAAGATTTTGGACAGGTGATCAGCCTGAAGAAAACACAGGTCATGGTTCAGGATGTGGACTCACCGCCCTGCATTACAATCTCTGCGCATGAACTGGAGGTTGTCCATGACTTTGTGTAGCTTGGTTCAACAATCTCCAACACTCTTTCGCTCGATACCGAGCTAAACAAACGCATTGGTAAAGCAGCTACCACGTTTTCCAGACTCACAAAGAGAGTCTGGTCCAACAAGAAGCTGACGGAACATACCAAGATCCAGGTCTACAGAGCTTGCGTCCTCAGTACACTTCGGTACTGCAGCGAGTCATGGACTCTTAGCTCACAACAGGAGAGGAAACTGAACGCTTTCCACATGCGCCGCCTCCGACGCATCCTCGGCATCACCTGGCAGGACAAAGTTCCAAACAACACAGTCCTGGAACAAGCTGGAATCCCTAGCATGTATGAACTGCTGAAACAGAGACGCCTGCATTGGCTCGGTCATGTGGTGAGAATGAATGATGGCCGGATCCCAAAGGATCTCCTCTAGATGGAGAACTCGTGCAAGGAAAGCGCCCTACAGGTAGACCACAGCTGTTATACAAGGACATCTGCAAGAGGGATCTGAAGGCCTTAGGAGTGGACCTCAACAGGTGGGAAACCCTGGCCTCTGAGCGTTCTGCTTGGAGGCAGGCTGTGCAGCATGGCCTTTCCCAGTTTGAAGATACACTTGGCCAACAGGCTGAGGCAAAGAGGCAAAGAAGGAAGGCCCATAGCCAGGGGGGCAGACCAGGGACAGACTGTACTTGCTCCCGGTGTGGAAGGGATTGTCACTCCCGAATCGGCCTTTTCAGCCACACTAGACTCTGTTCCAGAACCACCATTCAGAGCGCGATACCATAGTCTTTCGAGACTGAAGGTTGCCAACTAGGAGGCCCAGTGCAACCTGAAAGAAGCCTTCTAATGACAACACCAACACAACATCACCAACAGCATAATGACAAAATCGCTTAATGACGAGGTTTAGAGAATGCATTGCCATTGTTAAGTGACACATACTTGTACTAATACATGTTTTCCATCTATCCTCTATCTATCCCCTACCAAAATCCTGTGCGGGATTATTTAGGGTCCCACTGAATTCAATGAGGCTGAATTCTTAATAGGGCTGATCACAAGGTATCAAAGTGGTCAGCCTTTTGTTATTTTGTCAAGGCATCAATGTGGTGAGCTCATGCAAGCTTATGGGAGACAGCTCATTGGAACTGCCAGGGCAACAGAAGCGGAGCTTGAGCTGCAGTTAAATAGCAGGTCTCCATTCTAGAAGTTGTGTTGCGGAAGAAGACGCAACCTCATTGCTCAAAAGTCATATGTATTTCTTGACACCCAATACAAAATGTTAATAATGTAATCATACTCCCATATTACAGTCTGTCAGAACAAATATAACAGACTTTTCACCATAGCGTAGAAGTTCAGTTTTACAGTGGTGAAATGCAGTTTGGTGAAAACCCAAATTTATTCCCTTTCAGAAACAAAATACTGAGCCAAAAGACCATTGCTATACAGAATGGCAATTCATTTCTCATCAATAAATATTCCATGCTACAGCAGGCAGACATGCCTGACAGCGCTGAATTAATACAGTAAATTTTGCTAAATTATTAGATGCAATAAAACATAGAGTCTGTATACATGAGCATGTGATTCTGTGGAGGACTCCTCACTGAATTTATAACAGTCTTTATACAATTCTCCTGCTTCCACCCAACCTCCTCTAAAAAGACTACTCTCCTCTTACCTGGTTATTTTCTCCTTCATATCATCCATCCTCTTCCTTCCTCAGATTCCACTAGTTGCTCTTACCATTCTATCATGGAGATATTATTGATTCTTCATATTTGAGATAGCTCTGAGCAACTTGAAGTCGGCTGTATTTTCATGTGGCTGGGTTCTTTTTTCTTTTTTTAACAGCATTTAAATAGACGTCTTTATATTGCAGGATCCATCTCATTTTTGGTCTCTGTTTGTCCTAAGAAATTTACAGGATTGAACATGGCACTAACTAACATCAACCTTTAAAGTCAGTAGCAAATTTATCTCTTGCCAAACACTAAATGTGTAAATTTTATTTATCTGTGTTTTTAGGATAAGCAAAGGTAAGATCCAATGAAATGAGTGAGTGCTTCATAACAGCACAATAAAACTCTTGGGCAGCTCCTATTCATCTCAAAGAAGCTTGTTCAACAGAATGCCCTTGGGGATTGTGATCAAGATGTGTTCTTTGCAACAAGTTCAGTGGTAGTACTTTCAGCACAGCTGACTTTAAATGAGGGGTCTTATGGTATGCACTTTGAACTACATATCTGTAGGGACTGAATTAAATGTTATGGCAATTTCTCCCTATAAATGACAATTCCTATAAAAAATTTTCTCAATTATACTCATTTAAGACTGTGGTAACTGAGGCCTGGTCTACACATGCAGTGGTGTGAGGTGGTGAAGCCCTGAAGTGATAGTATGGCTGTACCACTTGAGTTGTTAGGTAGGGAATCATATATTTCATGCTCGCTAATTTTTTTTTTTGAGTGTCCTGCTAGATTTTCCTGCTAGGAAATCTAGCAGATCAGGAAATAGACTGGGCTTTACTTTCTTGTGCTTACTACAAGTAGGCAATATTGTAGATGGGTGAGCATTCTAAAATGACACCTATCGTCCTGCAATGTGAAGTGATACAATCCACGCTAACCTCAGGATTCTATCACCTAATATTGCTGTGTAAATTGACAGTAGAGCTCAGAGGAGTCTCACAAATCCACAAGATTATCCAAGATTGTTATATACCTGCCTTATAAAAATAGTGGTAGTACATTATTTATCTTAGTTAAGCATTGCATTAAAATGAAAAATATTTCATTCAGAATACATAAAGCACAAAGATGGACAGTTACAGGTATACAGAACTGAATGCAAAGAACTGTGTATTTATTCATTCCTTCTCTCTGCCTGCCCCAAATGACATTCAGTTGTTCTATTGTTTTCTTCTTCTTCTTTCCATTAAGAAATACATCAAAGTTCAGAGTGATACTAATGGACACTGCACACATCAGAAAGACAGATTCTGAGACATGAGGCTGTGATTTACCCAGGCTGTAGAGAACTCTTTGGATTAAGGTTTGTTTGTTCATCATTATATGCCACAGCCTAACATAATTCCTTTACAAAAAGTCAGGTGCTGGCCTTGTCTTGTTTACCTGACATATAAACCTAATACATCTCATATAGAAAATACCTGAGTACCCATCTTACATCTGGTGCCTCGTACAAAAGAAGTAAGTCCCAACACAAATGAACTGAATGAAGGAAGTTCATTCATCTACAGACACTTGCAAATTCATTGCTATTCAGCTACAGCTTGTTGGAGGCCAGATCTACCTTAGTGTAGATTTTTAAAAAAAAGATTTTATGCAAGCTGTATTGAACATTTATGTAACTGGAAAGGTGGGCTATACATCTTTTAAGTAAATGATAAACAAAAGCCTTCTCCAGCTAAGCATCTGATGCTCCTCAAGGGCTCACCTATCACCTGGGTGCTAGGACCAGAACCCTGAACAAAGTAAGTAGGATAGGGAAGGTTCTCAGGGACACGTCAGGATTTTTGCTTGCTTTTTAGCATTCTTGCCTGCTTTTTCCACTCCCTTCCTTTGTCCTCCTTTCGCTCTTGCATATTTTCTCTCCATTGCTTCAGTACTTCAGGATTTAATTAAACCTCTTTTGCTTTCAGAAACAAACCTGGTCCAGTGCATTCAGAGGGGAATAAGTTGCTTGACCTATCAGACTGCCCATGTTCTGCTGCTGGTTGGTCCTAAAGATGCTCCTGGGTTTGGGGGGCTCTCTGTTAAACTGGGAAAGAGACTTTCCCAAGGCAGCTTCCTTCTGTCCAAACTGCCTAGCTTTGGATGGAGGCAGCAAGTACTACCCTTCCCCAGTCCAATTCCAGTTAACCCAGTCAGAAAGTGAACCAGGAGGTGGGTGCCATTACTAATGGTAGAGACTGCACTCTGTATTGGTCTTTATACTATATGCCTGTAGATAATCTCAAGCTTGAGTTGCTTGAGTTTTCCCATTATGTGAACTTGGGTTTCCCAAACCTAGATCCAGGACTCTGTCCCATGCTGAGGTGTGTCCAGAGTTGAGACACTGCAAACCAAGAGGAAAAATACAGCTCAGTAAGTGTGTTGTCTGCAGTATATCTGTTACATTTATTGTACCAGAAATGGAAGAATAGAAGTGGTAACATAGTACTTCTCAGGCAGTTCGGAACAATGTTAATTCCGGGATCAGTTCTTCTTTTGAGAGGTCTCTTTGCTATATCTAGGACATTAAGTAAACTCCAGTTTGTGTGTGTGCCTGTGTAAGCTCCAAATCCTCTGGTGTGTGCCTGTGTTTTCCTTTTAATTAACAGTCTTACAGAGAAATGTGGGATTATAAATTAAACACGTTTTCTTTTATCAGGTGCCAACTTAATCACAGAGACACAATTCTGACTACGTCATACTGTCATTTCATCATTTCAAAGTAACCTGCTCTGGACAATTTACTTTGCCATGCATTTTTTCCCCCTTTATTGACTTTTCCAAATAGGTTGCAGTGTGTTTTCAATAAACCCAGCAGCCCAACCCTAGCCCCTGCCAGCCCATAGCCTGCAGAGTCTCTGATGTAGCATGAATGGTGGGGGGTGGCAACCAGACGGCCCGGGAGAAATAAGAAAAAATCTTTTTTGCTTCCCCATAGGCCATCCGGCCTCCAATGGATCTCTTCAGAACCACAATAGATATTGAGGTCCAGTAAAGGGGCATAGTATTTACTGCTGAGATCCTCACCTCCCACTCCCAAATTACACCGTCTGTCTTGGTCCCCTCCCCTAAACCACCTATGATCCTCCCACAAACCACCCTGCTGCTGACCTACCTGCTCCAGCATGGGTTCGGCAGACTGCTGCTGCCAATAGGGAACTTCCCTGCTTCAGCACCAGCGTCAGCAACCTGCCTGCTATTGGAATGGCTCACACGGTGGCAACCAAGGCCTTATGCTGACAGATCATGAGATCTGTCAGCATAAGGCCACCATGGAATTGGGCCAGAATTGGGCCTTCCAACCCCATGATTCTCTGATTCAAAACCTCACTTCTTTTCCTTTACTTGCATATAATATGATTACATAGTTAGAAATGCATCTGATTCATTTGCGAATACAATTAATCAGTGATTCCATTTCTAATTACAGGAACTGGTTCACAATCGTGCTCCATTTCAATTGCTAAAGGAGCCATATATGGTGTGTAGCATGAGTCACATGCGAACCTGTTTCCAAACACATGCTTCACATCTGACATATGTTTAGCACTGCAATGGTATATACTTTGGCTAGAGTGATTCCTCTTCATTCAGTGCATTCTATGGTGTCACCATATGGTATTTTACTAAAGATGCTTTTTCCCCAGTGTAAGCTTCTGCACTCTTAGTACAGAAACAGGGGAGAAGCCAATTTTGCTATGCAAAATCAGTGCAGTTCTTCTGTATTCTATAGCTACATGTATCAGGTATTATACTGTGTGATCTCATTGTGTATTTGTGACCTTGTTGTTTTAAAAAAGTATCATCAAAATCCTTCTGAATGCTTAGGAAGCTTTCAGATACTTAAAGAAGTATCATCAAAATATTCTGAATTATCAGAAGCACCCCAATGAAACATAATTGGATCTGATGATTTCATCATTGACAATGATTTTCATCATTGCCCGTCAATGATGGAAGTGATTGGAAGTTATTGGAGCATGCTGAGTAGGGCTGGTTCTACCATGCAGTGGGATGAAGTGCATTGCTTCAAATTCAGGGAGTGAATCTGGGGGAGTGCAGATTCGGAGCACTCATTTCTGCTGCATATGGCAGCAACACAGAGCCAGCACCACTACCATTCTAGTGAGACTTACTCTAGGAGAGGCACCATGTGCACCCTCTCTATGGCCAGAAATCCTTCCTCCTCTCTTTGCTTCCTTTTCCACATCTCACTGGCCACCAATCTAGCAGTGGAAAACAGAGGTGATTGAGCACAAGCAGCTGTAATGTACTGTTCAGCTGCTGCAGCCCTTCAGCCAGCTGTCAAACAGCCAGGTAAAGACAGGGAGAACAAGTGCATATGTATATCAGGAATGGGGGAGGGAATCTGACATCCACTTCAGGTGCCAAAAATATGCACGGCAGCCCCATGTGCCGGGCAGCTCAGAATTGGGCTGTTAGTCTGTTATGTTCAAGATTTTATTCATTCAATTATTATGTTTTTGTTTGCTTGTTTTAAAAATACTGTAAATAAGTAAGTAAATGTTAGGAAAGTTACTGAGGCTGATGGCAAAAATGAAGACGTATAGATGACACAGAAGTATAGTACAGAAGTATAGATGAATAGCAGCTCATCCAGATGGGACTAGCCTGCCCAAGAACCCTTATCTCACAGGCAGATTAACAGCCTAAAAGCATGTACTTTCCCCTCTAGCTTTCATCTTCCACTTTGCCTCCTCTTGTCTCCTGCTGTACATTCTTTGGAACAGAGACTGGGCTTTTTCTTTGTTACTCTGTGAAGTGCCATACACATCAATGGTTTTATATAAATAATGCATAATAAAAATAGCAACAGAATAATCAGAGCAAATAATTTTGGCAAAGAAAAGCCAAGACTGTGTTCTTACTAGAATAAATACATGCCACATCTGTTCCTGCCAACTTACTAACTTAGACAGAAAAGATACCATAACCTCTTGTTTTTAATATACATTAAAAACTTGGTACAAGGCCTAGAAAAAGTTTGCAAACATCACCTTTGACCATTTCCATTTAAGCTGGAACATTTAGAAGAATTTTCGTGCTTCCTGTGTCTTAACAAAGAAGAGTGAGAGAGACAATTGGCAAACAAGGATGACCCTTCTTGGCACTCTTGCCTACTCTGGAAAATGTGGTTATATCAGAATGTGTTATTTCCAAATATCTTTGATGAACGCTAATAAGTATATCTACTGGTCATCTTGACAGAAAGTGACAAAAACGGGGCCAAGTTACATATTATGATAAATGCATGACCTGGCCCTTTAAGAGGTTTTTTTTTTTTCCTTCCAAAAATTGCATCTCTTCTTGGCATCCAGTGCTGCCATCTCTACAACTTCCTCTAATGTCTGCAGAGGGAATGCTTGGCTACTAGCATTCCCTATGCCAGCCATTAGAGGTAGCAATGGTGATGATGGCGATAGCAACACCAGCTGACATTGGAGGGATGCAAGCCCCCTACCCCTGCACCTCACTTCCTCAGCATCCAGTGCAGCTGCCCCCATCATTTCCTCTAGTAGCCATGGACAGAATGCTGGGCTCTGAGAGCATTATCTGAGGGAGACAGAGAAACCTTCTCTGATGCATGAGAAATGAGGTGAGTCCATCTATGAAGACTGATGCATGGATGGGCCACTCCTACATGGGGCACACAGGTTTATACCTGTACAGGACTGTATGCCACTTTCAGTCCCTATATCTACCTTATTAAATTATTGCTTATGGGAGAATTTCCAGTGTAGAGCATGGACATATAAATGGTCTGATTAAACTCAATTTAAATTGTTTCTTATGGGAAAAATTTGACTTCATATGTCGTTTCACTACAGGTTCATGTTTTCTGGTCCCCAACCCTAACTTATAATGCGGTCATCCCTGTATTAATAACTATTGGACCATAATTGTTAGACTTTACTTTCTATAGCAGATAGGATATAAATTTAAAAAAGAAGGAAGGGGTTTTTTTGTGTTTTTTAAAAAGTAAAAAAAAAGTTTGCATCGCTACGGAAACTCTTACAAATCCTAAATTCAACAGGTAACACAGACACAGGCAAGAAATAGTGATTGCTCCAACCATATAATATTCAATGCAAATATATTCAATGACCATTTCTGCTGTCACAATGTTTACTTTTTCGTGAACTATAACACCAATTTAATGTGAATCATGTACAGAATGGAATGAAAAGTCCTGATTTTATTACTTAGGTTCCTTTGAATAGTAATTAATTAGAGAGGGTCAATGCAAATTTTGTATTTGCAAAATTATCAACTCAAGTATCCTTTCCCAGAGGTCCTAACTAGCTCTTAATATAAGCATGTAGCTGAATGCGAATTTTTCACATAAAATGTGAATTATTATTTCCCATTTGAAGACTGGGAATTCATCTGTTAAAATGATAGGTACTTTGATAGAATATGTTATTCTCAAATATTTTTGGTCATCTATATAAGCACTGGATGTGCTAAGTGTATCCTACTTTTCTTTTGAGAAGTGCAAATGTTACAGAAATGTTGTTGTACCAAGGAATAGTTGGCAAACATGGTTTGTAAAAGTTACATAGATGACCAAAAATATTTGAGAACATGAAATCAAGTTTGCTGAATTTTTTTCTTTCCAGTGAACTTCTCAACTCAATTAATAAAAAATGATCATTCTGAGGAGGCTTCTTTGTTTCAGCCCCTTGAGGCAGTTCTTTGAAACAAGCTTCATGGAACATATGCTGTTCACGCTTAGGCATTTTCCACAGAGTACCAAAAAATAAAGGAGGAACTCTTAAAAGGAAGAAGACATAATGCTTTCACCCTTCGCCCACCAATAAAGACACCAGACTGCGGCTCAAGTTTTAACTGGGCCACTTTATTGAACTCTTATACAACAATTGCAGCAGGGTTGGTTGGGAAGGAATAACAACCCCAACCCAGTGCGTGGGGCACTAACTCAGGGGAAACTGTCCTAGCCGTCTACTTCTTTCTTGCATATCTTAGGGCAAATTATTCAACTGGAGGCAAAACTCAGTCCAAGGACTGAGCCAGCCTTTCATAGTCGCCCCTGAAGGGTTAAGACAGTTGAACTACTTAGCCTGCAGGACAAATTTTGCAAAACTTTGGCAGTCCAATCAAGGGCTTGCCAGCCAGCAAGGGCAAGGGCTTGCCATAAAACTAGTCGGGCATCATCTGACTGGTCATAGCTCACTCCTGACCTTGCTGCCTCAGATTGGACACCAAGATGGAACCTACCCTACCCCCCAAGCATCACACCAAGTGACCAATTTACAAACCTAACTAGCATAACAAAACTGTCCAATCCCTAACCAGTCTGGGATAGGGCAAAAAAACCAAAACAAACTGCCTTCCAATTAGAATGACAGCAAAACATTCCTACCCAGCCCTCCAATGAGTGACCAGCTAAACTTCAGACTTGACATAGGGCAGGAGAGCAGGTGCTGCCAACGAGCCAAACTGAGCTTGGTCTGGAGCACACATGCCTGACCAGAGCTTAGCTCCCACCTCCCCTTCATTCTGCAGCCAATGAGAAGGCAAAGCCCAGCCTGGCTGCATGAGGCAAGGAAGGGCAATTGGCTGTTAACACAGATACCACTAACGGCTTTACTATAATGTTAATGCCTGCCTTACTTGCTAACTTTTATTGTAGCAGCTCCTACATGCAAAGGTAATTTGCATATGTTTATTTTAATATATGCAGATTATTTAGCTAAGCCATCTATCATGCCATGACAGGTCTAAGACTTCCTGTTGCCTGAGGCAGCATGCCAAATGCTGGCCTCCTTAACAGATGATGTACTTGCTCCTCTCACCCTGGAGAAGTGTAATGGGGTGGAGTAGGACAGTGAGGGGGGTGGGCATATAGGGCCTGGGAGGGGGTCAGGATGACTGGCAAAGGTGCACACTGTATCCTATACCCTTCCTGGGCATGAACTGACAACACGTGGCAATGTGGACTTGCACCAGCTGGTAGCTTGCACAGGTCCAAGCTGCCCCATTGCAACTGCTGAGGTTTATCCCTCAGAGATCGCCAGAAGCTGCAATTCCTGTGCAGCGATACAGCATAACCCGTGCCAGCACCACTGCATCACTGCACAGGGATCTGCACTGAATTGGGCTGCCTATTTTTAAGGAATTTTCAAAGTATTTTCAAAGCTATGATAATTGATCATCAAGTTGTTCTATTACATGTTTCATTTATGTGATGATGAGAAAAGAACCATTTAAACTATTGAATGAAACTAATTGACTAAACCAGTGGTTCCCAAATTCCCACAGGGGAGTTGGGAACCAGGTAAGTGTTTCATGGGCAGGGAGGGGTTTTCCCTGAAAACTGGAAGTAGCTTTAGATCAGAGATAAGGGCTTTGCAAATAAGCTGTGGAGAAAATCAGAGAGGAGTGTGACTCCCCCAGTATCCTGCAGGAGGCCAGCACTGCCACCCCTCCGGTAAGTAATAAAGCCCCTTGCGGGCAGCACTGCTAGAATCACTGCAGTACTGTTGCAGACATCAGAGCAGGGCCATGCCCCTTAAGAAGGAATGCCCTGCTTCCAGTTCCCCTGGTGGGTCATGACCTACCAGTTTGGGAACCATTCGAATAAACCAATGCTACACCAAAATTCTATTTTATGTCTGTGATTTTCTTTGTTCTCAAGCAATCTTTTGGAAAAATCCATTATGGAGTACAAGCCATGATGTGTATGCGCAACCTCCTGATTTTAGAAATGGGTTATGTCAGAATGCCAGATGCAAGGGAGGGCACCAGAATGAGGTCTCTTGTTATCTGGTGTGCTCCCTGGGGCATTTGGTGGGCCGCTGTGAGATACAGGAAGCTGGACTAGATGGGCCTATGGCCTGATCCAGTGGGGCTGTTCTTATGTTCTTAAACTGAAAATTTAGTGCAGTTATTTCTGTATTGGTTTGTGTACTATAATACCAGTGCAGAAATGTCTGCACAAAACTTCCAGATTGCTTGAGACCAAAGAAAATCATAGACATAAAATAGAATTTTGGTATAGCATTTCCAATGAAATGTGAAATTGTTTCTCATGTTCCATTTCAATAGAAGTCATGAATGAAGGCTCTCCGAATTTTGCCTGGTGTCAATGAAATACCAAGATCCTTCGGAATCCAGGTTGGTTATCAGTCTATGTGTCCAGAGAATTAGAAGTAGCCCACATTGTAAATTGCAGAAGGCTCAGAATTGTCAGGTCTATGTTCTGGATAAGGCAGAAACACAGCCAAAAAGGTGGTTCAGGGAGCAGGTGCAGATTGCTGGAGTCAGCAGGATCAGCAAACACCTGTGACTGCCTCACCCTGGGTGTGGCATAGCCTCCACTGATTGGCCACTCCAACTACTTAATGTTTGGTCTGTTGAGTTTCCAGTGCAGCAGTAGGAGACTACTGAACTGCTGCCAGTAACTTGGGAGGCTGGATGTGAGTAGATACATGTTGTTACTGACCATGGAATGAACTTTGACTGTGTATCTTGGAAAACTGATTTGGATTTGTTGTTTATGGACTGACTGCTCATTGTGCTGACTAGGGCTGTTTACTGATTACTCTACCTGTGATAACCCTTGCTCTGAAATATAACCACTGCATTCAAAGAACTCTGCTGGTGTATGCTGTTTTGTGTGCCTGCTCATCCAAGGTTCCACACAACTCTTTACCAGACAAAGGGTTGCAACTCTAACAAGAATAACAAGAATCACTTGCCTATATATGTCACAAGCTACTTTGAGATGCAATTTTGTCATTATAGACATCTTGGGTATAGTTTTTTAAGTAAGATCTAACTCAATTGGCTATGTGATGAGTTGTATACATGAAGCATAGGTTCTCTGAGTTCTCTCCTTTCTACTGGAGCATCCCACCCCACCCCATCCTACCTAACCAACCTTATGCAAAATTTGTGGCAGCTTCAAAAACATGATTTTCTTGGGGCATACAAAAACACAAAAAGCGCATGTCAAGAAGATGATACATTGTGAATGTTTTCAGATGACTGCTCCATCAGTAAATTACAGTGTTCTAATGAAGGAACCAGTCTTGGTAACGTGTATATACCTTGCAATTTTACTGTAGCAGGGAGGGCTGAACCACTTCCTCTGCCTGATGCTGCCCCCCCAAATGGAAAAAAGCAGCTACTTACCTCAGTTTTTCCCCATATGAACACAGGTGATCCTCTTGATAAAATCTGAAGTGCGGGTCATGCTGAGAACTCCCAGCATGCATTGCACTTTCTGTGTTACTTAAAGGGATGGCAGGGAAGGAGCCAGATTAGTGGCTGTTTCCTCTCACTTCTGTGTAGTCCCTTTAAATTCAACTGGACCACATGAGGAAGGAATCAGGGGAAGGTGTCATAATGCAACACACAATTGTCTATGCTGTTCCCCCCCCCCCCATGGGAAGTAGCAAGCCATTCCATTCTGCTCACTCCTTCCTGGTGCAGTGATGCAAATGAACCATTACGGGCTTGCTTTTAGCAAATGGGAAGCAGATCAATTTGAGTCACAGCTGCAGCGGGCTGGAGGAAGGCAGTGGCACACTCAGGATTAAGGGCATCCTGAATCTGTCACTTCTCCCACCACCCACCCTGAACCACATCACAGTTCAGCCAGCCTTGTACTGTAGCCAGAAGCTTGGCATCCAAACCAACATCCCAAATGCAAATCTTTTGTTAAAAAATTGCAATGGGTCCACAATGTTGTTGTGCATATGTTTTGTGACAATCTTCAACCACAGATCATTAGTTTTGCATTGTGTCTGTACAGATTTGCACAGCTTATATTAGATCTTTTTTTAAATTTTGCAACATTGCTAGGCAGTCCAGAGAGTCTGGAGCTGCTATGGGCCAGAAGAGAAAAGGGTCGGCTCATGGCAGGACAGTACCATTTTGAAATTCCTACCAATGGCAGCTGTCTCCATGGGTTCATTCATTTGCACTCAGCAGATCATCACCTAAATCTTGCTCCATGCCAACACATGGAGGGGGTCAACACAACACCTTTTGGTAGCACAGCATTTGCAGCAGTATAGGGGAAAAGGCCCAATATTCATGTAAAGCCACTGCATGCAAGTAACTGCCAGGTGGCATGATTCAAAACAGGCAACACTTAGTGACCATACTGTATTCCCTGGTGTGACCAGCACGAGACAGATAATGTAGTCAAATGTGTGGGCTCACTCATGAGCTCTCAAGGAGAATTCTAATCTCTAAGCTGGATGTTAATAAGACCTCAGATTTCTTGGATAAACACCAAATGATTAAATTTTGTTCACAGCAATAAAAGAAATGTTACAAACCTATTTTAAAGGTCAAGACAACTTTCAAAAAATGGACATTTGGTAATTTATAGCCAAGTGAGAGGCTCATTGCTTCACAATTTGCTCCAATGAAATAAATGGGAATACTTGCAGTGCTAGAGCACTACTTAATGGGATAGAGTAGGACTGTAAGAGAGGGAAGCAATTAACTAATAGCCTTTGAAAGCTTTGGCTTTCTCTTTGGTCCAGATTAATAAGACACAAGTCCAGGCTGCATCCAGAAGTGCAGGTATTTATTTTTCACAACACTGCTGATTTTGGCCCAATCCTATGGGTGCATTATGCCAGTGTAAGTTGTTTTCTGCCAGCATAACACACTTTGCAGCTGTAGCAAACATGTCACTACCAGAGCATGTGGTCTGGCCACTACCACAAAGGCAAGCAACCGGATCCATGTGAAGACAGAACAAGGATGCCTGCTGGTTCAAGTAAGGCCATGCAGGAGTCAGGACAGAGGTGGGGAGGAGGTGGAACGTGCGTGCAGTAAAGGGAGGAGATGAGGGCTGGGGAGGGTGGGTCAGGCCTGGAAAGGGGGTAGGTTCAATGGCAGTAGTGCCCGCAGAATAATAAAAACATAACAGCCCCACTGGATCAGGCCATAGGCCCATCTAGTCCAGCTTCCTGTATCTCACAGCGGCCCACCAAATGCCCCAGGGAGCACACCAGATAACAAGAGACCCCATTCTGGTGCCCTCCCTTGCATCTGGCATTCTGACATAACCCATTTCTAAAATCAGGAGGTTGCGCATGCACATCATGGCTTATAACCCGTAATGGATTTTTCCTCCAGAAACTTGTCCAAACCTAGCTCACTTCCCAGCCTGATCCACCTTTATGGGTCAACATGATTTTGGCAAAAGATGCATACGTTCCACAAGCCTCACAGCCCAGTCCTATGCATGTCTCTCAGAAGAAAGTTCTGTTAAGGTTATAAGAGATGGAACCTTGGCTTTCCCCAGGTGTGAGCAGGGTGCACAAACACAGCAGAGTCCTTTAAATGCAGCAGTTGTATTATAGAGCAAGGGTTTTCACAAGTAGAGTAGTCAGTAAACAGTCCAAGTCATATACGATGAGCAGTCAGTTCAGTTCAGTATCAACAAATCCAAATCAGCTTTCCACAATACACAGTCAAAGTTCAGTCCACAGCCAGTAACATATACATACATCTAGCCTCCAAAGTCTCAGGCAGCAGTTCAACAGTTGTCTCCCACTAGTCTCCTACTACTGCACTGGAGGTTCAGCAGACTAACCCTTAAGTAGTTTGAATAGCCAATCAGTGTAGGCTCAGTTACACCCAGGGTGTGGTAGTCACAGGTGCTGGTTGATTCAGCTGACTCAGCAGCCTGAACCTGTCCCTGAACCAATTTGTTAGCTGTGTTTCTGGCTTCCCCTGAACACAGACTTAACAAGTTCCACTGTGTTCAATGGGACTTACTGCCAGGAACGTATGGATAAGATTGTAGCCTTAGTGGAATTTATTGGCAATGAAGCCAGACCATTGGGACTAAAGATAAACACAGATAAAACAATGACCATGGCAGTTTAAAAAATCAAACAAAAACAACTAACATCAGCAGTAAAATTGCAATTGGTGGAGAACCATTACAGAAGTAGATAGTTTTATCGATAAGAACTTATTACTGCTTTAAAAATACATTGATACATGTGCAATCCTAACTTGCACTGGAAACAGACAGGCCAGGAGGCCTGCGCTGTATCCAGCACAAGATTTGGGACCAGAAGTGGCTAGGCCGTAGGCAAGGGGAAACTCTTCCAATACCCCTGGGTAAGCCACCACAGCCCCATGGGTCTCCTCAGACCTGCACCACCTCAGGAGGTGACGCATGTCCGAGGAGAACGGAGCAGCTTGGAGCCGCTCCATGCTGCTTGGGGAATGGGGTTGGGTTCTGGCATAACTGTCAGGTCCCATCCCCGTCTTCCACTCCCCACTTGTCCCAGGGCAGCCCACTGCCTGCCCTCCCCGCTCCTAAATGCCTTGGCTGGTGCAAACTCAGTCATCCCTGGGGCCGAGCTCGGCCAGTGCAAACTCACAGTCCCCAGGGTCCACAACGCCACAGTTAGGCTGGCGCAAAGTCGCTTGTGCTGGCCTAACTGTATCCAGGGTGGCGCAAAAGTGCTTTACAGCACTTTGTGACATCCCTGGGTCAGTGCAAGGGACTTACACTGGTCTAACTCCTAGTTAGGATTGCGTCCTTAGACATTTCTGCCCAACATTGCATATTTGCAACAGGGACCAAATGTGTACACCTGTGGGCCAGGCAGAAATAGGTTAATATGTTGTTGTCATTCCAAGTTCCAATTTAATATGACACATCTGCACTAGAGAGAACCAGTGAGATGAAGAATGATAAGGATATGAAATGTTGGACTTGAGCTGGTGGGCCCACCTTGAGTTTGCCAAGTTGCTGAGTAGCACATGGAGTTTGGTTCCTCTTGTGTAGTTTGTGATGAATGATCTGCCTGAGTATGACTCACCTGCACTCAAGCATAATGTCTGAGATTCAGTGTCTTTAGGAGAAACAATCTAGTAAAAAAAATGTACCAAGCACCCAAGATTGATGATGTCAGCATCAGGAATGCAGCCAAACAGATAGCTTCTGAATGTATGTAATAGCCTAGAGAGAGAGAGTTTCAAGCTGGTACTCAGGTATAGGTGATATATATATATATAGATTGACATAAAGATCAACAATAATTGTCTCACCTAACAATGGTCATGAGTATGATCATGCTCTGTATTAAAAATGCCATGGTGTCTTAAATACAATTATTTCAAAATTGGCTACATGTCACTACATAGATCACATTGTTCACTCCAATATCAGTTCTTCAACTCCGCTTCTTTAAAAAACCAGTACTTGCTTCAACTTCTTTTTTCTTAAAGTATAATCATTTTCTAACATAATAGGTTCCAAAACTCAGAAGTCCACATGAAAGGCTTTCAAATCAATACTCTGCTCTTTCTTTAATCTGAAGCAACTACGTTGAATGGTGGAGAAAAGTGAAATAGTTTGCCGATTGGTACTAAATTTGCTCCCCTTTTTTTCTGAGCTTTCTTGCGTGTTCTACCTTTCTTATCGTAAAAGATAGTTTTTGTGTAGAACAAACTATCTTTTACACAGCTCTAGTGGACCATAGAAAAGGTTTTGAAAAGAGCTCATGCAAAAATTTGCACCAGACTTTGTACAATGGAAGAAGTTCTCTGGATCTGGGGCCACTTTTTTCATGCAATGCTCTTCCCCTAGGTTGGAAGCATTTTCTCTGGGTGGAAAATGCTTTCTGTTCACAGAAGGGCATCTTTGGATCCAAGCCTATTTCTGCTGGTAGCCAGTTGAGACATAATCTCTTGCCAACCAGTTCAACTTTCCAGGAAGTCAGACTTTAATGATGGAAGAATTTTCTTTATTCTGTCCTTTAACTGTTCCTCTGCTTCATTCTGCCTGCATTCCATTCCTCCTAAATACTGGTTAAATTCCTTCAGTCCATTTTTATGTTTTTCCTTTTAAGCTATTGATTCATGTGTACATTGATAAATAATGTAAAAAAGCAATGTCTTTGCGCTGTGTTTTACTGATGGACACACATGCTCCTACAGATTAACAAATGTGGTCCAAGTGCCAGAGCTGGCCCAGCGCAGGCTCACTCTGTGCTGGCTCCAGTGCTGGGCCTGCAGTAAGGGCACACAAATGTGTCTCACGGCACATTTGCAACAGTGCGCACCAGCAGTGAGCCAGTGCACACTGTTTAGGATCAGGTCCTTAGTTAGGATTGAGACCCAAGTTATATAAAAACCTTTCATTTGATAGAGATTGCACTTTCCTTCAGGACAATGAGTCACAATTTCTTTTAACTCTCACCTGAAAACCTTCTTTTTCTGTTTTCCTTCTAGTGATTGACAGTCTTACTCTCTCTCAACACTTTGTGACATTGATTTTAATAATGTTTATATAATTAGAAGATCATTTTTGTTTCTTGTACTGACATTAGACACTAAGAAAGATTCCCAGGAGACTAGTGTCTCTGCTCCTTAATTGTTTTAGATAGAATAGTTGCAATGTTAATGCAGATGAAAATGCCATTTCTAATTCTCACTTCTAGCTATCCTAAGGCTGGCCAGCATTCTCAATCACTGCACTGCCCTTTGCAGACAAGCACTGAATGCATGGATGCCAGGAAGTACGACAAACATGTGGTTGGGCATGGTGCACATGCAGGAGTGGCATGGGGGGGGGGGTTGGTGCGCTGGCCAAGGGCACCTGCCCATCACAGAGTCCACTTGGTTGGGCTGACTTCAGAAGCCTAAATACCAGTCACAGTAATAGTACCAACTGCATTATCAGGGCATGGTTCACCGTCAGCAACCTGGGACCAGAATCATTAAGAATGTGACTAACTGGCATGCTCATGAGCACCTCCTCCATGCATTCAGCAAAGGGGGCTTTACTCAGTGTGTGGTTGGTCTGTGGAACTCCTTGCCACAGGATGTGGTGATGGCGTCTAGCCTGGACGCCTTTAAAAGGGGATTGGACAAGTTTCTGGAGGAAAAATCCATTACGGAGTACAAGCCATGATGTGTATGTGCAACCTCCTGATTTTAGAAATGGGTTATGTCAGAATGCCAGATGCAAGGGAGGTCACCAGAATGGGGTCTCTTGTTATCTGGTGTGCTCCCTGGGGCATTTGGTGGGCCGCTGTGAGATACAGGAAGCTGGACTAGATGGGCCTATGGCCTGATTCAGTGGGGCTGTTCTTATGGGGGAAGGGTAGCATATGCACAGGGCTCATATGAAAGTCCCTTGCATTGATTGCTCCCACCTCCACCAAAAAGCACCCCATGAGGGACAATGGATTTTGCAGAACAGATTGCACAAAGATGACTTGTACAACCACAGGACCTCTCTGCTCCACATAATGATGGGTATTTTCCAAAGATATTGATTGGTTTCTGATTTTTTTTTCTTCATTTCATTTCATTTAACCTTTACTGGCATAAAGATTCCAATTTTTTGCTCTGCACCTTTGACTTTCAAGTAATTCCCTGACTTTCCCTGCAAGTAATTCCCTGAAAATGTAACAGGACAGATATTTTTCCCCCTTCCATACATTTTGCCAGATTTGCTAACAAGAAAGTCTAAATGATTCCAGGTGTTTTGAGTACATGTCTCTCTAACTGTTAAATCATTTATCCACAAATGCTGAACATTTTTGTGCTAATGACAAAGTATTTAGACAGAGCATAATACTGAAATCCCTGCAACTGGTTGGCTCCAAAACATGTAGGGCTATGATGCAGGCTTTGTTACAAAAGGGGACATTTGTTTTAAAAATGTTGATTCTGAAGATGGTCTGTGATAAGAAAAGGAGTTCAAATCCCCCCTCATTGGTAGTGCTGCCCCAGGGTTGCTGTGAAGATACAAAAGGGGCTATGGGAATCAAAGTTAGACTTAGTCCTTTTAACATATTTATTTTCCTTAGAGATTTTATAAGGCAGGCTCTTCATTTTAGGGGGGGAGGGGGAAACACCACTATGGATAAAAATTAGAATTTTGGCTGTAAATTTCAGGAAAAACCAGTGCTTCCAAAATCAATGGGATAACTCCAAAGTATTTGAGGACTGTGATTTGATTGGTTTTTTTATTTTTATTTTTTGTTATGATATAACATGACATTGAGGACAGATCCAGCACTCTCAATCACTCCGTCATATTTTTTCCACCTCATTCTGTTCGCGCATAACCAAAAACTATTCCGAAATAGAAATAATAGCCTCATTAAAAGTGTAACAAAATTAAAAAGCAAATCACTCATTTTTATCCCAGCTCAACTTGTCCCCAGTTCAAGATTAGCACAAGCTCCTGGCATGATACAGTGGGATTTGAGTTGGGATTTTTGCCACAGTGCCAGATCATTTCGTTCTTTACCTCAAGGGCTCCGTGGTGGGCAGCAGATCAGCTGAAAATTGCAAACACATAAATGAGATGGCAAATGCAGATTACTAATGCCCATTTTCCCATCATTTCCCTTGTACAGCTCTAGCTGCGTAAATGGAATATGCTTTACTGATCTCTTGTTCCATAGCTATGCTTTACTCTGTATTAATATTTTTCTTATGTTCATGGTTTATTTTTAAGGGTTAGATATACAGTATAATCTCTGGCTGTCCAGTGATTTTTTTTTTTTTGGACCAACATGAATGTAAAACTCAATTTCTCTCCTAAAATATGTCATCACACACTGTAGCATTAAATAGGGCTAAAGGTTTTCACTTTAGGAATTTCAGGAAGCAAATGGAAGTGATGTTTCATCCTATTTATATGCCTCCTGGCACGATAACTGACACACTGATCTCTGTAAACAAAAGTCAATAAAAGAGACACTTAAAAAAATATTACCGCATAAACACCAATGATATGAAGTAACCTCTGAGACATGGTATGTGATGCATAGTCATCTTTTACTTGCAGATGATTATATTCATCTTTATAAAAATGACCTCAAGTCTAATGACTACTTTCGCAGCTGTTCTAAGGTCTTGTAAGAAACCAAGTATTGTTGTTTAGACTAGAGTCAAACTCTCTCCACTGTCTTGGGTATGTGATTGGTCTCCAAAAGCTCAGTGGGTCAGGCAGTGCATTCGATAATGCAGGGTAAAACAACTATAAATAAAATGATGTGCAGATCTAAGTCAAAAGCAATTAAAGCTATGCCCTTCTTTAAACTGGAAACACCAGTCACCACCCAAACAACAACTAAATGAAGATTTTAAGCCATTTCTGCCTAACGTTGCACATATGCAACAGCGAACAAATGTATACACATGTGGGCTGGGCAGAGATGGGTTACTTGGCTACACTTTATGCCAAGTAATGTAAGAAATGTCAAATTGCAGAACAAGTACTGGAGGCTGAGATAATGCTAACAGGAAGCAGGAAGCTTCTGGCTATCTTCCTCCTCTAGCGTTCTGGCTGACTGGTCTTATAACATTCTGGAACAGGAAGGCCTGCAAAGAGAGAGGGCTGCAAAAAAAGATAGATACATAGGGCCCAATCCTATCCAATTTTCCAGTGCTGGAGCAGTTGTGCCAGTGGTGTGCACTGCATCCTGTGGCGGAGGGGCAGTCACTGGGGCCTTCTTAAGGTATGGGAACATGCATTCCCTTTCCATGGGGCTACATTGTGGCTATACCAGAGCTGGAACGTTAAGCAGGATTGGGCCCATAATGAGCATGTGGGGAGGGGAGCAGAGAATTGTGTACAAGTGAAACCACGTATATAGGATCTGCGGAAACATGGAGATGCCTGTATTCTGTCCTCAAAAAGCCACTTTGCTGATTTGTCCAAAAAGGATCACAGGCACGTGTAGATAAAATAATTCCAGGACTGAGCACCTATTAGTCTGTTACTCCTTACCTTTAATTGAGTTTGCACAATGTCAAAGAATACTTTACTAGACATCAGAGCTGCACAAACGCTGGCTTCCATGTTCAGTGAAATTATCATGGGTACTAGATGAAATTATCAGCATACTGTCTTGAAGCAATCCTGGAGAGATCAGAGATAGAGGAGCAGAATGTGAGACAGAATGCAGAGCGTCCACTGGGAAAGAGAAAGCTGTTGTCAGTCAGGATCCAGGAAGGAAAAGCACAAAAGAGTCCCTGTGTCACCAGATGGAATGCCAAAGTAGCTATTAGAAGGAAAGTACTTTATTTCACTGTTATCAGGCACACAGCTCCACAGCGAAGGTGTTTGGAAAGAGGGACACTGATAGAATGCCAGGCCAGGTTCTAGGCAGAAGCAGTAGCACATCAAACTAGGTTAGTTAAGGGACATGAAGGTCTAAATAGCATCTGAAAGAGCAACACTTCTTGCCAATCATTGGCTCACACAGGCCCCTTGAATTTCAACATAATCTTTGGCAGACTATAGTCCACTTCATCAGATGCATCTGATCTGCTTTTGATGAAATGGACTGCTGTTCATGAAAGCTTAATCTGAAATTGGTGGTTAGTCCAGTAATTTCTAAACTGGTGGGTTGCAAGCTGGAAGTGCCCTTTTTTTCTTTTTTTACACAGTTTTGTTCAATGTGTGTTCAATGAAGCTTACTTCCAGGAAAATGTGGTATAGGATCACAGCCTTAATTGTTTCTACAGTAAATACAGTGATCTCAAACTTACCCCCAGCGCGCGCGCGCGCGCGCGCGCGCACACACACACACACACACACACACACACACACACACACACAAACAAACTGCAAGCTACCAAGGGCAATATTGATTTTATATCTGTTAGATTTTTCAAAATTAACGTGTCAATGTGGCATGTAATGTGTGGTAATATTACATGGACAGTGAATGACAATGTACATACATAGTTCCGGAATCTGGCTAATAGCACCTCCCCCCCCCCCCAAATGATTCCCATAATGCCAAAAGAATGAAATCTACTGGTTTTTTTAAAAATACAAGATGATTATTCGGTAATAGATATGTTACCCCCAGTAGTCCCATAAAGAATTGTGTGGATTTTTTTTTTTTTTACAGCTTGCTGAGGTTCTAGAATGACTGTTTAAAGTTCATAGATCTGCATTTGGAAGGTCTTCCCTTGAGTTGCAGTCATCTCTCAAAGGTATGTGTCATGCAGATACTTCTAAGTTCCCTTTACACAATTTTTCATCAGGCATATTGAGCAAAAGGGACTCTTCAGCCATGTTCATCATTCTTCCTTAAAACATCATTGGATTTTGATCTATTAGCTGAAAGCTGCGGAATCTGCAAAATCCCATTTAATGTATTTAAACTCTATCTGTCCACTTAAACTCAAGCCCAGAGAAATGATGAGCTTTTCTCACACTGGAGTTTTTTTCCCTCTAACACAGCCATTTTCACCCACTGTGCAAATGGTCCCCAGGTGTGCTGCGAGAATTTGAAAGAGGGTCATTTATTAGTAGGGCCAGTGGAGGATGTGAGCCCCCCATTGGCATCACAGTGTGCCTTGTCAATTGTCTAAAACCTGAAGGTGTGTCTTGACCATTCTAATGCCTTGCCAGCATGCCATGATATGAAAAAGGTTGAAAATCACTGCTCTAACATGTTAAAGGAGTATAGAGAATACTGCAGAAACATAATTCACATGAGACTACAAATCTTATGCCCCCTTACTTCAAAATAAAGCCCACTGAATTCAGTAAGACTTACTTCCAAGTAGATGTGTATAATGGGCTTGGCCTGAAGGCATCTTTCCAGTGTTGCACTCTCAGTTCAAAAAATCTTCCTTTGGGTTACATGGAAGCACTTATAGCTTGAAAAATATCAGAACTGGTATTGAACACCTTAGGGAAGCTATCCAGGGAGCAATAAGTAGCTACCTCTGCATGTGTGTGTCTGAGAAAACTTTCCTGCAGTAGCTTGAGCATAATACAGCAACTAAAGTGGGCTAACACCATAATGACAGGTCATTACTCAATCTGAGAGTGACTACAAAGATTGTTCAAGCATTACATTTTTTTTTCTTACACCAACATTATTTGACCCCAGACATCCCCAACTACACTGCCAAATGTAGTGTGTGAAGTAGACAATCAGAGCTATTGGCCAACATTACCTATTGTCACTGTAGCAGAGCATTTTTCCAAGCTACCACCAACATGCCAATTGATGGCAGCTTCCATGATTACATATAACCCTTCTACATGTTACATATTACCCTTCAATCATACTTAGAAACAAGTTTGAAAAAATTAACATGTGAACCAATTATTGGCTTGACAAACCTATAAAAAAATCTCAAACATGGATTTTGTACTAATTCATAGACAGAAAGGGATTCTGCCATAGTCTTGGCTATGCTCTGAATAATGCTGTAACTATCTTTAATAAACATACTCAGGGACAAACACATTTCATTAATACTTAGTTTGGCCCTGCATGCAAGTTCTTTTTCCCCCATTGTAAATATCAACTGCAGTGTAGGACAATTGGGATTGGAGCTTGTCACAAATGAGAAGGGTTGACCCTGTGCCCTTGCGTTCTGGTCTCCCCCAATCCCCAACACCACAATCTGATTTGAGAAAGGAACTGCCCTTAGAGCCATAATTGTTGGGAAGTTTTAAAATCTGACATAACATGCATTCTCTCCTACCTGAAAAAAAGAATAAAACAGTTTTCAATATGTTTTTCTGTAGATTTTTTTTAAATTGAGCATCCCTTTACTTATTCCACTGTAAATGGGGTTTTAATTCAACAACCGTACACTCAGTGCCAGTAACACTGTCAGCAACAGTGAACTCAGCCAGGCAGGAAACCACAGTAACTGAAAAGTAAATCAACTACTTCATGCTGTCTCTTCTCCAGCACTTCAAGCCATGACAAATAAATAAGAAAATCTAACAGCAGATGTGCCATCAAATATAAAGTAAAGTTATTATGGAAAGAAAAAGATTTGTGAACATCATGATGTATATCATCAACACTGAAAACTTGCTATCAAAAAATCAGATCTGTGATTGCACCATTGATTTCCTTGCAGAGTACAATCAAAGCATGCTGTGTGTAGATTTCTAATGTGTCGTATCTGCTGATGACATTTTCATCTTTACCATCGTCCGGACCGAAACATCCTTGGCTTGGAGAAAATTTTGGAATAGAGAAAATAAAGGAAGATGCAAAAACGCAGGTTTGGTTTAAAGGCAAAAGTGTGATCATTCTTTATTAAAAGAGTCTTCCTGCCCTTATATCTCACCTGTGCCTGTTTCTCAAAGCCTCATGCAGAATTCTTGATATGATGGAAGTCTCCTGTGGAAACAGAGGTTTTCAATTTCTTCTGATATCCTGCTATTACTGGAAACAAAGCGGAGATCAGGTCCTGAAAATGGTAGCTTATGGGGCTGGCACAGGGAGACAGCTATGCTCTCTCTGCCACCCCATTCTAGTAGCTTGAGCTTTGTTTTGTTTTCAGCTCTTGCTTCCAAGGTTCTGGTTTTGCTTGTTAAGTCCCAAACAGTCTAGGGCCAAGGTGAATAAAGGGTTGACTTCTCCCTTTCCCCACTAATTAAATCTTCACATCCCCTTCTTCCAGAGACAACCACCCACAAGATTATGGGGGGGGGGGGGTTTGCCTCTTCCCCATCCAGCTTGTGGGGCAGGAAGGTGGGCAGCTCCTCATTGGTGCAGGTGCTGAAAGGGAGGAGTTCAGGGCTATTCCTCCCACTTAGTGCATCATTCTACAGATTGCCCACTCTCAGGGGTTGATCCTGCAAGCAGAAGCTTCAGCTCAGGGCATTCACCCTCACCTGGGGTGAATGGCTTGGCTTTTGAGTTCAGCAGTTCCCATGCTGTAATGGAAACTGAGACAGAGGACTAAAGATACACATAATGGTCCATTTCTAATTATTGTTAGATGATTTTTTTCTAACCAGGGAGCTTGTTCCCTCCCCATAAGAAAATGGAGGGTTTGAGAGAAACTAGCTTCATTGTGAAAGGTTCCAGTTGGCTGTTGGTGAACAAGTTGATGGCTTTGGTGAAGTAGTTGGTTGAGTACCACGCAGTCGAGGAAGATCACTCTTCAACTGTTGGTGGGATATTTAAATTTTGCATGTAAAACTGCTGTGCCAGGGAAGGCTTTTTTCTGGCACCTGTGTGATGCCATGGCAAGCAGGTGTGAACCATATCCCTGCATTTTGGTGCAGGTGATATACTTTGCTGGAAGCCCTGGAGAAATTCAGTTGAGTGTTCTTTTGGTGGGCTGGATGTTTTGTTCTTTATGGGAGAGCTGAAGTGGTGTCTGCATGACTTCATCCTTAGCTAGTGAGGTAGAAAACTAAGCTACACTAGCCTCCCCCATGTGGCAGGTTCAGTGGAAGAATTGATTCAAGGACAGGGAATGTGATGAACAAACTAAAGCAAGTGGATTGATCAAGGAGATCACAAGACCCATGTCCAGAGGCTGTTCAACTCAAGGACATTGGATGGTACCCACTGAACAATGAATGCAAAGTCAGCCTCATTTCTGAGGTGAATTGCCTCTTTCAGGGGCTGAGAATAATAAACAAGAATTGTCTGGAAATAATCTGCAACTTTGAACTGGGCTTTCTTGGAAAGTTGAGAAAATATGGATAGTAGAGCACAGCTGTTTCAAAATGTAGCCGTTTGCAATGAAAGGAGGGACAAGTAGCAAGAAAGTTAGAACCTGCTGCAAATCATACATGATGTTCACTAAAGTTGCAGCCTGTATTATCCCAAATTCTTGCATCTTATTGGGTATGCGGGCAAACCCCTACAACTGGAAAAGGGTCACTTCCATAGTGGAACACAAATTATGGGATTCTCTCCCTAAATATGTTCACTGGGTGCCAGCTCTGTTATCAGAAAGCCATATGCTTTTAAAATTTGTGGTTCCCAAGTTTTAGGAGACTGCAGACCACTGAGGCAAAGATTGGATTTGTCATGGACCACAAGCAACCCCACCCCCACTACTGCACACAAAAAATACATTTAAATTTGTAATACATGCAGCCCTCATAATCCACTGGGGTTACATTCCTGGAGCACACACCCCCCCCCCCCAGATAAGGAAAACTGCAAATATTCAAAACACACAGTTCCCCCCCCCACCTGACCACAGCTGTGCTCCTCTCACCTGTGTGTCCCTGAACCCATGGTGTGGGCCAACCTGGAGCCTGAAGAGGCCACGTACATCCATCCGTGGCCTCTGCAGACTTCAGAGTGAAGGCTGTGGGCAAATGCCACTTGGCCTCTGTGGGTTTCAGAAGAGCCTCCAGAGGAGCACGGCTCCCCGGTCTCTGGAGGCTCCAGCTCAGCCCACACCATGGGTTCGGGGATCCACAGGTACCAAACCCATGGATAACACAGGCTGCCTGTAATTAGAAAAGATTTATTAGAGATTTATTATTTATAGAGAAAATTTGTGGTTTGCTGCTTTTGCTGCCAGCTGCAGCTACAGGCAGTCTGTTCTCCACCCTCTCTGGTGATCCACGGGGGAATGCTTACTCAGTGAAACACTGGAAGTGATCAAAAGAGTTTTTTTTCCTGAGACCTCATGGACCACTTCTCAGGGTCTTGCGGCCCACAGGTGATCCACACCACAGGTTGGGAACCAGTGTTTTAAAGGTATTTGAGGCCCTTTGTCACAATTTTTAGCTGCTGTTTTTATGTGATGGCTTTGCTACTTTTATTGCTGTGATTTTTATTTCTGTGTTTTTGTATGTCACTGTTGTCAACGTCCTTTTTACCTTCCACCATGAAAGGTGGGTATACGGTGATAAATAAATAAGGACAGTTAAACATCTGAGGCTATAATCCTATCCACACTTTCCTGAGAGTAAGCCCCATTGACTATAATGGGACTTACTTCTGAGTAGACATGCATAGGATTGGACTCTAAAACATATATACATAACATGACTATGCCTATTACTTTTGTTCTTAACATCTATGCTATTCTTTGAAGTACCATGTGGACCAAAAATATTGTATAAATAAGACAACAGGCCTAAGACCTTGAAGAACCTCTATCAGTCAGAAGAGACAGCCCTGAGCTGGCTGGATCAATGAGACAAAGCAGCTTCATATATCATAGCAATAAACTTGTCTCCACTATTTGCTTTTCTTCAGATAGAAGCAGGACAAGACTACCCAATCCTTGTCAAGGCACCATTGTTTTCAATCTGAACAAACCAGTCAAATCCATTGTTTAGGTCAGATGGGCTGTGGATCTGTCTGAAGGAGTCAAACTCTGCTCAAAGGTCATGTTTAAACTATCTTTCTATTCCTCCACTCCTTGTTGAATGTCACAGTTCAAAAATACCCTTATCTTATAGGTATCTTGGACTGAGTGGCACAGCAGATTCAGAGCTGAGCTTCTTCATGAGCATCTGACTGCAGCTGGAAAAGGAAAGACTACTGGATCTGAAGCCAGCAATGGCTTCAGCCTGAATAGAGTCCAAGGCTACTTCACAAAAGGGCAGATGAAGCCTCTCATTTTAGTCGTGTTCTCATTATGTAGATAATAAGATTCACCTTGTCAGAACGTGTGTTCTCTACGCAGACTTCCCCAGACCAATCAGCTCGTTTAGGCCTCAGACAATTGCAAGGAAATAATATGCTCACACGTGCCCTAATCCTATGCAATTGAAACACGTTGCAGATACAATGAGGTAGGACCCCTGTGGTCCTGCTTGGAATCAGGCAGCAGCAGTCATTTTCAGGCAGATGGAAAAGGGAAGCATTTTTAGGTAACATTTTGTGTTAATAAGAAAGTACAACAGTGGACTCTGGTACCAGCTGATTTCCTCCCTGCTAGTGTAATGCGGCCTACATAACGTCACTCCCATTTACCTGATTGCTTGGAGATTCCTTCTGGCCATTTTTGGCCAACTGAAGTGGTAGTAACTGGAACAACTAATCTGTTAGTTATTGATATCATTAATTAGAACTATTGTTTACCCATTTCTCTGATGCCAGCCAGTGCACAAAGTGCTTTACAATTTATATCTTGATTAGCAGTGAAAAGTTTCATAAGGAGCAGGCCCTTTGCTAACCTAGAACTGTTAATACAAGGAAAGGAAGCTCTCATTTCTATAAAATGTCTATCATTGTAGAAATAGAAGATATTCACTTTTGGTCTGTGATGCTGAATGACTCAAAGGGGTCTGGCAGTACAATTCTGGAGTCTTCACATATCCTAAACAGCTGAATACAAAATAGTCACAGAAACAGCTGACTTTTTCCTCAACTTCTGCTTCACGTTCGCTGTATAAAAGTAAGCACCCTGAAGTTCAGCCATCCTCCTTGTCATGCACCCTGTTGCCAATGCATCTTGGCCTGCTATTTCTGTTTATTGGTATTGTATTCCTTTAGCAGCAGCTTCCTGCACATTCTCATCCCTTACCTTTTCTTAGTTTAGCCTGCATTTTTTTCTAACTGGTATTGATGGAACTGCTTTCAGGATATAATTGGAAGCTTTTTCTCAAGATAAGTGTAGTGGAAACCCACTCTCTGCTTTGCATCCAGGACATAAGAGCAATACTAACCTCTCTCATGGACTTTGATGCTGTTCTTAGTAGGTGGAGCCCCAAAGCCTTTTGCAGACTTTCTATGGTTTACTCTTATGCCAGGTAATGACTACTTGCAGTCAAAGGAATTAAGGGCCCAATCCTATGAGCCAGTAGCACCAGTGCTGGAGCCCAGCACTAGGTGTAGTAAATATGATGTAAGGAATGTTTACAGCACCAGGGGAAGTACCAGTGCTGGGCCCAGCACCAGGAGGATACCGGCTAGGGGTAAGTAGCACCATTAAGTAGCACTGCCAGGCAGTGGTGTAGCTTTTCAGGGTGGAGGGGAACCAGTGGAGGCTTCTGTGCTTTTTCCCATAGGCCAAGAAAGGCCCTTGCTAGGGAGAGCCAGGCACACACAGGACAAGGGGCGTGGATAGCTTCTAAAGAAGGGTAGCTCTTTCCCAGAAGTTGTGAAGTGAGACCAAGGACAAAACACCAATGTGTTTTCAAATTGTAACTTGAAAAACAAAAAAACTGCAGCCTTTTAATACTAAGCCCCAAGAAATGGGGGGGGGGGGGCAGCTCCTTTGATTTTTCACAAAGTACAAACAGCACCATTAAGAGGAAGAAGAAGTTAACAATGTCAGATTGATTTTCCATAAATCTGTTTTTGAAAGGGTCAGTCACAAGGGCTCATAAATTATTAGGGGTGAAATGGTGACAATTGCAGATATCAGAGTGTGCTCTGTATGTGTGCAAGTATAGGGGGGACCTCTATGTTACACAGTGCAGGCCAGGATTTGAAAAGCACTTTCCTGGAAGTGTAACAGCCAGTAACACAAGTAGGACACTGGAAAAAACACATCACTTGATATATACACAAAATGTTTTTTGTTTTGTTTTGTTTTTAAAAATGAGACTTTGCAAATGCCAGTGAATTTACTTTAAAGCGGTACAACACTGGCTAAAAGATTCTAGATCAGTGGGACCCACTGGTGGGCAGTGACCTGATTTTTGGTGGGTTGCCAAAGGGTGATGGAAAGATTCAGTAATTAATTGCCTCAAGCCCTGGGGCTATTCAAAAATCAGATACTGTAGCTGCTAATTACCCTACAAAGAGTTCAGATCCTTCAGTATGCAAGATAGCTGCTAACTGCCCTGCTGCCCTGCAAGGAGCTGAGCTCCTGCAGTTTGCAAGCATGCTTAAATATAGGGAGATAAATGTTTGAAGTTCTTTTTTTTCTGGTGGTTCTTCAGTGTGTGGTTGTGGGATCTGCTATTGTTGTTGTTATTAACAGTATTTATATACCGGTTTTCAACAAAAAGTTCATGAAGTGGTTTTCAGAGAAACTGAAATTACTTATAAGTAAGTAAGGGCCCAATCCTATCCAACTTTCCAGCACTGGTGCAGCCCCAAGGTAAGGGAACAAATGTTCCCATACCTTGAAGAGGTATGTGACTGTGCCTGCCTCTGCACCACATGCAGGATGCAGTGCATGCCCCATTGGCACAGGAAAATTGGATAGGATTGGGCCCTAAGTAAGTAATTAAGGGCCAAATTCTATCTGATTTCCAGTGCTGGTGCAGTTGTGCGAATGCAGTGTGTGTTGCATCCTGTGGTGGAGAAGCAGTCACTGGGGCCTTCTTAAAGTATGGGAACATATGTTTCCTTACCATGGGGCTGCATTGTGGCTACACCGTGGCTACACGGGAGCTGGAAAGTTGGAAAGGATTGGGCCCCCAATAAGTAAGTAAGTAGCCCAATCTATGCATGTCTACTCAGAAGTAAGTCGCTTTTGTGTCAATGGGGCTTACTCCCAGGAAAGTGTGGATAGGATTGGGCTGTGAGTAATATTTCTTTGTAGATTTCCCTTTTAAAAAGTCTCCTAAAGCTAGGTGGGTCCTGACAGAGTGTCATTTTGAAAAGTGGGTCCTGGTGCTAAAAGGTTTGGGAACCACTTCTCCAGAAGAAGTTGGCTGGAGACTGCAGCCGAAGAAGCTGGAGAGAGAGGGGGGTGCAGCGATTCCCCCAGTCGAGGCCTGTCGAGGCTCTCCAAGGGAGGGGGAGGGCGAGAGACGGAGAGGCAGAGTGGGCGGGCTGGGGAGGGGGCGAGGCTGCCTGGGGAGGCGCAGCAGCTGCGGAGCGGGTCCCCTGGAGGCGAAGGGGGATCCCGGGACTCTGGTGCGCGCGGCCGGCAGGTGGCGGCAGGACGGAGGGGCTGCTCGGGCAGAGAGCTGGGGAAGGGAGCGCTGCCTGCCTGCCTGCCCTCCTGCAGCAATTTCCCTGTGTCACGGCTGCGGTCTCCTAGCAACAGCATCAGCAGCAGCAGCATCCCCATCCCCAGCCGAGCCATTCAGGAGCCGGAGCAGCGGCGTCGAATCAGCAGCCCCGCCGGGCTGGAGAGGCAGCGAGCCGCTCGCCTCCGGCAGCAGCCACAACAATCCGGAGCCCGGGATGCCGGGCGGAGCGGCAGCGCCCCTTCTGCGCCCCTCGGGCTGCCCATGGCTGGCCGCCGTGGCCCCGAGGAGGCTGCCCGTCGCCATCCAGCCGCGCCTCTAACGGGCTCTCCGGGGGCTCCTGCGGCTCTGGCGTGCCGAGGGGGATCCGGCGGCGCGGCAAACTTTCTCCCCATGGTTGCTCTCCGGGCCCCGGCGGGGAACTTGCCTGCGGCGGCGCTGACAGCCCCCCTCGTCCCTGGTAAGAGCGCACGCCGGGCGCTGCCATCTTGGGGACCCCCAAGTCTGGGCTGGGGAAGGGGCTGGAGGGGATCGTCCCCCCTCGAGGACTCTGGGGCTTCCGCCCTGCCTGAAAGTGGGGAGCGGGGGAGGCTGTTTCTGCAGGTGATGGAATGAGCGGTGGGGTGGGAGGCGTTGGGCGCAGGTGAGGGGCGAGGGTGGCCGGCCGGAGGCGCCTTGGGATGGACTCTGCCAGCAGTGAGTTTGGACTTGGGAAGTTGGGACCGCGGGGCTGCCTCCCTCCCTTCCCTGCGGACTCGAGGACCCCCTCCAAAGGGCGGCTCCGCGATCGCCGGCTCCAGCCCTCACCTGGCAAGTAGAAGAGGTCAGAGAGAGATTGTGTGTTTGTGTGAGAGAGATTCTGTATGTAAGTTCGTGTGTGTGAGTCTGAGAGAGTGTGTGTGTGGAAGAGTTTGTGTGTGTGTGTGTGTGTGTGTGTGTGAGAGAGAGAGAGAGAGAGAGAGAGAGAGAGATTGTGTGTGTGTGTGAGAGAGAGGGAGGAGGGCTGCCCATTACACAGCCACAAGCAGCTGCATCGCTCCCCAACTCTCCCCCAATAGGCACCAGCTACTTCACTCATTACATGAAGTAGGACGCCAGAGTGCCAGGTATGCCAGTCAGCCCCTCACCCAAGGAACGCCAGCCAGCCATTGTCTCAGCTCTGCTGCAGTCAGCAGGAAAGTCTCTCCCAGGAGCAAGTGGCTAATTGGTGCAGGGCAAAACCATTGTGTGTGCTTTTCGACACATCATGCAACTAGCTGGAAAGGCAGAAGAGGCTCAGCAGAAGCCAGTGCTTTTGGCCCAGTCATTACTCTCGGGTGTGCACCAAGGATGGGGCTGCTGAACATGAAACATCCCCAAACCCCAGAAAACAGAGCAAAGAGTGAGAGATCATCTCTGTTTTTCAAGGCAGGGTGATGTTATGTATCTATTCACTGGCAGAATCCAGATTGCCACATCTTGTGTTTCCGAACTGAACTCCCAAATCCTGTTCAGAATCATGGAGCATTTCCTCACAGCCCACTCGCAGTGGCCTTTTTGTTGTTCTTTGAGGGAAACCCACCTTTGTCTCTGCTGTCCACTAATATTCAAACATTGTTTAGGTCAGAAGATTAGCATATGTTTTCCTTTATACAAGTCCTTGTGTATTGGTGTAGAGAGAGAGGGGACGGATTTTCATTAACATCCAACGCTGAACCGGGTTTTTAATCAAGCCCTATTCAATTAAGTTTTTTAAACAACCCATGCACTCTACAACCCATCAAATCATCCTAGAGGAGGTCAGGATCAGCTGGCTGATGATTTACTTTTCGGTGCAGTGTGAGAAGCAGGAATATTCCTTCTGCAAGGAAATTCATGGAATGCAAATGAATCTGGAAATTGCTGAATCTGGGGATATTCAGGAAATGGAGAGATTTAGCTGACAAGGGAAACAAGATTACCTTGGACGCTAACTTAACTACATTTTGAGGCCAAGGATTTAACTTTATGCAGCTTGTTGAACTGATTGCTTTTCCCTTTCTTTCCGATAATCAGACACTCTAGGAAAAGTAAGAAGTAACCCTTCGTCATTCTTTCTTTCGTCTTTTCTGCTTCTCCGAAGCAGTATGCATGGAATTGCTGAATGCTCCATTGTTACTTCATTCTTTGACTACTGAGATGGGAACCCTGATGCTGATGTAAACAGAACCTTGTAGATTATTTCAGGCTGCTTTGTCAACACAACAACATGATTCGTTCCCCTGGTGATTCCAAGTAGCGTTCCCTCTCTTTTTTAATCAGTTTTGCAGAGGAGCTTTCGGCTCCCACCGCATGCACACACATGCATGAAAATTCACTGGTGTTACATAACCAGTTACCTTGAACATCATACACAATTCTCAATCAGACAGATGTCGAGAGGATCTACTCGCACCCTAAGCATAAAGGAAGACTCATCTCCATGGTTATAAACAAGCAAACAAACAATGTTAAATGAATTGCTTCAAAGAAACTTTCTGAAATATTGGCATCTGGTTATTTCTTTAGAATATTAATAGCAAAAAATGAAAAAAGTCTGGGTTAAATATAATCTCTCCTGTTCAGTGCAGTGAATCAATAACCATGGCCTAAGGAAAAAAATTTTTATTGCCTTTGTTTTTGTTTTTTTTAATTCAACTGAAATGCATTTCTCTCATGCTTGATATATCAGCATCCCTATCCCTATGGCCTCATTGGAGAATATGCCCTGAGGCTAAGTCAGAGCTTAGCAGTCTCTTAACCAAAACCTACGCATTCATAATAAGACCGTATGGATTATTATAACTGAGCCATAGTTCAAGGGTGATGAAGGCTGCATCAAGATTTTTATTCCTTAAAGCATTGGAAAGTTGCTGCATAGCTGGAGTCATGTAAGAGAGAATGAAAACAGAAGCATAAGGGATGTTAAAGAAATGCTAAACTGTCTCTCTGGACTGCTGTTAGTAGATCAAGGTTTTGTTTTGAAGTATTTTTATAATGTAGCTAGATGTTTTTAAATCGGTTGATGATTCCATGTTCAATGTACTTTACCCACAGAGTCAGGAATGTCCAGTCTGCAAAATAGAAAAAAAAATCCAGGCTGCCCCTCCCCCACAAACTCAGGCCCACCTGTTTTTTTCTCCTTAAATGTTACCACTTCTGTTGGCTTCATTGATTTTAGTTACAACATAAGTGAAAGAGAAAAAACTCACAAGAATATGCATAGTGGAGTCAGGATTACTTGATATGAAATGAGTGAGATCTTTCAGTGTGATCCTTGACAGGGAGTCCGACACACATAGACAAATGCTCAGAAACTTCTTGCCGTTAGTAAAGACTGAGGTGCTAGTTTCCAGCTTAATTTCTAGTCTACATCCAGCTATGAGATTGGTTAGCAGGAACGGACTCTTCACAGTGGGGGTGTGATGAACAGAGACGAGGCCCATGCACAGGACTAAGTCTCCTGGTGTGCTCTGAGGGCATGTGATGCAGCAAACGTATGAAGGCCAAGCAGGTCTGGACCTGCTCAGTGATGGGGCAAGGGGAGCCTGCTGGGAACCCTCATGTATGCCACCTTAAGCTCCTTGTGGGCAGAAAGGTGAAATATTAGTTGGTGGAAGAAGGTAAAAAAACAAACAGTCACACTGCATCTTGTGTACTATTGACTTGTGTGAACTCAAGTACATGTACTTGTCCTTCCCCCCCCCCCAAAAAAAAAAAAAATAGAGACAAGAACAACAGTTTAAATAGTGCAGGTGATTCCACCTGCCATTTCATTCACTAGGTATATGCCACAGAGCAAATCTGAAATGGGAGAATGAAGCTACTGTTCCTTCAGTGGTCTTGGTTCCCATGTGTATCTCATAATGTGATTTTAGTTCTTAAAGAGACAGTATGTATTTGTTGGATTTAAGGGGCTTTCGACTTTTGCAAAGTTGGTTTTACATGCCAGTCTCAGAACATAACCTTCGCATGAGATGCAGGCCAGCTGTATTTAGGACAGAAGAAAGGGACAAAATTCTAAGCATAGTAGAACAAAAATAAAAAAAAAAGAACTACTAAGCCCCAACTTCCCTCAGATGGGAAAATGCAAAGGAGTCTATCACTTTATTACAAATGCTAAGCAGGAAGGCCTCAGTTTAAAGAGCACTAAATACTGTAGGTATTTCTCTTCCTCCTTCACCTATCCACCCCTCTAAGTCATCCCTATCTTCTTCACAGCTTACTCCTTTCAAAAGCGCTGGAACTCTTCTCTCCTGCACTCACTGGTTTGCATACAGGATTGATTTGTCGGATTCTAATGAAAGGTCTTTTCACACATTCAGTGGATGCATGCAGGAAAGGATTGTGTCTACTGACCCCACACAACTTGCATGTACTCCTCTGAAGTTCTGACGAGAACCTGTGTGGTGCAAATTGTGTGCATGCAGGTTCTGATCTTGCACAGACAACCTACACACATCAGTTGTATATGCATTGGCTATGTTTACACCTTCAGATGAACACAAATGGAGTGCAATAAACATGACCTGGATTATCCTTCCAAACATTCATTGGATATGTAAAAAGAGCTCTTATCTTTCTTAATCTGGAAAACATTGTGGTGAGCCACTTCAGCAGAGGGCTTAGCCTAGCAAAACAGTGACCATGTCTTAGGCCTTGAGAAAGATACTCACCTGGTGCCAAAGTTCTGTTCTAGAATGGGCAGCTTCCTACGTGGTGGGATTTAGAAGCAACATAATCCTTGCTTGTGAGTTATTTGTAAAAATGGAGTTTGGTTATAGCCTGCCTATGTGAACTGCCTTTAGTCCGTATGATTTTTACTTATTGTGAGAGTCAGTGAGAAAGGCAGTATATAAATACTGTATACTACTACTGCTATAGTAGGATCTCCTCTATGGAGATCTCCTCTATGGAGAACTCGTGCAAGGAAAGCGCCCTACAGGTAGACCACAGCTGCGATACAAGGACATCTGCAAGAGGGATCTGAAGGCCTTAGGGATGGACCTCAACAAGTGGGAAACCCTGGCCTCTGAGCGGCCCGCTTGGAGGCAGGCTGTGCAGCATGGCCTTTCCCAGTTTGAAGAGACACTTTGCCAACAGTCTGAGGCTAAGAGGCAAAGAAGGAAGGCCCATAGCCAGGGAGACAGACCAGGGACAGACTGCACTTGCTCCCGGTGTGGAAGGGATTGTCACTCCCGGATTGGCCTTTTCAGCCACACTAGATGCTGTGCCAGAACCACCTTTCAGAGCGCGATACCATAGTCTTTCGAGACTGAAGGTTGCCAATATACTACTGCTACTACTACTACTACTACTACTACTACAAATAATAATAATAATAATAATAATAATAATAATAATAATAAAGATGGGATCTCCATATCCACAGACCCTGTATTCATGGATCAGTCTCAGTATGGGTCCCCTGTACCTGCATTGAGCCAGACTTGGTCCAGCCTGAGACCTCTGGAGGCGATCAGAGCTGTGGAGACCAGAAGTAACTTTTTTTTTTGGCTGAAACAGCCATTTTGAAGCCTGCAGAGACTGTGGGGGGGGACATGCATGCAGCCTCTGCGGGCTTCAGAAAGCCTTCTGGAGGTGACCGGAACAGAGCTCCAGTTGCCTGCAGAGGGCTTAAAGGGGCCAAAACAGCAGATTTCATTATCTGCCGTTTTTGGTATCCGCAGTCGGTCGGAGAACAGATTCCCTGTGGATACCGAGGCCCCACATGTAATAATACTTTCTCGTAAGTTGTTAAAGGAAGTCCAAAATTCATCCCAGTTTCTCAGTTAGTGAAACATGGGCACTAGTTCCGTGCTGTAGTGTTGACTGAAACAGGCTCTGTGGCAAAAACATGATATTTGTGATTAGAAGTTTGGTGCCAGTAGGCGTCCTTCACTGGAAACTCACAAAAAGCCTGTGTAATTCTGTTCATGCTTCCTCCTATCACTGTGTAAACCTGCAGGTCCAGGATTAAAATGGAGAATCTTTTGTTGTGAGAGTGGAGTTGGATGTTCTGTAGGAGCATGGTACTTGAGCCAGGTCCTGAGGCACTGCTTAGCTAGTTTGCCTAGAATGGGCAGAAGAGGGTCAATGTTCATAGCTCCAAACCTTCCTTATGGGGGAGCTTCCATCAGGGCCTCATGTATCTTGACCTGAGAGGATGGACCAAGGTGTAAGGTAATTTGTTCTCTCCTCCTCCTCTTGGGAGTGAGTGAAGCCAAAGGCTTCATGTGAACAGGAAAATTTTGGAAGAGGCAGAGAGTTAGAATTTGACCAGGGAGAAACTGGAATGAAGCCAAGAGGAAGATCTGGCTACTCACAAGCTTAGAAGGCCCATGTAGCTGATGTGGCCTGCAGGAGTGGGCTACCTGTTCAATGCTCAAAACTTTATATTTGTAAAAAGAGCAAGCATTACTACTACAACTATTACAAAAGTTGTCAGTGGTTTCTGCTCCCAAGGATGTCCAAATCCAGATTGTCCTGCAGTTCTTAGAACTTTGCAGTGCTCAAAGAAGTGCTCAAAGAAGTGCATAAGCACATAACACAAGTGTTAGCAGTGAACTGGGGCTGGTGTTTCCTTGGAGAAAAACTGAGTTGGTGTGACTTCACCACAGTTGAATAAGGAAGAGTAGCACGCTTATTGGAAATAAAGCTGATGAGATAAGAACAGGCCTTGGCATCAAAGACAAGAGCAGAAAGAAGGCAAAGCCAGCCTGGAGCAGCATAAAGCCAGCATGAACAGCTTTGAAGCCTGCAGTTTGCAGAGGATATTGAGCAACAGTGAGCCTGGAGCCTCAACAACAGGAGTGAGGGCTGCTGCAAGGGACCAAGCCTGACCCAAATGCCTAGCTGCAGAGATTCTAGCCAGGGGTGGCTGAGAATATCCAAGAGTTGGCTGAGCAATAGAAGGGTTTGGACTGTGAAATTTTTTCAGTCAGTAGCTGAGAAAATGTTCAGGAGTTGGAGGAAGTACAGGCCATATAGAAAGTAAGTGCCTTGGAGAGGGATAATCTGCAGCCTGAATGTGAGGAGATTCTTCTTCTAGACATCCTCAATCCATGTATGCCTGTGGAAGAGAAAGGACGAAGCAAAAGCTGGAAATGCAGGAGCCACTTGCAGGACAAAGAGCCACTGAAGAAATGCAGGCTTTTGCAACTGTTTCTTGATGAGAGAATTGTTTGGATAACTCTACAACGGAAGCTTGGATGCTGGTATCACTGGGAAATTGGTGCTTTCTGTGCATGTTGCTTTGGGTAAAGTCAGTGATAAGGGGAAACTGTTCTTTCTGTGAGGTAGTCTTGCTGTTGAAGTGGAATTCATAAAATGTCACTGTTACCATGTTAGTTAAACTCATTGCCTGTGCCTGAAATCCTTTCCTCATTTCATACTGAGGGCCAAATGGCATTCATGATACCTGAAGAGGGCCGGAAGTGAGGTCATTAGGCAGGAAGTGAGGTCATTAAACAACTCATAACCAAAAATAAGCACTTTCTCTCACTTAGTAATTCATTAACTACAAATGATAGAAGAAAAAACACACAAATCTTTATCATATTTCAAGATATGGGAGAACCCAATTTTCGTGGGGGCTGCCCTTTTTGCAGTAACACCTCAGCACTGCTCAGCAGCTGAGAGCCTGAGGGCCGGATAAAAAGCTTCCACGGCCACATCCGGTCCCCGGGCCTTATGTTTGACACCCCTGCTTTACACGCTATCTTGAGAGTAAGCCACACGGAACTCAATAGAACGTCTGAGTAACATGCATAAGATTGCACTGTAAGTATGGAGGATTGCACTGCTGGGAGAGGTGAATCATGCAAAGAAAATTCTAACTTATTTGTGTGAGCAGCAAGAAAATAGGAACAAAAGACTCAGAGCCCAAGCAATATTTATTGAAAATTTGCCTTTGGTCTTCATGCTCTGAAGAAGAACTGAAGGAAGAAGAAGAGAAATCAAAATAAGTTCACTAGATATGTTTTGGTGATGGGAAAATAATTTTGTAACTCTGAGTGTGGTTTAGTTTATCATCACTTTGTTAATCTGTTCATTTGTTCTCTTTCAGAAGGAATAGCTGTTAGCCAGTCAGAAGGTCTGAGGTCAGAAAGCTTTGTCTGAGTAGGGCTGGTGTTGTGAGATTGGCATTGGATGTGGTGCAGGAGCATGGCACTGGAGCCAGACCCCAAGGCAGTGCTCAGGTGGTTTGCATGAAACGGACAAAGGAAGGTTAAGCAAATGTTAACTCCTTGAGTGGGAGACTAACTGAGAGGAGGGGCCAAGTCCCTGCCTCTTCTCTTGGAAATGAGAAAAGTTAAGGGCTTCATCTGGACTGGAAGAGGCAGAGAAAGCTAAGATTTTATCTGGGAGAGACTGGAACAGAAACCTAGTGGGAAGACTGCTCGTATGCTCACATGCTTAGAAAACCCATGTAGCTGACGTTGCCTGCAGGAGTGTGCTATCCAGTACCATTCAACATTCAAACCTCTGTTTGTGTAAATAAAGCAAGAATTGCAATAGCACCATCAGTTGAGAAATCAGTGATTCTCCTCCAAAGGAAATCTAAACCAGATTATGCTGCAGTTCCTAGAACATCTCCTGGCTTGTGAGGCACAAGCACATATCCACTTGCTGTAAATTTGACCTTCTGAATAAGATCAGCAGTTCTTTCCACATCTACGTCTTTGCCTCTCTGAACTTTGCCTAGCCAAAGAGAATACCAAGCAAACAAAACAGACCAGGGTTGTCAAACTCGTTCCATATAGCAGGTTGAATAGCATTCACGGCACCTTTCAGGGGCCACAAATAACATCATTAAACAGGAAGTGATCTCAGAAATGATGGTGATAGCCAGGATAAGAATGTTGTTCTTTCATAGAAACGTATTAGCTGCAAACGACAGAGGAGAAAACGTGCAAACTTTGACCATATTTTCAGGATCTGAGAGAGCCCATTTTCATGTGGGCTGCCCTTTCAGCTGCACAACTACTGCCAAGGTATCACTTCACACCTCAGCAGCTGAGAGGTGCTTTATTAAATGTGCCTCAGCAAAAGTGGTGCTGCTGAAAGGGCAGCCCACGTGATCATTGGGCCTCCCAATTCTTCGGCAGCGTTTCCCTCTTTCACCCCTCTTTGTCTGCCCTTTCACCTGTAATGTTCCTTGACTTCTGAGACCTCCTATCATCTCTTCCTCCCATAGCTTCTCAGAAGCAATGCTGGTGGAGGGGCAGAGCGGGGAGAGCCCAGTTTTCACATGGATTGCATAAAGAGCTTCTGCGGGCCACATTTGGTCTGTGGGTCTTATGTTTGAACCCCCTGAAATACACTTTTATTCAGGTGACTGCCCACTGCTGCCAGGTAAACCTGGACTCAGTGGGGAAGTTTACCTGGCAGTGCCGGACAGCAGCAACATGAACATTCCTCTTTAGTGCCAACACCTGCATAGAAATGTTGAAGAAGGAGCATCCATCTGTTCCCCATTTGCTTTTTCCAGGCAGCTGGTAATCATCAAGAGGCAGGATGCATTACTTGTGGGGCCGGGCCTGAGCATATAGGTTGATTATCTGCAGGGCTTTGCCCCAAGGTTGCCCCCCCTCCCAGAATCCAATACTGTTCCTGTCTGATGGATAAGATGCAAGCATGCACCAGCGATTGCACCAGCTTCCTGTGAGAGGAAGAGGAGCTGAGTTTATATTTGACCACCAGACATGGGGGGGAAGAGGCCAGGGCCAGGGTCATCAGTGAACATTCTGCTCAGAAGTACCAAATGGAATTTTCACATTGGAGGCTGTACCCTGGGCAGTTGCCAGGGATAGAGGATGGAGATTGAGAGGAATAGAGATAGGATCAAGCCACGTGGACCCTAATGGGCAAACAGGTTTCCACATTAGGTTAGGATTCATACACAAAGGGATCTGCTAATAAAATAAATAGGGTTGTGCTGCCACTGGTAGTATCAGCAAGAAGACTGTCTTTCAGTATCCTGGTAATCCCCACCCCAACCCATCTGCAAATGCATCCAAAGCATTTTTCATCAGTTAAATTCAAACGACAACCCTGTGACTTTGATTTTTCTCTATAAATTATGTGCACGAATACTAGTCTATGAATACGCAGGCAGCAAAGTTAAGGTAGTTTGACAACTGGCTCTCATTTCATGGCTATTCCATTTGTGTTAGTCCTGGAAAACCAGGAGAAGCCATGGGAAAAGACTTTTCCCTGAGTTACCCAGACTTGCTGCATCATCTGTCTCTCACTTACACGCTTCTGTACATGTGAGCAATTAGTCACTAGTGACTGAGCAGGTTTAAGGAAAAACTGATGTGAACTGTAATTTGCAAGCTAAAAGGAACTGTTCCTAATCTAGCTCTCATGTTCTTTTCTCCCTTTTGTTGTAGGAGCCGCAGCTGCTGTAGGGAACGCTGCCCAGGGTAGCCAGCCATGATTGCCACTGGAGGCCTCTTGAGGATCTCAGCCAGGAAACAGGATCCCTCACGGCCTCAGAGCCTCCCAAAACGCAAGCGCAAGGCCAAAAAGAAACGCAAGAACGACGTGGTGGTGGTGAAGGGCAAGCTCAAGTTTTGCTCGCTCTCAGGTCTCATTGCTCTCTGTGGTATCCTGGTGCTGCTTGTGGGGATTGCTTTGGCGGTCATAGGCTACTGGCCTAAGCCTCTTTATAGAGCAGGGAGCTTTGGGGACAGCCATTTTTCACCACCTCAAGGAAGTTCTCACAAAAACCCGTCCAGGATCCAGACAGAAGATCTAGGAATATCTCAGCCAGAAGGCTCAGAAACTAACATTTCCTTGGCTGGCAATAAGAAAGGTCTCCCCCATTCTTCAACCTCCTCCACCTCAGCAAGTTTCCTCTTTCAGCTTTTCTCTAGGTATTTGCATTCAGACAAGCTGAAGGTGCTTGGGCCCCTCATCATGGGCATTGGGATCTTCCTCTTCATTTGTGCCAATGCGGTGCTCCACGAGAATCGTGACAAGAAGACCAAGATCATCAACCTGCGGGACCTCTATTCCACTGTCATTGATGCACACAGCCTTCGAACCAAGGATGGAGCTCCTTCAGCAGCTGTTGCCCCAGTTCCAATCAATGGTTTTGTGAACTATGTACAGTCTCGGGGGTTGGAGCTGAAGCCTGGTGGCAGCAGCACTGGGGAAGCCTTGGGGGCTGCCACCATGCTAACCAAGAGCACCTGGCATCCACCCGGGGGTGCCCCCCTGTCCCCTCCTGATTTGGTTTCATCACCGCGCTGCTCCTCATCAACGTCTAGGCAGCAACAGCCACCCAGCTTGGCCGAAGCTGTGTACAGCATCTATCAGGAGAGAGTTGCCTTGGCCAGAACTGCACATAGTCCACCTTGCAGCCCCCCTGAAATCTGGGACCAGCACAGCACTGCCAGTTCCATTGTGGGCTCCTCACTTAGCGCCTTCACTTTGCTTCCACTGGCTCAGGGAGAGGCAGCAGGTGGAGACCGCGGTGGATGGAGGAAGGCGCTTGGTGAACGAGGGGCCAGGGAAATTCCACGGGGGGAGTTTGAACTCAGCCTGACTGATCTCAGGAGCAGCTATGTGGACACAGGGCAAGGCCTTACGATGTTGCCCAGGTTGGGCAAATGCAAGCGGGTTCTTAGACGTCAGAGCACAAGCTGCCTCCCTGATGCCAGGAGACCCCTTTCCCCTGAACCCTCTCAGACTCTGGATAGTAGCACAGACCTAGACTCTAGTTTCTTAGTAAAGCCTTCTTCTTCCAGCTTTTCCAAATCCCTTGATTTGGGGGACTCTCCCCCTCCTACGCTAGCTGTGGACAGGAGAGATTCCCAGAGCTCTCAGTGTGATCAATACCGAAGCAATAAGGGCTACACACCCCTGGAGGAAACAGGCACCTCCTTGGAATCTATCGCCAATACCCCAGCCCATAAACCCCAGGACTGTGATGTGGACCCCAGTGGTGAAACGAGTCCCTTAGAAGGTACCAGCAAAGAACAAACAGAGCAGCAGCCTTTGAAAATTCAAAGACAGTATACAAATAAAGAGAAACTCTTCATGATCTCCAGATCAGATACCACTGCCAGGCTGGAGGAGGGGGACCTGGAGAACACTGGCATTTGAAATATAGCAAAATGAAATGGAGACAAGCATCAGAATAACTTGTAATCTTTCTGCCCCCTTGTGGATCTGCGAGACTGGTCACTATCCAAAGAGCTGGAGTATGTTATTGTTGAACTGCATTTAAGAAATTCCTGCAGATGTCTTCAGGAAAGAAAAAAATAACAGGAGTTTGTTCCTTTCAATTGTGATTCTGTATTTCATGCAAGCCAAATTGTATTGCACATCAAGCAGTCAATTCTTTGAACAAAGGAACATAACTTACTGACAATAATTGTGCACTTTACTGATTTTTAATTCGAGTTGCCCCTTCTCTTTGGCTTTTGTTATGGCACTAACTGCACATTCTTTTCCCAGCTTCAGATGGAGGGGATTTTTGACCCAACAAAAGTGATCCCTCCTCTTTTTAATGTTTGGTTAGAATATAGTAGCATTTTGCAGGGATTAACAGATGAAGTACTGTGGCAAAGAAAAAGAAAAAAACAGCTTTAACTTCAATAAAGGAAGGACTGGAGATGGATAGCACTGTGGCCAACTAGCTGAAGTGCTACATTCCTAAAGTAATCATTATCTGAATTTATTAAGTATTATTGCACATGTATGAACAAATAGCATTAATAACCATTTTTAATAAAATATTGTTTACAATGACAACATACATTTAGGCAATTCATTGTTTCTTGCTAAATTCTTGCACACAAAATAAGGATTGTTTTACCAAAATCCTGAGGTGTTTTTTGCTTGTTTGTTTGTTTAGACAGGACAGCAATGGAATGTATTGGAGAGCAATGGTAAGGGTTGCCAGAGGCATAACTAAGGCACAGCCTGAGGGTCACCTACCTTGGGCGCTATTCTAAGTGGGGTGTGAAGCCACCAGTTCCTCCTCCTCCAGGGAGAACCAAAAAGTGACTGCTTTGCACTGCTTACAGGAGGGGGCGCTTAACTGCAATGGCTTTGTGCCCCCATTCCTTCACCTGTGGAGGCTCCATATTGAAGGGAATGCCACTTCAAAGGGAAGCCTCCACAGGAGAAGGAATGAGGGTGTGGAGCTGCCAGCGCCTCCTCCAGGAGAACCATAAGCACCACAAGGCAGGCACTTCCTAGTTCTCCCCAGAGGAGGAGGCACTGGCAGTTTCTGTCTCCTGTGGAGACACCCCCCCCCCTTGAAGAGGGTACCAAAAAAGAGCTTTCCACAGGAGAAGGAACAAGGGGTGCGAAGCTACCAGTGTCACCTCCTCCAGGAAGTGCCCAGCAGTGACATCACAATGTCAGTTGACTTAGTGACATCACTGCCCTGAACTCAGGGGCTTTTAGTTACGCCTCTGAGGTTTGCTTAAAGGAAGAAGAGAAATGTGGTTGACTTGACTCAGCTAAGGGCTGCAATCGTAAACATGTTAGAGAAAGGACCACTGAATTCATAGGGTTTTATGTCTGAATAATCATGCACTATAGAATTTCACTGCAGCTTAGTTAAAAGCCTTATGCAGGCAGGATAGTCAGGAATATGATCCAGGCAAAGTGAAACACTTTTAAATCCCATTGAATACAACAAAGTTGAAAATGCTTAATATCAATAATTATTTGTGCTGAGGATTGTGGCTTGTAGCCTTATTCTACACATAATACTTGGAAACATTCCAAAAATAAAGTGAACTTTAATTCCCCCCAAAATTGTTTAGTACCAGGATATGGACATGGTCCCCAGGTTGACCTTTGATACATCGCAGTCCTCATGAAGTCATTTATTTTTCTCATGTTCAGGTGATGAATATTTTTTATCCTCTTTGGATCAACAGAAAAATTTGAGAACTATCAGGCTTCTTGATGTTGCCTCACAATGGGTTGCATTCTCAATAAATATTCACCAAGTGATACAATGAGGTTAAATCATTTTGTGATTGCTTTAGCATGTCAAAAGTGAACATAGCACTGCTTCCCACAGGTATATACATTACCTGATAATTACACTCCACACCACCATTTGATGGCTTGTAGCTGAAGGTAAGAACTAGTGCCAGTGGAAAATTATGTGTCTGATGTGAGGTGGGATGACACAAATGCTCCATCTCTGGTGTTCATTCTCTGATGGCTGTTTCACACATGCAAGGCATTATTTGACATTTAAATCATAAAGGGATAAATATTCATGCACGAATTCAGCCTTAGTTGAGGTTAATAACAGGAATCCTAGAACAGATGGAAGAAAATATATAATTAACTATAAGTAGTGGGAAGCCCAAACCACAACCCACTTATTATGAACTATTTAGATTTAAGCTGTGCCTGTAGGGAGATGTACTTGGAAGTAAGTTCTATTGAAACAATTGAAATCAAGGTATTTTGGTAGGCAGTGCCAGTTTATATGGGGTATATTGGCTTAAATCCAAGTGCTTCATGTTTGCCTGATTGTGGATTGGACAGTAAACACTGGTTTAAAACTTGACTGGGATTTAAAAATTTTTTTTTCCCATTTTTCACTAACACATAACTAAAAATGTGAGCAATAATGTGCAAATAAAAAAACTTGTTTGGCAAAAAAATTAAAAAAATATGTGATAGTTTCCATTTTGATGTGTGTCAAAAATAAATTTTTTAAGTGCTAAAGAATCCTAGAATTAGGACAAATTTCTGTATTGAATCTATATGGAGAACACTTCTGAAAGGGAGCAGCTCACAGTGGCCCAGCAGGTAGCCCATTAGGTACCCCAGGGAAGCACACAAGACACCAGGAGACCTGCAGCACAGTGCCCTCCCTCACATCAGGCATTCAGAGGCAGCCTACTTCTAAAATCAGGAGGTTGCACATACACATCATGGCTTGTAACCTGTGCTGGACTTTTCCCCCAGAAATTTGTCCAATCCCCTTTCAAAGGGCATCCAGGCCGGATGCCATCATCTCATCCTGTGGTAAGGAGTTCCATAGACTAACTACACACTGGGTAAATTAGATGGAATACCCCCCCCCCCACAGAAGCCTTGATTGCAATTCTTATCACCATTTGCAGGATGCCTCCCTGCAAGTCCTCCATTCCTTTCTCCCTCCCTAGAGCAGTGTTTCTCAACCAGTGGTGCAGGTGCCACCAGTGGTACTTGAGGTGGTGCCTGGTGGTACTCACAAGATCCCTGGAGCCCTGCCACCTGGCAGCAAGAATATGCAAAACAAGCAGCGTTAGGAGGCTTGGCTCAGTGGGCAGAGCTCCAGACCATGCTTTTTGCACTCCGAAAAGCCCTCCACCTATCAGAGCCTCTTACTGGTGTTTGTCACATTGCATCTGGCCTCCCGACCTAGAAGTAACTGGCAATTATGTTGTCACCAGTTACTTCTAGTGGCACTTCGAATAGGTGGACCACGTGAAGTGGTACAGAGGAGAACAAACATTGAGAAACATTGCCCTAGAGCCTTCAATGTTCTAACTGCAGCATCCTAGGAACCCTGGGAACTGTAGTTTTTGGAAAACCTGATGGAACTTAAGAACCCTGGCAAACTGTCTCCTGGAGCTTATTGCATTTGAGAGGCTGTCACCACAGTGGTCAAAGAGCCCAGGTGTGGGGATGTCCATATCAAGGACTCAGGTGACCTGGCACACTGCATTTCCCAGAGTTCCTTGCACTTGGAATTTTGCTACAGCAGCATTGGAAGCGCCAGTAAGGAAGAGAGGCAGGCATGGAGACCTTGCCAAGAGGTCTACAGTGAGACTTCCCTGCTGCTAGGTAAAAGGAAGGATAGGGACCATGGACAGGGACTATGATGACAGCAGAAAAATTAACTAGACCTCAGTATTATTACTATTTGGGCTCATTTATTATATCGTAAGCCATCAATAGTCTCCTGTTTTGGAACTTCAGGACTATCAATCCTTCTCAGTCATTGTGATTTTCAAATCGGCTTCCTGTATAATCTTTATATGGCCCTTGGAGTGTGTGTGCCTGCACTATTAGTGTTTCTGAGGAGACTGGAGGCTACAAGAAGCTCTAGAGCAGTGATGGTGAACCATTTGGGCTTGGCATGTCAAAAATTTGGAAAATGCCTGACTCTGCTGGTGTCTCTCTCTCTCTCTCTCCCTCTCTCTCTCTCTCTCTCTCACACACACACACACCCTGAACAAAAGAGAAACAATTCCTTACATATTCATTTATTTAAAAAAATTACAATCCAAGCATGGGTGGTTTATGTATTATATAAAGAAATGTCGTTACAAAAATGAAATACAAGTAAAACAAACTCAGTTGTTGTCGTGCATTGGTAAAAACTAGCATGTTACCCAAAATGTTGTGGCGTGTCACCTTATATACATGTGTCATAGGCTCACCATCACTGCTCTGGAGTCTAGATGTCACCAGGGTTTCTTGTGTGTCCTTTTTTATCCTGTAACTAGTGGGATAAGATAAGCAAGATACTATCCTGTAATTAGGTAACTCACCATGTGCCCCTTGCAATAATATCACAACCACTGAAGCTAACTTCCACAGATATATTGTAGCCTGTTCATAATATTTTGGTTTGCACTCCCACTTTGCTGAGCAATGGCTAGTGCAGAGAATCTTATAAGAAGATGGTACATGCTTGCTTACAGTTGTGCAGGTTGACTGGGAAGGCAGGGAAGCCGGGTAGTCATGAAAGTAGTCCTGAAATATCCCCAAGATGCTTTAATAGTCTGCTAAAAAAAATTTGAACCTCTCCCTCTCTCTCTCTGCTGACACACACTTTCTGAGACAGAACTGGTCTCATCCTCTGCACTGACAAGTAGGAGTGACCCACATTTTGAGAACTTGATTGCATGTTAATTAGCATTCATTTCAGTTTAGTGACTAAACAGGGCAACATCACACATCATCATAACAATATATCACATATCTAAAGTATGTGCTGCTGATTTCTTAAAGATCACTTCTGACAACCAGAGAAGATGTGTCAATAGAAGGTGTTTTATTGTGAGAAAGAAAATACAGAATCTGTTAATTAGAACCACCACCAATATTCACAGTTTAAATTTCACACTTTGTCAGGTTTGTGTGTGTGTATGTTGCAGTTACTTGCACTTGCTTTCTGATTTCAGCGTACTGGATTTGAGATTACATTAACTGGTCTGTGGGGTGGTGATAGGCAGATGGTCCTGATGACCCGCAGCAGGGAATAGCAGGGCGTGACCACCATCTGTTCTGTCCCAGCTCTTATAGTGTTTTGAAGTAAATTACTCAGTGATCAGAGCCTGATAGCCTAAACTTGAGACTTGCAGAACAAACACATAAATGCTCAGAAGGAGTGCACTAAGTGCCAGCACAACACCACAGATAAAGCTGTTGCAGTGTAGCAGGGATATTACGCTAGCACAAGCATTCAGTATCAGAGCAAACATTTGTTTGTTTTGGACCAACACTTTATTTTACCATACTCATAAATATATCATAATAATTCCTTATAAATGGCAAGATAAGAATACAGTGAAAAAAGCATGGCTTAGTGTTGTGGAGAAAATGACTGAATTTTTTTTTCTTTTTTTTAATACTTTATTTATTTATTACAGATACGGGTAAGGAAAATTGGATTTTCCTTTTTTTTGAATAAATTCAATAAAAATTGAATTTTTATTTTCGACATCATTTAACAAACATTACTAAACCAACACGCAGAATGATCTAAAAAAACAGTTTCCACTTTCCGCACAAAGGACAACTATATGAAGCATAATGTCAAGCATATGCATTTATTATGATTCTGTGTTGTAAATCATGACATAAGAGTCCATGCTTAAAGGATAATTAGCATAGAAATGGAATGTTGAGCATTGAATTCAGAAAGGCAAATAGTGACTGCCACATCTGGAACACATCTGTGATGCTGCCATATGACTCATTGAATCACTATGCAAGAGCTTAGTCCAGAGGCACCTATGTTAGTATCGCACAAGATGACATTACACCGGCATCATAGACTATTATCCTCACCACAGATGTTTAGGAATAGGGTGTCAAAGCAGATGCATACACTTTCTCCCTCATTGTAATGTTTTGAAACACAAAAACAAATCTGTTTTGGTCTGCAGTCTCAGGTTATAGTAGATTCTTCATATGTTGGACTGGCTGTAAGATCCGTAGGGCATCTCAATATGACGTGACCTCTGAAATTACCTCCCATTGAGAGATGGATGATCACTGGAAACCACCCTTATCTCAAGCTCTGATTTATTTCCATTACGGCATGCAAAATAAAACATTGTCTGGCTCAGCCTCTTCAGCATCTCCAAATACAAAGCAAAAAATAGAAACCTCCCTTCTTCCCGACCCACTTATACAAAGTATATATATAATAAGCAGTTTGTATTGGCACACAGCTAACACATCTTTAAAAAAATAATAAAGAACCTGTAAATAGCACTACATGAAAACACTTCCTGGAGAAAAAATAGCTCTTATTTTTGAATTCATCAGGTTTTGCTCCAGAGAGCATCAAAAACTTGCATCTATTTTTCGTCACATTTTTTTTCCCCCTTGGCTAGCAATGACTCAGAGCCGCTGGTTGAGGGCCACAGACTGAGAACAAAATTTCTACATCTCACATAGGAGCCTGTCATAAATGTATATTACTGTTTTAACCACGCAGCTCTTTTCACTGGGTGTACAGTGTGTGAAACTGCTACCTTGGGGGCATACACATGCACAGTCAAAATGAATGTGCATAGATTCTAGCTGCAATGTTTATGCTCAGGATAGCAGTTGAGACCCAAGGCGCTGGAACAATGGGGAAAATGCACAAAACACAAAGTGGTCTAGATTCACCCTTGCTTGCATCTATAGAGTCACATTGAACTAGAACAGGGGTGCCCAAACCCCAGCCCTGGGGCCACTTGTGGCCCTCAAGGCCTCTCAATGTGGCCCTCAGGGATCCCCCAGTCTCCAATGAGCCTCTGGCCCTCCGGAGATTTGTTGGAGCCCACACTGGCTCGACACAACTGCTCTCACTGTGAGAGCAACTGTGACATCTTGTATGAGCTGTGGGATGAGGGCTCCCTCCATTGCTTGCTGTTTTACATCTGTGATGCAGCAGTGGCAGTGAAGGCCAGCCTTACTTCGTACAAGGCCTTTTATAGACCTTGATCTTTTGCAAGACCTTCATTCATTCATATACGTTCATCTTTAATAAATTCATTTATGTAAATTTATTCACATTTTAAATATAAATTAATTCTTTTTTCCCCCGGCCCCCAACCCAGTGTCAGAGAGATGATGTGGCCCTCCTGCCAAAAACTTTGGACGCCCCTGAACTAGAGCACACAAAACAAAGGATGGTGATGAAAGCGAGGCAGCTATTGGATTGCTGAGTCAACAGATGCTGTTTCCCCCATGTCTTCTTTGTTGAGCCCAGCCTTTCTGAGCTGGAGTCAGGAAGAACTGGGCTATACTGAAGGAGACTAGGCAAGAGCTGAGAAACATTGGGATCTTGCTGTCTAAAAGGGGGTAGACAGAAAATGAATGTTCCATTAACTAAAGATGGACTTGTGAGGGGTGTAGGGTCACTTTCTTCTCCCGGTTCTCCCTGCACTCTTTCCTCCATTCCCTTCCCTCCCTTTCCCATTGTTGATCTTGTCTGAGTCACTTTCTGCTTTCCTCCTCTTTTGCTCCCCCACATCTCCTCTTCCTCTTTTTTCATACCACCTTCCAGACCTTAACTCTGAAACAAACCCTGCATGCCTCCCTGCTCTGTCTGCTTGTCCTAACCATTCTGGCCCCTCCCAGAACTGAGCAGAATCAACATGCCACATCATCAGTGAATGCTCCCATCCCTATCTGGACTATGTACCCTTCTCAGCAATGATGTCAGCTGCAAGACCTGAAACAAGTTAGTATATCAACAGGAAAACCTTTACAAAATAGCTACATTGTGGATATAATGCAAAAATGAAGTTCATGGTGGGTGGGAAACAGATGATTTGAAAAGGCTGTTTTGGAAAGTGTGCCTGAAACATTGCAAGTTACAAACTGAGTACCAAATGCTAAAGACAAGCAACAAAGGACTACAATCTGGATGGCCACTGTTAGGAATAGAATGTTCAGTGAGATGACCCTTTGGACCTAAAGGTCTTTGCTTATATCCTGAAAAAATATATATCTTCAAGCTTTTGGTCAGGGTTTGGAATCTTGCAGCTGTAGACTGCGCATAGCAAAAGAAAGTCACTTGGTGGTGACTCTTTCGCTGTACAAATTGACCTACAGTGAATGTGCTAATTCAGTGACCTAACTATAATTTAATGTTTATAAAATAGCATGTGTCTCAAACCACATCTCCTTGTAGCTATAATGACAGTGTCTGTACAAGGGCTTCTTGCACATTTGATTACACAATTTTTCCATTGCTATTGCTAATTCCGCTTATATGGTTGAGAACATTTCCTGATTTATTAGTGTGGCTGCCCACGTTGGATGAGAAAGATGTTTTATGAGACTTGAATGCTATTTAAAGCAAAAGAAGAATCCATTTTGAGCATTTCACTAACAACATGATAGATATCTAGCATATTGCTGAGTTTTATTTTAATCACCTGCCAGAATGCAACAGCACAATGAAGGATGACACTACAGAAAGAGAGACTCCGATTCCAAACACTATTAGAAATCCCTCAAGCCCATAAATAACACATGCAATGGAGTGAACAAATATTTAAGCTGGCAGCAGCAGTACACCTTTACTGTACCTTTGGCTCCTTTAATCATGAAGTCTCTCTCTCTCTCTCTCTCTCTCTAGCTTCCTGAGTTAATAATGAAAAGATGCAAACCTGCTGAAGAGATAAAAAGTAATTAACATGTCTGAATAATTCTGGTTAGGACTCCTTTTCACTGAGCAGCTGTTGAAGGCACACTGATGATCTCCAATGCCACTGTATGCCATAGCCTTCATGTGATTTTTGTGTGCCAATCTATAGCTATCCTTTTCCTGTTCCCTCTGGAATCGTGGAAAAAGCAGTATTCTGAATATGTGCCAGGGTATAAAGGCAACGTCCCCTTTCTAATTCCCCATACAGTTTCTGTGCTCCCCTTCTTTCCAGCTTGCACAGTGGCACTATGTTTACTAGTCAATTTCATGGAATGTGTGTTCCTTTATTTCCTTGTCCACATACCCATTTCAGGTTCTGATTCTCTTTGGAAGCAGACTGAAGTGAATGCATCACAGGCAAAGGTCCTTTAACATGTGTGTTTTGGGAATATGTGCATTGTTGGTACACATGTCTTGGAATGGTCTAAGTAGTAGTAGACAACCTTCCGTCTCGAAAGACTATGGTATTGCGCTCTGAATGGTGGTTCTGGAACAGCGTCTAGAGTGGCTGAAAAGGCCGATTCGGGAGTGACAATCCCTTCCACACCGGGAGCAAGTGCAGTCTGTCCCTGGTCTGTCTTCCTGGCTATGGGCCTTCCTTCTTTGCCTCAGACTGTTGGCCAAGTGTCTCTTCAAACTGGGAAAGGCCATGCTGCACAGCCTGCCTCCAAGCGGGCCGCTCAGAGGCCAGGGTTTCCCACTTGTTGAGGTCCATCCCTAAGGCCTTCAGATCCCTCTTGCAGATGTCCTTGTATCACAGCTGTGGTCTACCTGTAGGGCGCTTTCCTTGCACGAGTTCTCCATAGAGGAGATCCTTTGGGATCCGGCCATCATCCATTCTCACAACATGACCGAGCCAACGCAGGCATCTCTGTTTCAGCAGTGCATACATGCTAGGTCTAAGTAACACATGCTTTAACAAACAGAAGGGATTTAATAGCAAAAAGGAATGGTCAGATGCCTTTTGGATATTGGGCCAATCCATACCAGACGTGGTTATGCAATGCCAGGCTTTTTAGACTTGTCTCTTGGGAAGCATAGGCACTGGTGGTGGGCCATGGCAATAGGCCAGGGAGAGGCGTGATAGGATGCCATATTTCAGGACTATCTAGATCAAAAGAAAAAAAACTTAGGAAAAAGAGTGGAATGAAGGAATAGAACATGCTGCTGTTGTAGTAATCTGAATCAAACAAAGGGAGTCATCCTTTGATAGGGTTTAAACACCGGTAATTTATCTCTATTTTAGCTTGGGCTCTCGTATTAACTAATTGTAAGGGAAGGGAGAAGGACAGCACTGAATATTTTATTGAGGCATTTGATTCTTATTTAAAGCTTTGTTAGACTCCTTAGGGCTCAAACCATAACAGTTTTTTATATAGGCACACATGCATATTCACAGGTTTTCAAAAAGAAAATAAGTATCTTGTGTATTAATTGAATTACAGCCAACCTTTTGCTGCAAGGAAGGGAGTTCATCAATTTCAGTGCTGCATTATTCCACTCCCTTGACAAGCAGACTCCCACATGCTTCACCAGACCATAAGTATGGAATAAAGTCCTTCCCATTAATCTGTAGGCATAATCAAAATGCAGGCATAAAAGCAAAAGCATGGCTCCCCCACTGCTAGAATTGGAGAACACCAACCAATTTTGGTATTTGAAACAACAGTTTTACCCCAGGCTTTAGAAAGCAAGAAAGGTATGTGGACAGCATCAAGCAATCTTGTTTTGACATAATTGCTATTTCTAATTAGGATGTCCAGTTAATACACACAGTGACTGCTTGTTTGTCAGGTTTGTCAGGTGACCTGACATTGTTGAACAGTGAAATCTTAGTTGTACTATTTAGCATAATAAAATAGGCAAACAAGCACGTAGAAATCTAATATTAGTATAAAGCATGCAATTTCAAAAACAGGAAGTGTTCCTTAAATGGCTGCACAAGGATCAGAGGGTGAGTACATTTTTTTAATGCTCCACTGCCATCTGTCTATAGAAAGTTTAATTAATTAGCATTTAATAATTTTTTTTAAAGCATCACTGCTTAGGAAAATCCTTTTTAATAGGACATATTATCCAGCTACAGTTATAGTAAGAGATGTAATTAAGCAGATGAAGAGTCATTAAAGGCATCGTTTCTCAAGGGCTTTCTGTATTTTATGGCAAAACATCCACAGAAGAATTCTCCAGGAAAGCCTGTGTGCCGCATTTTACTGCTAGTTGAGACACATAGTTAGAACTTAAACAAACCTACGTTCTCTGGGTCACTAAAGACTCCCCTTTCCCCACCCCGGTTGTATTGTTTCTAAATCAAAGCACTTGATAGAAAAATCTGGGTGTGCCATATTAGAGGATTCCCAACATGTGAACTGAATACATTTCTGACTTCAACCAGCTCTAGTGGAAATGTATCAGTAAAACATTTGGACCCTTCTGGCAAAAGGTGCTCCATTTAGCTCAGCATGCCTGACATAAAACTACACACAGGTAGCTTCACTGAAATTTGGCTTTAACATCTTAGCCTTTTTCTTCCTGGAAGCAAAGCAGATTTATTTACATAACTCTATTAACAAGTGTTACATCTTCACATTAAATAAATTGCTGGTTGTGACATTTTAGCTGATAAATGTCTGCTCTGATCCTGCAAGGGTGATGTATACACAGAAGCAGCTTCATATACCTAGTTCCACTCCTTAGAATGGAAACTGCGTGCGTAAAAGTCTGCTCTGTGTGGCAATTTTGATGACTAGATTCCTGCATCTAACAGTCATGTGCATGTGCCATTGTTCTTCCATGTGAACTTATGAAACTACTGTGGGTGAGTACAGAAGGAGGGTTTCTTGCATGTCCCACCACTCACTGAAGTTGGATAGTGATGTCACCCCACAAGAGAAACCTCTCAAGTAGCAATCCTGTTACGTGGAATTCCCTGCCTTGTACCTTGTGGCTGCCTTCTTTTTTACCCATATTCTGATAGAGACTGAAAACCTGACTCGTTTTATAAGCTTTTCCCAAATCTGCTTGTTTGTTTGGCTCTCCTGATTACATTGCTGTTGTATGTGCTGCTATTTGCTTTATTATATTTTTAACTGATCACATAAGCCACTTTGTATTTCCCAAGGGGAGAACGTGAGGATAACATAGACAACAAACAAAATTTCCTTGATGGTACTACCTAGGGCCCATACGTGGGTAACTGTAACTAAGCCTAAGAATGCATACATGAAATAAGCACATATTCTTCCTGTTTTTTCAAACCTCCCCTACATCCGTTATTATTCTTTCAGGAATTGTCATCTTCTTATTCTGTGTAAAGCTGGAGTGCTGTAAAAGAAACACATGCAATTCTAGTGTGATCAGCTGTGATTTCAACAAACTTGGCGTTTCCTTGAAGTGTATGCAGAGTTTCTCAAAGAGAAGATTGGAAGTCGAGGAAATGCTCTTCTAACAGGCATCTAGCTCAGCATTGCTGATCTTTTCTTGCAATATATAGACTCAAGGAATTACAGGACTGCATATTCTAGTAGTTTTCCGTTGCAATGGGCCAGTGAGGCAGACCAATTTGTTTGTTTGCAGGGCTCTGCAAGACCTGTTTTGCATCCTAGCAATGTCACCAAAGCTCCTGCAGTGCAAAAGGACTTCATGGCAAATGCATGAGGAGAATACAGGTCAATAGTTTGAAAATCACTATAGTCTTTATTTAGTCATCAGAATATATTAGTACAAGCAGTCCAAGCTGGTATGATTTGAGATAATTTTGTACCCAGATTCAAAAATCTTTCTTCAGCAGTGCCTGTGGGTTCCCCCCCTCCAGGACTGCCAGGACTAAAGTAAAACATAGTCCAACAGTTGAAGCAAACTGTAGATCCCTTTTATTTCCTTCCTCTCTGTGACACCAGGTTTTTCCATTTGTGCCATCTACTGGGTGAGATATGCCACTACAATCTGACTTTTTAAACTCACACTGCTTATAGGTCAGCTAAGATTATGCCTCCTTATTTTTACCATCATACCAGTGAAAATGCTTGCCTGAGGTTACTATTGATTGTAACCAAAGCTTCCATTTTGGGAATGTAATGCCCACAGAAGGGGTCGAATATACAGCGCTGCCTTATATGGAATCTGGGCCCTGGTCCATTGTCTATCCTGACTGGTAATGGTTCTTAAGGATTTTAGACAGGGCTTTTCCCAGCCCTATCAGGACACATGAAGGATAGCCTAAGCTCTACCACTCAACCACTGCTTCATCCACAGACTGTATTCCTTCTGTCCACAGAGTAAAAATTTTGGATGCAACCATATGATTTGGCTCACATATATACTCACAAATTATATCAACACACACACACACACACACACACACACCCTTGAAACACAGTCTTATTATCACTAAAAATAAAAGGCATGCAGTGGCACATCCTGTACTGCATTTTTTATTAATGCACACACTCTTTATCCAAGTCTTTCCTATTTTAAACGCTGCTTGAACAAATTTTGTACCTACTTTAAGTGTTTTAACTTTCAAGTTTTCATGTCAGCCTTTACAAGCCTGCTTTCACACATGACTAACATCTTCAAATAAATATTTTCTTCTTTAATCCTGAAAATCAGATCATTCCTAATATGGAAACAATTTTCATATTAAAGTAGCCACCCTTCTAAAAAAAAAGCAATCACAAACAAAAAACAGTCAAGGAACCAGGATTCTTTAACAAAATGTGAATACATTTCAGAGTTTTAACTACACACATAGCAATCAGTCTCATGTGCAGGGTACATATGTGTTTAAAACTATAATCACATTTAAGATCAGTCGATACTATCAGGAGCTCACGTAGCTTCCTCCTTATCAAGAGTCAAGCTGATGTTCTCACATTAAAGTTTATACTTTGTATTGTTGGGATAAACTACTTTCTTCTAATGGGAAGCTTGTATTATTAATGGTGGGTGACAGTTCTCCACTTGTGTTTGTCTTCATGTTGGAGAGCATCCTGCAATGTTTTTGCATTAATTGGCATCACCAGTGGCAGTTTGCATCTGCTTCTAGTTGAGGAACACTTTGTACCTTTATGCATTAATGGCTAGCTGCTGACAAGCCTTTTCTCTTGCTTCAACTTTTCCTAAGTCACCATCTGTCAGCTTTTTTTTTTTCAATGTTCTTCATCCTTAGCCTTTAATGCATTTGGGTTTGCTGGCAAGAGTTCAGGTAGCAACTTGGAAAAGACTTGTTTGTCTGCAGAGAAAGTTTCACCCTTGGCTCCAGCTTCTGCATCTCTCCTATTCAGACCATTTTCTTCCCTTGATGTTGTGGCTGAATCTCCATCAAGATGTTCAGTTAGTTTGAGATTACTTTGAGATGTAAGGTCACTGTTGACAGGGATTGCTCTAGTATGGTCATGCATGCCATCATTTAGAGGAATATTCCTCTCCAGATCTGTCTGCAGTTCGCCATTTTTATTATCTTGTGTATTTATTGGACATAAATTAATTGAATATTCACAGTGATAGTAACCAGAATCCTGCTTCTTTTTATGCATGGCACAGAGATCAATTTTACTAAAGATCTCTGTGCCAAAAGGGCTATCTTCATACTCCATGTATAGATCTTCTCGAATTTTTCTAAAGCCCTGAACATTGAAAAAAGCATTGAGCATTACATATTACGTTGTTAATGCACTGTTTTCAAAATCACAAAAACAGAAGTGTGAAAGAGAACATATATGTGTTCTAACATACATTGTGGTGCCTGCCCAAACCTTATCTCAGATTATGAAGATTGCCCCCAACATCCATGTGATGATCAGAGGGAGGAGCCACTTCACAGTGACTTATACCAGTGGTCCATCTAGCAGCCTTCCACAGTTTTAAAGAGTCTATTTCTCAGTCCTCCCTGGAGATACCAGGAATTGAACCTGGGTCCTTCTGTGTGCAAAGCATGTACTCTACCACTGAGCTACAACTCAGTGGCTTCATGAATATGGAAAACTCCCAAGTTAGCTTTACCTGGCACCAAATTTAATGCCTTCTTTATATGAAATGAAAGGCTTTGTATTTCCCCCAAGCCTTCCAGCATGCCACCATAGCTGATTTTTAATGGATATTATCTTCACTGCTTGCCACTCTGTTTCTGAGGCCAATTCAGTGTGCTACTTCAGATTGTTAAAGTGCTAAATAGTTTGTAACCTGAATATCTTAAGGCGGTGATTATCAGATGTTTAGCACTGGGACCCACTTTTTTTAGAATGACGATCTGTCAGGACCCAACAGAAGTGATGTCATGATCAGAAGTGACATCATCAAGCAGGAAAATGTTTAAGAATCCTAGGCTGCAATCCTACCCACACATACCCAGGATCAAGTCCCACTTACTGTCATTGTTAAAAGCATATACATAGTAGCCTGTTAAAAGTACAGAGCTGTAACATTTCCCCAGATGCAGTCACATACATGGTAGCATAAAATCTAATATATTAAAAATAAAATATTGAAATGAATGAAAGCCATCTGAAATTGGCTTGCGACCCACCTAGTGGGTCCTGACCCACAGTTTGAGAAACACTGTCTTAAGGATACCATCTTCCTCTATGAACCCATCCACATGCTTGAACTTTTTTGGAGGTTCTACTTCACATCCTACTGTCACTTGAGGGCCCACATCGAGAAAGGCAAAGTAGAAATATTTTAATAAATTAAGTCTTCCTGCACAACTGGCACTGTAGCATCATTCACACCTAGATCCAGTGCCGAGAAGGCACTTGGAGGAAATAAAAAATAAATCCATAATTCCTTTTTTTATTTTTATGCATTGGATGAATTGTGCTGGGAAGTTTTTCAGCAATGCACTTAATCACGCTCAGCAATTTCTCTCTCTGGTTTCCTACCCTGCTCTTCTTCTGTACCAAGGTTTTTCCCTCTTTCTGCTATCACTAAATAATGCCACTCTATCCTTGGTGTTTAAACCTGACAGTGGCACCCTTTATCCAGAAATAAAAATTGCATCAATTCAGTGCTCCTTCATGAAAGGAATTATTTCAGGGAGTGGAAAGGACAGAAGAAACAAATACCAGAAGAAGTGGGGCCTTTTGGTTGATTGCTTAACACCAATAGTAAATGTGAAAGATGACTATTACAGCTGCTACTGTGTGTAAAATGAAATGTCAAAGTAAACCACCCTTTAAGAAATATGTTCTCTTCTAGCACATACTAATGCAAAAAAAAAAAAAATACTGTCATTGAGTCATCACAGTCTAGACTTTATGTTCAGTGATCTTTGTCACTTTAGAATTATAAAGCATAACAACTTTTCATCTGTCATGCTTTTGCACAGCATAATTGCATTGCTGTTCCCTCATTGAATCCCTTTATTATGAATTCAAATACAAGATCTAGAGAATTTCAATCTACACTCACAAGAATTCTACAACTTTTGAATTCATAGAAATTCCAACATTAGTTGCCAACAAGTCCAAGAGGACTTAAAGGTTTCTTTATTACAGTATAATTATGCAAATAACATTCTATGAAAAATTTCTGACTACTTGGTAGGAAGAAGAGGAAGAGGACAGGACATCTGTACAAAGTGTCAAATATCCATCGTCTAGCTGGTGGTTGTGTGTGCATGTGGTAGAGCTACATGCACACTGGAAGCTTGGGGTTAATTTCCATACTACCAGCTCCCATGCTAAACTCCAAACCTCTTTTTGTTTTAGTATCTTGCTTGCTAGTTTGGGTGAGAAGAAACACACAAGGGCTCCCCAGAAGCTAAATTAATGGAGGGGATTAGCATACTGTGTCCTCAGATTGAGGCAAACTAATCCCATTTTCAGAGAGATTGGCATGAGTGGGTGAGGGAGGAGACAGAGACTGAAAACACATTTAATGTGCCTGTCATTTGTCTCTGGACAAAGTTTTCAATCCCTGTAACACAGGCTGCTATAGAAGAGATGAAGTAAATCTACTATAAAATGTTTCTAACATTGAACCAATTCTTCTTTAAAATTACAGACTGATCCAAAAGAATTAAGGACACAGTCTTAGCATTCAACAACAAGTGCTGAATAATTTCCTTACTGAGAGCTAAAAAGTCAACACAGATCAGGTCAAATTCATGACTGAGCTGAGATTTAAACTGAGATTCTCCAAACAGTCCAATACAAATTAACCTACAAACTGTAATCAATGAAGAACAATTACTGTACTTTCCAGGATACTCGATACATTCCACTAACAAAAATAGCAAGTGCAAATCAAATCAATTTTCATCCAGATTCAATTTAAAAGTACAGATCCATTTCTGTAGAACACTGTAGGTAAAATGTTTATAAGTTAGTACAGGCATGCCTCAGTACCTGCAGGGTATCCATTCTGGAAACCCCCCTCCCCCCGCAGATACCCATATTCACAGATACAAGGGGACGCCCTTGCCCTCTGGAGGGGAACCCAGTTTCCCTTGCCTCCAGAGACTCTCTGAGGCCTGCAGAGACTGCACATATCTGCCCACGGTTGCTGTGGGCCTCAGAATGGCCAAAAAGGCCAAAAAAAAATGACTGCCGGTTTTATGATAAAACCAGAAGTGCCTTTTTAATGCCTTATAAGGCATTGGGAGGTCTGGGGAAGCATTAAAGGCATTACCTTATAAGGCATTAAAAACATCACTTTGGTTTCACAATGAAAATTTTTTTCATGCCTTGTAAAGCTAATGCCTTTAATGCTTTCCCAGGCCTCCCAATGCCTTATAAACCATTAAAAAGTCACTTTCGGTTTTATCATAAAACCAGAAGTCACTTTTTTTGACCTTTTCAGCCATTCTGAGGCCCACAGTGGCTCTGAATGGTCATACATGCTTCTGCAGGCTTCAGAAGACTCTCCGGAGGGGGAATGCAGGGGGGCCACAGATCTGATCCACGGTTAAGTGAAACAGCAGATACAAGCGCTGCTATAAGGTGCTGTTAAAACCTTGAAATACATAGGTTCACATATGGACTGAGTAAATTCCCATTTTATATATTTCCCATTTTATATATATATATATATAAATTTATATATATTTATATATTTCCCATTTTATATATTTCCTGCCTACTGAGAGTTTAGATCATGAACATGTTACAACATAGGGATGTCCACGTCAGTCATCTTTTGCATTATCCAATTTCTGAATGCAAATTTTGGGATAACCACACTGATTTAGCATTTCTAATGGACAGTGATCATCAGGCAAGATATTGGGCTAAGCTGCTGTTCTCTGAGCAACTGCAGTCCGAATTTCATTGCTTTATAGCCAAACTGGGCAATCCTATACATATACAATCCTATACTCAGAAGTAATATATGCTTAGTAATATATGCTTAGATATAAGCATATATGCTTATAATATTATAAGCATATTAATATATGCTTATAATAAATATATAAAGCATATTAACATATACTTGATATATTTCTATATGCTTAGAAATAAGACAAGATCTGACTATCTGATAACATTCCAGTAAATGGGATGGATAAGAAAATGGTGATTATAAGCGTATTGACACATACACTAAAAGCAATCAACCGAGCCTGCTCTGCGACTGCTAGATTCAACCTCCGCAGGCTGGCATGTGTCCTTACGCTGACCCAGCTGACTCTCAAGGAGGCTTTATGGCACATTTGTGATCCTCTTAGGCTGGCGCAAGCAACTTGCACCAGCCCAAGGCACAGTCAGGTTTGCACCCCGAGTCCTTTAATTGTTACATTTATTTCATGGCTGTTAATACTGTATTATTGCATTTTTTATAGATACACATAAAATAAGGGGAGAATCCTATATTTTAAAGACCACAAAATAATTATGGAATTTAAATAAAAATCCTTAAGAGTTGTTCAGAAATATCCATTGAAAATATACAGCATGGGAAAAGATTACAACCAGTAGATGGCATCAGAATAGCTACTGCAATGTTGTGCTCTAGATTTACTGTTTTCTGATCTATTCTGACAATTCTTTCTAAAAGTCCCCCCCCCTGCAAATGTATGCTCATTTTAATACATTTAAAATGGGGGGTTTGTGGCAAATATGCTTTGACTACACAATACTATGTCCTCTATCTCCTGGCTTGAGCCAGACATATCAACTATCCATAAGTTGTTCAGAGCCGAGATCCTTCTGAATGATCCAGAATGAACTGAAACTGTTATGGCCATCATAAATATTGTGCTGAGAAAATGGGGGGGGGGGAAGTCTGTTTCAAATCTGATGAGCCAAATCATGTGCATGTCTATTCAGAAGTAAGTTGCACTGTGCTTAATGGGGCTTACTCCCAGGAAAGCGTACATAGGATTGCAGCCTAAGAATGATTATTAGACAGTATGTCTTCAGTTGATACAATCATTTTCCTTTGACGTTGTAGCTCCAAATCTTGCAATGCCCAACGCCTACCTTTTTCTAAACAAAAGGAAGTATTCCCATGTGTGAAAAACAGCTTGCATACCCAGAAAAGCACTCTTTGATTATCTACATGTACCATACATGTGGTAGAAGCAGTAGCCAAATGCAGTATCCGGCATACATGCATGATGAAGCATAAAAGAGGTGCAACCCTCTTTTGCTTATGTGTTATGCAACCCTCACTGTGTTTTCTATACAGAAAAATAAGTCCACTTCCTCAGTCAAATGAGGAATCCTATATGGCTGCTTTGAAGTAAAACAAAAACTTGTGGGAGATCTTGCTTCATCATGTCTAGCTTGACCCATAAGCTCTGCTACCATGTGAACTGCAGAATCCCTGAGCCAAACCAAAGAATATAGCAGAATATTCAGATGGGTGTCATAATCTAAATAAAGGACTAAAAACTAAATTTTGTACCTCGTATGTCTTGGTTCCACTGCAGGCTGCTTCCTGTTTATCAACCACTGTTGTCAAAACTACTATACAGATGCAGCCTTAATCCTTATAAAGAACTGTTTCATACCTCTTGCCGACACATGCATGTTGAAGGTCAGATGATATGAAAGATACTGATTTTATGAATAGTGGACACTAAGAACTGGCTCACATAGTTAGACCCCTTACACATATGCAATTTCATTGTCATAATGGAGAAATCTGAGTGCAGAGTGTGCTCTGTGACTGTGATCACAGCTGCACATTCTGTAACTGCCATAATTGTGACAGGTAATTATCGTGGAATTCATGCATAGCCTGGTTCTCATTAACCATATGACTGTAGGCATGTCAAATGGCATACAGGGGAAGCTGGCTGTATGAACCAGCTCTGCCTGTGTGAATAAGATCTACCACTGTTTTGTTCCATCCCAGAGGGTTCAAATAAAGAGCTTAAACACATAAATTGCAGCGCAGGACTGTGTACATGGCTTCCAGCAACAGTGCAATAGATCTCTTGTTCACTGATAGTGCAATGCTATGCATTTTTATTCAGAAGGCAGTATGTACAGGATTGCAGCCTTGGTCTGTGCAAAGAGCTGGGGCTAAGGGAATAGAAACTGCTACCACACCACTTTCACTAGGGGAGAACCCCAGGCAATTCCAATAAAACAGGCTTTGGTAAGGGTGAAAGGAAGCCAAGGCTGGCCTCAACCACTAGTACTACTTTGAAAGTGTTAAGGGAGAACGCCTGGCCAATTAGCACTAGCAAAATGTACAATGGGGGTTAACTAGGGCAGTGGATCAAAACAGGGGGGTCCACTCTCTGGTTTGCATTACATTCTCAGTAGGTGATAGGATGCAGGCAGCATAAATTAAAAGAGGCTCCTGATAGCTCAGTTTAGCAGAATATTATGCTGAATCAAATGTTTACCAAATCCTGCTCCCCAATGAAGGAATTACCTTATATCACAGCACGGTTAACCTTGCTGCTAAGCGCATATCAGCTTTGTGAGCAGCACTATCTGTATAAGAGCATTATTGTCTTCTACTGATAAATCACCTTTCCTTTATTTCTGCATTTCTCTCTTGACCGAAGAAACGCTCCTCCACCCACAGCCTTGGAATAAGTATTATTTTTGTAGAATAACCTCTCATCTATTTCCCCGCCTTGGAGACATTTGGTATGCAAAAGACAGATGCAAAAATGCATGTAAAGAAATACCTGACATGCAGGCACACAAGGTCAGAACACTTTCTTTCCTGATTAAAGCACTCTCTTGATGTCTTGAGTGTGTACCATCATTATTTTTCTCTGGCTTATTATGTTGGCCTCATAAAAACACAGAGCTGTTCCAGGAAGCAAGCAGGACAGTATTCCATGGGGGAGAGAGGTAATCTAATCAGAACAATGTTTTTACTTTAATTGTAAAGCGATCTTTAAAAACCCCATACCAATTCCCATATCCTTCTGCAGTTAAAGGTTAGATCAGCATATCATATACAGTATTTATGCTGCAATGCCCTGGCAGCCATGCATGCAACCTGGCATAAATCTTGCAGTCAGCTAAATGTTACTTGAAAGCCATGCTGCCATTCAGACTGTGGGGTACACCTCCATGCTGAGTGTCTGTATCAGGAAAAAACGACATAAAAAGAAAAAGCAATTCTGCTGTTTTGAACCCAAGATCGCTTTACTCCAGACAAATCCTGGAGCTGAACACTACTTTTTAGTAGTTAGGTATCAGCTAAAATCTACTTCAGAGTAAGTGGTTTGAGGGACTACAAGCCATGCCTGCTAGAAATTGTTCCTTTGCAGCCATATTAGATCCTTTCCTCTCCCCTTAATTGGTGATATCAGTCAACTTTGTCAGAAGACCCACAAGGGATGGGCAGTGTGGGGGTGGCAGGTGAAGCAGAACTGCCCCATCATAGTCCATGGAAAAGCACCGCAGCTGCCCTGCCTGCTTGCACCTGAGGGAGGCTCCCCTTACACCTGAGAAAGCAGGTCTAAGGAGAGCCTCATTGGGTGTAAGCAGGCGGGGCAGCTGCAGTGCTTTTCCATGGACTGCGATGGGGCAGTTCTGCCTCACCTACTACCCCCACACTGCACATCCCTGGTGATTCTCCAGACAAAGTGAACTGATATCTCCAATTCCAGATCACTGGTTTTGCATTAAGCAGGAAGCTTTTTTTTAAAAAAAAAAAAAAGAGTGCAATGTAGTGTGTGGTTTCCTGCCCAAAATGAATCATCCTCCTGTCTATTTTCAGCCCATGATGCATTCTGGCCTTCCAGGAGCTTGGATTGCATCTGGGTAGAGATCAGTTTAGGATGGTCAATGGTGCACAAGGCTTAGAGAGAGGAGATGAACCGAAGCAGACAGAGGCTCCTGAAATCCCCCAAGAAGACGTTATTTGATTTGTATGTATCATAGCCACCCAAAACATTATTCAGATGTTAACAGGAGAAAAAAAAACAAGAGGTTATTCATATGCTTAATTACCTTCCTTCTTAATGCAGGTGCTTTGGACAACTTCAGAAAGGTCAGGTGTGGTTTGAAGTCTTTGCTGCCTGTGATGTCTACATTCATTTCTGTAAAAGAGCTCTCCACAGCTTCTATTAGGCAAGCAAGGAAAACAAAGACATTTGTTTACAGGGCAAATAAGAGCTATCTGAGGCTGATCCAAACATGACCGGCGTTAGACCAAACATCATGATCTTCAATGGGGTGCAGTGTCCTTTAACAATACAGTGGCATTCTCATTCTAGTGATATGATAACCTTCATTTTGAAGTAACCTTATTTGGGCATGAATAATTCAGTTCACATACATACTAACTGAACAGCAGCATAGAATGAGCTATATCTGTACACCTGAAACAAGCAGAGAACTGTTACTTTAAGGCTCTAAAGACACATTAGTGATTAGTTACTAGATGTGTGACTGTAGAAGATCCATAATAATTTTTTTTAAAAGCAATAACTGGACATGCAAATGTGACTGATACTGTGACACTATTGGAGAGGATCCATTTCCAACATGTAGTTTTCTTCACAAAGATTATGCCCTCAGCCATTATTTTTCTTCTTGAAGCCAAACATACAAATGCCATAAGAATCTTGCATTTTTCCCACCCATGGCAAACAAAATGTGGAGGGGGTGGAATGAAGAAAAATGTATGAGGGGATCTTTCCCAGTGTTGGGAGTCTGGTCAATTCCCTTGCTCCAGCTGCTATTAAAACAATGGAAGATCTTATCTGTCGCATCTAGATTGGCCTTAAGGAGGATCAACATTTCCTGCGAAATGTAGTCATTCCCCAGGCATTTCAAGTTAGTAAATTGCAAAGTAGGAAAAGAGAGTAAGGAGTGGCCCAGGGTACAACCCACTCAGTACAGATGTGTGCAGTCCCACTGTTCACACCTTTGTAGCTAGTCGAGTGAATGATTTAGTCTTGGGGCTGAACCAATCTCAATATGTTGTCATATAAATAGGTAAGAACTCTGGTTCTCTGCCACGGAGCCAAAAATGTGCACTAAAGGCTATTTACAGGTGCAGCGGAATGAACACAAATTTCAGGTTAACTGAATAATTGATACACATGATATTACAGAGGTGTTGCCCAACAATGACCAAAAGTGGTCAGTATGGGTCAATAAAATCAACACTTGCACATGAACTGGTCACTACTATACCATATATTTTCTAATATAAAAATCAGAATATTTATATCCCATCTTTTCTTTCCTGCAAGGGTTAACTGATAAGGTGAGATTTGAAGGAATACAGTGATGATATAAACTACAAAGATATTCAAAGAGGGATTCCAGGCAGAAGGAGCAACAAATGGGAAAATGAGGGACATCATAAATGCCTAAGGCTGCATTTCTATAATGTATACTCTTAAGAAGGAGTAAACCCCACTGAACATATTGAGGATTACTTCCAAATGAACATGCAAAAAATTGCATTGTAAGATTGACAGAAAGGAGGGATGTAAATATTTTATGAATGTTTGTTTTTACTTGCATTCAAAAGTAGATCTCACTCTACTCCCTGCTCACTTAAATGTTGACTAAAATGAGCGGCGGAGGGGGGAGAACCTCCACTTTTTGGGCAAATAAAAACAGTGCTCACAATTGCATTGAGTGGTTTAAATGTCTGTTCACAGTGATCTTGTGCAAATGAAGAGTGTTTAAATACTAACCTGCAATTTTGCTTAGCATTTGCTGTTCATCCTCTGACATTTTAACATATATCACTTGGTTGTTAAATTGGCCAATCCCATGAAATGTCATGCTAAAGCATTTCCCCTGCAACAAAGCTTCCACTTTGGCCTTGCTGTGCTCCAGAGCAGAAACAGCCCTTAAAATGAACAAGACACACTCATAAACAGGAAATCACTAGACTAGCAGCTATAGGGACAAATACTAGAATTATTTTTAGGGGGGGAAATAAACACTGATGTTTTAGAAAATTGATTTGGCAAGTAATAAGAGATGCTTACTGTTTAGTGCACCAGCACAAAGACAACAAAGCATAAAACACATCAAAATGCATTGAATGATACATACCTATACTACATTATCCTTTACAGCTTACAGCATGATTCTAAGTATCTATTCATGGGAGGAACGTATGTAATCTGGCTTACTTTCAAATAACTGTGCTTTGGATTGCGGTCTCTATATTAAAATCACTAAGCATCAAAACCTTCTGATATCCCAACTAACTGCAAAGACGCTCTGTGTGTGTGTGTGTGTGTGTGTCCTTATAAGCTAGAGAAATAAATGAGGCTTCTTCCAGTATAATATTCAATCATAATTGTTCCACAGCTTTGTATTACATTGCTTTTGTTTACTATTGAAACAGAACAAATCCATTACCCAATTAAATTTCATTGATTGTTACCCGTTACATTGCAAGCCTTCAGTGGGGTTTGCATTTCTAGCTGTTGCTTTCCTGTCAAGAGAAAACAAATTGACCCTGAAGCTCAACAAGTTATTTTAATCACATCCCTAAGAGTAAACCTTGGGATATAAAAAGATACAACATAAATTGGAAATATGGCAGCATTTAAAATAGCTTTTATGTTCTTCATAATGCTAAAGAAACTATGTCTGACATTTTATGGTGCCTTGTAGAGTCCATTTAACTTTATGAAGTGCTATTCTTTTATACATAAATGGCAGGACAACAAATTTGTTTTTATAATATATACATTTACCAATCACTTTTATACCAATTGGTTCCAGTGAACCAAGAATTCCTTCTGTGTGGATCCCAGTGATGTCAATTGGATTGTGTCTCTGGAGGGCAAAATACTTAGCTCACTATAGATTGATTCCCATGACCATTTCAAAGATGAAAAAGCAGAAGTGCCCATTGCAGGGAGGGAGTCATCCCAACAAAATTAAAAGACCAGTTTCTGAATATATACACTTTTAAATTGCCAAAAAGAACAAGTATCTGAAGAGAATTTGACTGGTGTTTTTTTTCTTTAGACAATCAACTAATCACTAAAGCACCTGTTTCTCCAACGTTTTGCTCCCCCCACCCAGTCAACATTTAGCAAAGGTTGGGAATTGCCACTAGGCTCCACAGCAGTACCAGATTCCCACCCCCTCCTTTTTTCCAAGGCTTGGCAATCATGTAACATCATCAGAAATCTCAGGTTGTTGAATGCATCTGACCTTTAAGTGCACACACAATTGTCTCCTGCTGTTCCTAAATGACCTCAAATGAACGTAACAAAATGAAACAAATTTTTTTCTGGATGATTCCAAAGAGGACAGGATCACTAGTTACCTTGTCCTGATTTTGAATGGTCTTCATGTCAAAACTGAGTCTTGCAGTAAAATCTTAAGCATGTCTACCCTGAAGTAAGTTCCATTGTATTCAATGTGGCTTACTCCCAGGAAAGTGGGTACAGGGTTGCAACCTTGTAGTGACCAACACAGTGATCATTTCGCAACAGAAATGTAGATGAAAATTGATGAGAAAAATAACCACATGGTCATTCTCCCTACTCAAAACAGTTTAATGAATTAATCTCAATTGTTCCCTCCCCCATGCCCTTTATAACTCCTCTAGGCCAGTGGTCCTCAAACTGGTGGGTTGTACACCTTTTCTCTTTAAGGGGCGGGGCAGGGGGAAACAATGACACGATCCCCATGATCACGCTGCTGCGGCAGAAGCAGGGCTTTGTTTAAACCTAACCTACCTGCTGCTGGGGTCTGGGGGATGCAGGGAACCCCGCGGAGCCCTCTGCAGGGCTTCCCACAGCTTGTAGACCACAACCCACTTCCTGGATGCGATTGCAAAACCGGAAGTGGGTCGCAATAATTACTTTCACTTTCTACAAACCATAGGGAGCCTTGCATGGGGCTCCCCATATCCCCAGGCCCCAGCAGTGGATCCTGGAGATCATGTCGCTGTCAATTTTCCTGCCCCTGCCAAAACTTATGTCAGAAGTTTTACTCCTGAGAAGTTTGAGTACCACTGCTATAGGTACACATGACTGTATGTGAACTAAAACAATACATAATTACAAGAGCAATTGCTCTGAAATATTAGAAGATTATATACAAATATTCCATCCAGGAACCATTTACTTAAATTATCACCACAACAAAACAATGATGTTGCTCGATGAAGCAATTTGGGCAATAACTAAGTAAATGTTACATTTATTTTCAATGGATCAAATTCACCAAAAGTCTATTGTAGCATGATTTCTTCCAAATGGCAGTGAATAGTAGTGATGATGCCTATATCTTGAGCTATGGCATATTCCAGTAGTTCTCACACATTTAACACCGGGACCCACTTTTTAGAATGAGAATTTGTCAGGACCCACCAGAAGTAATGTCATGACTGGAAGTGAAATAATCAAGCAGCAAAATTTTTATAATCCTAGGCTGCAATCCTACCCACACTTACCCAGGAGTAAGTCCCATTGACTATCATTGTTAAAAGAATAGCTTGTTAAAAGTACAGGTCTGAAACATTTTCCCAAATGCAGTCATATACCATAGTAGCATCAAGACTAATATATTAAAAATAAAAATTGAAATGAATGGGAACCCACCTGAAACTGGCTTGCCACCCACCTAGAGGGTCCCAACCCACTGTTTAAGAAACACTAAAGTTGTAATGACAGGGAGATCCATCCCCATGTTCATTTGTTGCTGCAGACACTTGCACATGCATCAAAGGGAACCAGTTCTAAGCAGATGCATTCCTAAGAAGCACCCACACATTTGTCTTGCCACAGAGTGAATGTTTGAATGCTATTGTTGTAGCTTAAACCCTACCAGTCAACAATCTGTTAATTGTAATAATTGTAATTATATTGTATATTGTAATTATAATTGTAATAATTGTAATAATATTTCTGTTATTTCCTTACCACAGACATAATTGCATATTAAATCTTGAAATACATATACTATAGCAAAAACAAGGCAATACTTTAAGAATCTAACACATAACCATGTGCATCAAATCTCGTACATTCCCTATCATTACAGAATCGATTATAGCTTTTGTTGACAACTAAAACAGGTTCTCTTATGCCCCTTCCACAATGACATAGACTTGGTGATTCCTCTCCCAAATACTCCCAGATCCTTAAAGAGCCATCAAAATTATGTATCTGCTTTTGGTGGGCCCTGCAATAGCTCCATCTCATACAGAGTCATCACTGGATGCAGTGGCACTCGGGACAATGTCTCAGTGTCATGACAACATGACACTGTCAGAGTCTTTGGATGCTGAGAGCCTCCGAAGGAGAAGGAACAGGTGGTGGCCAAATTGCGGGGTCACCTGCCACCAGTGCCACCTCCTCAGGTGGGTTTTTGTGCCCCAACCTTGGCTTAGGACCTGGGGCAAGTGCCCCTCAGCCTCAGCCCTTGTTAGAAGTACAGGTCTGATCACATACAACATTTTTTGCATACAATCAGTGGTGTTAAAACTCTTCATTTAAGCAACTATGCTTTAAGCCCATTTCAGAAGCTAGATGTACTATTCATAGTCACATTGCTTCCAATCACTTCCAGCTATCCTTATTATCAATGTTTATTAAAGTTAGTCCCAAAGTGGTTTTTCACCCAAGGTGCTCATACAAGCAGCTGCTTGCTCGGGCATGTTGGCATGGCCAAACGGCACACCATTTGCTGTTCCAAAACACCAAAACCAAACCTAAAAGAGCAACAAAACATGTCAAGGCCCCCCAAAACCCAGATTGGTAAAACAGCGAAAAGAGCTAAGTTAATGTTAGCACTGTTAATTTGTCACTTTGACTTTCCTTACCTTTTTATGTCCTCTTCTGTTCTCAAGTGAGCCACAATAATGGTAAGATGCATAGTCTGAACAGGAATTAGAGCTCTCAGTAAATTTGGCTCTTTAGTGAATATAAGTTCTTGAACATCTTCAATTTTGTCTAAAATCTAAAATATTTTTTTTTAAATTAACAGCTTCAGATTTGTTGACATGAATTCCAGATTAAGAGACAATTTACAGCCCAATACTAAGCTTCCCGCACCCAGAGAAACAGCGGCACCAAAATGAGACCACTGTATCCCACAGGAGTGGGGAAGCTGCCAGAGATCTCCTCAGGGGAAAGAGTAGTTTCATCCCATTCCCCTGAGGAAAGCCCCAGGCCCCACAATGGGACTTCTCACATCTGCACCAGCTGTTTTACCAGCGCAGACTTGAGAACTTCTGTGAGAACCATTTCAGCTCAGTATGGAAAATAGGATCTGGTGAAGGAGGCTTCCACCAGTCCCACCCCCCTCCCGGGCCAGTTCCAACCCCCACCCACTCTCTCCCCACCCCAGAACACCTTCCCCCTCCCTGAAAGGCTGCACCACTGCCCAGAGGTCTTTCTTACCTCTAGCATCCCCATGGCATCCTCCTCCCAGCTCTGAGCCCAGTACTTGCACTCCCTTCTCCCACAGTGCCAGAAACATGCTTTACAGCACATTTATAACAACTAGCGCTGGTGCTAGAGCTCAGTGCTGGCACTAATGACCCATAGGATCAGGACCTTAGTTGGCACCTGTCATTTAAGATTCTAAAGAAAGCCCAAGAAATGGGCTCCAGGAACACACATTCCATTCTCCAGGAATACACATTTTTGCCACCCAACTGTTTGTCTTCCTGGAAACTGGCTCAGACAGTAAATTTAACTTTGGAACACGGTTGTACCATTTTTCAGAAAACAAGATTTCGAATCCCTGCCTAACAAACACATTATTGAGAAATAAACACAATTCTTAGTGCAGCTTTCAAATCTCTAGTTAAGTTTTATAAACTTGACAGAATTCAGAACACATTTTCACAAGTCAGCCAGCATGACAATAAGATGCTTCCCTCAATTTTTAATACAAGGCCTAGGATCTGCTTGCATTGGCTCTGAATCTCAATTGCACAGCGAGTACAAAACCAAGAGAAGTGAGCAAGTATTAATACGATCTTTATGCAGTTGTCAAATTGTTAATAGACTGTGAAAATTGAAAAGCATTTGCATAATTAATCATGTGCTACTTTCTGATTACAGAAAGAAACTGATGTCTTTTCCCAAATGGGAAATTCTGGTGGAAAATAAATCTATTCAGATGACTACATTTGCCATTCTTAAAGACACTGTTTTACTGTTTTACTGAGCTGCATGGCCCATTTTTAGCTTTTTGGGAAGTCTGTTTCATCTACATGGTGCTGACTTACAGAAAAGCCAGAGGAAAAAATTATGCCTTTTGAAAGAAACTTCAGTAGTATATTTAGGATTAAGATGAATGAATTCAAATTCGGAGAAAGTCCCAACAGACAGATGCTTTAGCATACAAAGAAAACCATGTTATAATTCTGATGTGTGCAATGCAATGTTTTTCACTATCACAGGCCAAGTGAATTATGTTTTTGAAGAGTCAAAAAATGATCTAAATTTTCCATAATTTAAATCATTTTAAAGTTGCACACTTCCCATTCAGGGCTCTTGGGGTGACTTTGTGTATCATTGCACACATATATAATAGGTTAACACAGTAGATTAATCAATGACAGTTTTATAGCATAAACTATGCATGTTTAACATGGAAGAAAACCCCATTGAGTTAAATGAGGTTTATTTCTAAATAAGTGCGCATAGGACTGAATCTCAGCTTCATTAATTGGCAAGGACAAATTTTAACTGAGGAAAAAAAAGAGTTCAATTTTTTTTTTTTTTAGCAGATTTGGGTTCTGGTGAATTCCTTCAATACAGAATGAAAAAGATGGTATAGTATTTGACATGCCTTTCTTTATAAGAACGAATGGTGAAATTGGACTGTAAGTTTCCTTCGTTTAATATCCCAAAAAGGCACATATTTTGAGGCTTGTGTAATATGTAGTTTTTCCATTTAATTGGTTAAAAAGCAGATTCCCAATTCTTTAATCAATTATCAATCCTAATTAATATATATTTCATAACAGTTTATGTCAGTGCAGGTCTTAAATATTTTGCACCTGAAACGATATCCAACTTAATCCAAAATTGAATTCTTTTTGTAGAACTACAGAGATACATTTCTAGACCCTGGCATCAACATAGAAACATAGAAATTTCATGAAGGAAGCACATGTTGCATGGAATCTCTTTTCCTACAGCAGCTGTTTTATCTTATGTGACATGTCAGACACCACCCCTTTTTTCCTATCCTCCTTTCAATCTACAGTCATTCACGACATTTTGGGCCCTGATCAGTCAACGTACTTGATTTTGACAGATCAAAGTGTAATTTTTCAGAACAGCTCAAGTGAAGGATCATGTTGCTATTTGTTTTTGGTGCAAAAAATACCCAAGCCACAGAGTGTCCTAACATATAATTAGAACTGTTAATTGATTAGAGAATGCTGGCAAGTTGCCAGTGATTAGTTCCATATTGTGGAAGAAATAATAATAATAAATAATAATATACAGTATTTATATACCGCCTTTCTTGGTCTTTATTCAAGACTTTATTCAAGGCGGTTTACACAGGCAGGCTTATTAAATCCACGCAGGGATTTTTACAAATTGAAAGAAGGTTCTCTCTTTCAAGAACCACCACGTTCAAGCTGTTACACTCCGATCTGGTTTAACATTCTGGCCTCCATCCTCCCACGCTCCGAGCAGATGGAACAGCTCAGCTGCAGCTTGCCAGCTGCTTCAAGGTCGCACGGTGCCGGTGGCCTCGAACTGGCGACCTTGTGGATGTTAATCTTCAGGCAAATGGAGGCTCTACCCTCTAGACCAGACCTCCTGCCCATATATACTGCAGTCCACTGCAGTATACTGCAGTCCATATATCACTTCTTGTAGCATAGAGCCACAGCCTTTTTACAGGGAGGTCATTCTCAATGAATTATCCATTTATGGCTTACCAATACAATAATTTTTAGTTTCAAGAAAAAAACAGATGTATATTAAACGTGACAGAAAAAAATACAAGAATGTGTCCTTCCAGTGTCAATACTGGAAGCAGCTTCCAATCACATCTGGAAGGCCTTCAGAGCCCGCAGAAGTCAATGGAGTAGGTCATTGGCTAGCATGACCTGGAAGCAGCCTTATTTGGAAGGATGCCAAATAAGGTTTTGGGAGGCAGATCTGAGCATTGGGTCCTGATCCACCAGTGAATCACAATATACAGTTTAGGAAATGCTGGTTTATAGTATACAGTATATTCCAGAAATTAATAAATGCATTTTATGAAAGGACAAGTATGGGAAAACTCACCTATAACAAATTATGCAGAGGGTATGCTCTTCAACCATGTAAAATCATAAAGATTGCATACTCTGCTCAAAACATGGTCCACTCTAGACACAGATTTTATTACAGCCTAGAACAGGTACATGAATGTTGGGACCCCCTTTAATTGCAACCCAATAAGGATGACAACTTGGTCCAAATCCTGAAATTTCCCAAGCTAAGCAGCCTCAAATGTTCTGAAGACTGAGCACTAGACATTGGATGTCCATTAGTTTAACTACGTAAGATACTAACTGCATCAGTGTAGCTTCATTTTTAAACAAATATCAATTGCTGGTTGCAGGTATCCAGCTCAGGATGGGGGGGGGGGTGTAATCCTTTGTTCTCACCATGCTCCCAGTCCAGAACATTGTCTAGTTTTATAGAGGGAGTAGTATCAAGAATGTACTCTAACCTGGCACAGAGTGGGGGAAAAAAAAAAAGACATGAATGTTTTAAAACCTTAGCTAGACACCCTGCATTTTATCCCTGCGTTGTGGAGCTGTGGCGCCCAATGTGAAACATTTTGCATGGTCCCCCATAGGGCTTCTCTACTCACCAGAACCACCAGCAGCAGTGAACCAAGGGCCCACTGTGCCCTGTGCAAAGTGCAGCACCTGGAGGCAGGTGGCGGTGACATGATAACGTCACTGCCAACTGCTTCGGGGGGCTATTTTGAGCCACTGAAACCAGGGCAGTGGTGTAGCTAAGGGGGTGCAGGGGGTAGCAGTCACACCGGGGAACAAGCTTTGGGGGGGGGCAATAAGCTGAGCTTCACACTAGTGGCCAAAATTGTGAAAATCTTGGTAGGTACAAATAATGTCATCATGTTATATATCATTGAAAAGGTAATTTAATGCAGAATGCAATGAAACAAACCATATCAGAATATCTGTATTATATCAAAAGTTACGGCCAATTAACCAGAAAACAAAAACACAACTGCCTTAAGGAACAAAATGTGGATTTCTTTAATTCAAAACTGACCTATGAGACTGATTGTTCAGAGAGCCAATGACATGTTGTTGTGATACAGCATGGACCAATAAGGTTTTAATACAGAGGAGGCCGATTTCCCCCCCCAATTCACACTTTTTAAACAGCCCAGGTGTGATGTAACTTCTGGTTGTGACATCACTTCCGGGGCATCATTTTGCACTCCACACTGGGCTACACGTTCATTAGCTATGCCGCTGACTCAGGGTGAGAGGGATGTCCAGCAGCAGTGCTCCACTTGCTGCACTCTCCTCACAACACCCCTGCACAGAATATACCATGCCAGAGCATCAGCTGCAGAGCAAGGTGCCGACTGCAGGTGGTCTGTTCACTGCTCCACCATGGGGCTCCTCTAGGCGTGGGGTCAGATTCGCCCAAATTGCTGGGCACGGCTCTGAGACCAGATGGGACACATGTGCTTAACAAGTGCTCACTTTGGTCCAGGCAGTGTCTCTTCTGCCAGCTTGGCACGGTGTGCCTGGAAGTGACCTCTCAGACACAGAGAAGTGCCACAATCCATTGGCCTCATGTGGGAGGCCCTTGGGAGCGGGACCCAACGTGGCCCAAAGCCAGCCCTGATTGTGGGGAACAGAGTCTAGTCAAGTCTTTAAGGAGAGCTGCAGCCTCATTCACAGCTGATCATGAATTAAGTTAACTTTTGTATATATTAGCCAGGTACTAATCAGAAAGGAAGGTTTCATTTTTAACCCAAGTTATAACATTCTGTTATAATTCTGTTATAACATTCTGTTGTTAAAGCAACTTCCACCTACCTGATCATTTGTTATTGGGATTGCAACGAAGTAGTTGGGTGCCTCCCTCCTGTGTGTCTTAGATACTGGTTGCTCTTCTTGCCTTTCTTCCTCCGCCTGCTCCTCTGCAATCACCTTTGGGGTTCCTTCATCAGAACTGAGCCTTGTTTCTTTCCCTTCCTCGGTCACACTCAAGCGATAAAGAGTTGTTTGCTTTCCATCCTGGCTGACAGGATAAAGTGGATCTTCAGTCTTCACTGTCTTCTCTTCCAGCATATTTTCTTTTTGGTCACTTTGTACCAGGTTTAGCTGCTCTGAGTTTTGGCCCCACCTATACAGCTGTGGCAAGCTCTTCTCCACCAGTGAATCCTTTGCACCTGGCTGAAGAAGTTCTGAATCAATCACATTCATCCTTTCCTGGTTTTGTTGCTGAGGCTCCATTTCTGGGTCCATCATGCCTTCCTTGTTATGGGCCTGTTGCTGATCTTGTGTCCTGCAAGGTGCAGCCTCATAAGTTCTGGTTTGCTGCCAATTGACATTGTCATATGGAACATTTTCTTCGGGACTCTTATGCTGTACCTGCACAGTCACACATGAACATGGCAACTCCCTTTCTGCCCTCTGCTGCTGCACCTTCACAGTCACACATGGCACCTCCCTGGTACTCTCCCACTCCTGGTCCACCTGAACAGTTACGCATGGCACTTTTGTCATTTGTCCCTGCTGTTGAACTTGTACAATCACCTCTGGCACCTCTCCTCCTCTGTTCCACTGCTGTTGAACAGTAATAGTCACACATGATGCATTCTCTCTCATCCCCAGCTCCTGTTGTACCTGAACCATCACACACGGTGCCTTCCTTACTTTGGTTTGTTCATGTTCGGTCTGCACAGCTACATGGGAGGTGGGTCTTGTTTTGCCCTGTTGCAACTTGTCTACTGTCATTTTTTTACCTTCATCCAATTGTTGCTTTGGCAGCTTCTGACCCTGTTCTTTTTCTTCACATAGTAGCAACTGTTTTTGGTCCATTGCTTTTGATCTATGACACCAGCACTTCCTATTCCAAAACAGGTCTCTCCTTCACAGTCTCTTCCTTCTTTTTCTAGGCCTGAGATCAGTTTTGTAAGGAACTGGAAGAGATTGAGAAGATGACAGTTGCCAACATCAATATACCAAACACAAGGAATAATAAATCCCTCTGAATGTGTATCTGTAGTACATACTAAGAAAGACTAAACCCAAGAAAACAGTATGCTTGAAGTCAGTGCGGCTATGTTAGTCCACTACCATGGAATATACTTATTCTCTTCCAATGTCACACACTTGTTGAAAATTAAGTCCTAATAGTCAAGAGCTTATAGAGTCAATTGCAGCACAATCCCATGATATGTTTGCTCAGTAGTAAGTCCAATTGTGTTTAATGGGGAAAAGGGTGTATATAGGATTGCAGTTCCAGTCAAGCTCCAGGCAAAACTTTGAGCTATGATCACGAGAATATGCGATATGCATGAATTGGACCTTAACATGGTTTCTTAACCTAATGTAGTTAGAAAAAGAGGCCCTGTAAGAAAAAGCTGCACTTGAAAACTTCACAGGGGAGAAAAATACATGTAAATTAGCATGATACTTACTTTCAAATATTTTTCTGATGTCTGCTTCAATAAAGGGAATATCATCCAGGTCTATGTTCTTCTCACCCTTTGAGCTGGAAACTGAAAGAGAGAGTCACACCATCATCCTATAACCACAGCTTTCTTCAACTTGTGGGTTGTGACATCAATTGGGTCACGAAACCTCATGGAAGGGGTTGCTGCAACCTTTCTAAACCTGTGCAAGAGAGGGCATGGATCCAATTCAATCAGGGTACTGCCTTATCAAACTGAGTTCTTAATATAATCCTACAGAGCCTCTTATCACTGTCATGCCCTGCAGCTCCTATGGCTGGGCTTGCTTAGGCTTTTACCTCACAGGGTTATTGTAAAGACACAAGAAATAGGGGGGAAAAGGGAGGGTGGGAATGGGAGGCAGTGGGGTGGGCCCTGGGAAGGCAGATCAGTGGTGGGCTCCCAGTCTCATACATTATTTATTGGGGTTGTGGCATGAAAAAGGTTGAAGACACCTGCTATTACACACTACTAATCTATCAGAAACAATATCACCTGTGTGCAATCATCATCAGCGGTCCCTCATTCTACAGCCAGAAGGAAAAGCCTGCTTTACCTTGAAATATACCCTTAGAACAGTGTTCAATCTTATGGGTGCCGTGTAGCTGCTGCTGAAAACAGCAGGCCTGAGTCTTCTGCAATCATCTCAAGGTAACTTAAGATGAACCTATAAAACACAGGTTTTGCTGTTATTTTCCTAGCCCAGTTTTACTTCAGTTACTGCCCATTACAGGTCCAGAGAAACTTACAGTACAGTGAAATCGGTAACATCAACAGAGTTTGAGTCACCTGGTGCAGGAGGTCAGTACATCACCCCCATGATGGACCTCCTCCCTTGCAGTGGGCAGGGCAGTTCCCCAGGTGGTAGGTGTGGTGATGCCCACCCCTACTGGTTTTTTGGCTATAACTTGATGGAATAGAGATACTTCAATGTGGCTTGTTTCATTGCATTCTGCATTAAATTAAATTTTATATAGCATGATGGTGTTATTTGAAAATACCAAGATTTTAAAAATGTTGGCCAGTAGTGGTGTCACCCTCCCCCTGGTCCACATCACCCAGTGTGGACCGCACCCCCCTAGTGATGCCACCGAGTGAAATAACTTCCCATGTCTTATATTACTAGATATTATGAAGGGAAAGGAGGAGGAGATGATACAGAACCAATGCCTGCAAAGCCTTCATGCATCTTCTGTAATGTCTGAATCTGGTCTCGTGCTGTTTCCAGATTGCAGCTTGAAGCTGTACTAGGCAGTAACAAAAATCAATTATTCCTCCCCCGTCAATAGAAATGGGATCAGAGTATACTTGGAATGGCAGAGAACTTCCTAGCAGAATCTTTCCTGGGAAAGTATAAAGGAATCCAAAGGACCCTGACACACTTAATAAACATAAAGCACCTCTCCTACCTACATCTAAGGTTGTAATGTTACATACAGCAGCAGTTGCAGACTGCAAGAGTCACATTCTTGAGCTAGCCCACCTATTATGGGTTAAACTGTTATATAGGCCAGCATCTCTCATGAGCTAGAGAGCTAAAAGAAATTCTTCACACCCTAGATATGCAAGACAAAATTTCTTTTTTTCCAGATGGCAGGGAAGAGATACAGATATATGGAGTTTTTGATGTAGGAAATATCTCCTGTCTCTTGCCAGCTGTTTAAACATAACTAGTGAGCCTTTGCAAAGTTTCCAACAAATGAGAGATCTGAGAGTTTGTATGCTGAGAGGCAAGACTGTGTAGCATGCCAGAGATTTTAAAGGGAAATTTTTAAGGCAAGGCAGGCATCACTACTACTGTTTGGGCCTTGGAGAATCTCTGCCTAGTTATTTAAATATTCCAAACAGTGCCCTCTCAAATGAGCCATAGGATAATGGCACAACTAAAGTACAGGAATCCTTTTGCATCAGGCCCAGGCTCATTTTTTATGGCAATTATACAAGCTTCCTTAGTTTAGGACAGAATTCAAGTTAAAACTGAAAGGAACAAGTTGAAGTCTATGGGCAGAGTCTAGCCCTTGTTCGTAACAGAAGGTTCTAAAGTTTAAATAACTGATGGCCGCATTACTGCATCCTTCCTCCTTTTATCTTACAACTAAAATGTAGTATTTCTAAGACTTCATCTTTTTTTTCTTACTGTGTAATAGTTTTCTTAGAAATAGGCTCTGCTCTCACTTCAGAGATACATCCCACTTCTGACCACCTGGCTAACTAAACTGGTAGAAGGCTGCAAGTCACAAGTTTTTGATGCTGCAGTAAGACTGTACTACATGGACTCTATTGTTCTGGGCACTCATTTGTCTCAGCCAGTGATTCCAGCACATTGGTTCATATGCAGATGTCACCTGATCCCTCAGCTATCATCTAAACCAGGGATGGCCAGCCTTTCAACTTTAGGGCTCCTGGACCTTTAACAATTGTGTAGAGAAGGGAATTGCAGCTTATCATGACAAGCTGAACCTGCTGAAATACCCTCCTCTACACGATTGTTAAAGGTCCAGGAGCCCTAAAGTTGAAAGCCTGGCCACCCCAATCTAAACAGATTTTAAAAGAATATTTCATCTTAGTTAGATAAAGGTTGTTCCTGGATCCTACTCAAAATGCAAATTGGTTGGTGGATAATAATCCTTTTGGTACAGACCTGATCTTGTACCTACAAATCTCTTTCTCTCACTTGATACTCATAGTTGTGTGTTTAAAGAGCCTATTTCTTTTTTTTACTTCTTCCTCTATATTGGGACAAATTAAGTCCAGATGAGCCCTTATCTTCCTGCCCATCAATAATTGGTCTAGGCTTGCCTCTGTAATTGCTTATGGTGCAATTCTATATTTTAAAAGGAATCAGACCAGCTTTGTCTTCAAACTCAATTTTTTCCTGCAAGATTCTTTTCATCTTGTTTTCAAAGGTGCTTTCAGCATTTTCAACTAAGCCACTGGATGCTGGATAGTGTGGTGATGACGAGATGTGTTTAATTCCAGTTTTGCTCAGGAACTTTTAAAATTCCAAGCTGCTTGATCCATTATCTGTAACCAGAACTGTGGACAGTCCATGGGTAGTAAAGGTTTTTCAGAGTTTTTCCCACAGGTGGCTGCTGAAGTTGTTGAACCCATTGAGTGCACTTACAAACACTTTGAGTGGGTACCTACTATAATCAAATACCTGAAGCGTCCTGCAAAGTCTAGATGCAATCTAAACCATGGTTCTCCTGGCCACTCCCAAGAATAAAGTTTCCCAGTGCTCAGGTCTGTTGGTGCATCAGATATTGGAGACACTTCTTGACTACCTGTTCCAAATCTTCATTGAAGGGCGGCCACCGAACAGAGCTATGACCTAAAACTTTCATGCATGAAATTCCTGGATGGACTTCATAGAGCTCTGTCATAGAATAGTGTTGTCCTTGTGCAGAAACAACCACTCAGGAACCCAACAATACACAGTCATCCTCTATGCTCATTTGTGTTCTGCTGCTCCAAAACGGAAGGTGTTATTCTCCTGGATTGTTTTTTGACCAGTCCTAAAATGTATACTGCATTACATTATAGTACAGGATGAGACTATATTGGGCAAGAGGCACTTTTTCAAGTGGGTGCTCCTCTTTTTAGCAGGGGGAGAGTAACTGGCCCATCTCACCCCAGCAGTGTCTGTTCTAGTGGCTGTCTGCTGGTGTTCTTTTTGCATCTTTTTAGATTGTGAGCCCTTTTGGGACAGGGAGCCATTTAGTATTTGATTTTCTCTGTAAACCGCTTTGTGAACTTTTAGTTGAAAAGCGGTATATAAATACTGTTAATAATAATAATAATAATGAGACCTTGTCCAGTCCATATTCTCATCTGAGAAACCTTCACTGGGCTTTGAGCCGGATGTTCCACCAACTGTTGTCCAGCTTCCTTTGGCATCTCCTCAACTGGAGAGGAGACAGATGGCAGTCTGCTCAAGACATCAGTGTTGCCTTGCTGGTAGCATCCCCTGTAGATTGTCTTGCAATCATATGCGGCCAAGTCAATGTCCAATGATTCATTCTTCCTTAGTCTCATTTTTTGGGGCACAAAAATGACATTCTTCCATATGATGAAGAATCACAGGACAGTATTAATTCCTTTCTGGAGTCAAAATGAACCAAGAGCTCTGAGCATTTGAATAACATCTTAGAATACTTGTTTGTGTTTGCTTTCTCCAGTACTGCACAGTCCGTTTCCTCAAGAGCTCTAAAAGGGTTTAAATATGTGGGAAGAACAAATGATAATAGTTTAAGATAACCAAGTACACTCAGCATTCTGATGCATTTTGTGGAGCAGGTGCTTTTTCAATTGCTGTGAATGTATCTGCTATAGGATGAACTCTGTTCTTGTCAGTCTTGCAATCAAGTACTATATTGCTGGCTTCATAAAACAGAAGAAATGGTTTTTCAAGCATAATTCTTCTTTCTTTAGAGATTGAAGTAGCTTCTCCAGTGGTGAGAGATGTTCCTGATCACTTTTACCAGTGATGAGAATATCATGAATCCTCACCCTACTCCAGGAATCTCCTACAACAGAGTTCATGGCTCTCACGTGTCTCTCAAGTATTGAAGAAGCTCCACAGGATTGTATTGATATAAATTGTACTGATATAAATCCTTGTGGGTTTATTGTGGTAAATGTCTTACAGGCCCTCTCCATTTCCATATGCTGGAAGGCCAGGGATCTGTCCAGTTTGCTTTTAAAAAAAAAATGACACCTTCCAATCACTGCCAATAAGTCTTCTGTAAGTTGAAAGGGATAGTTGCCCAACTGTGCAATCCTATGCATGTTTGCTCAGAAACAAATCTAATTGAATTCAATGGGGCTTACTCTCAGGAAAATGTGTACAGGATTCTGCTTCAAAAACTCAATTTACTATGATTTTAGTTATTATTTAATTTCTGTCACTTTAACTTACTGTGATAAAAACTTACCATAATTTACTGTGATTAGTCCCTACAACTGTGGATTGTCTGGTCTAGCTTAGCCACTGGCTTCAGTGTTACCCATTCTTCTGTTGCTGTTGCTAATTTCACAGTTTTTGCTCAGGTCAAGTCTCTTTTTACTCACAACCACTGGCGTAGATAGGGGGTGGCGCACTAAGTTTTGCAGGGAACCTCCCCGCAGCATGCAAGCAGCTCCACCCCCTCACCTTGGGAGCTATTCCCCTCCATTTCCCCCCCAAGGGGAGGGGGAGGAGCCACTTGCATGCTGCAGGGAGGCTCCCTGCAAAACTTAGTGTGCCGTCCCCCAGCTATGCCAGCGCTCACAACTGCCTTGAATTTTCTCACTCCCCTCCCCCAACAAACCTCCTTCTGCATATCATCCAGATTCCAGTGCTCAGTTAGCTTTATGATCTCAGAGGCATATTTGGAGGTAGGATAAGGAAAGGAGAGCTTATTGTGGAATTTGAGTCCCACTATAAATGTTTGGTGTTGGAGAGAAAGTTCTGTTAAAATGGTTTGCAGAGCCTGGTGAACACAGAAAATGCACAACAGACTTGTCAGAGTACCATCATTTTGAGAGTTGCCTTTTCCCTTGCCAAGCGAGTGGAGGTGTGGGGTCAGGGAATCAGCTGTAATGGTTTTTTAAATTGCATGTTTCAGTTCAGGACTGAACTGAACAGCCTTGTATGAATCACCACAATCGGTCACAAAAGATATTCTGTTTTGTTTCCAATTAAAACTAAATGCAAGGATATGTCACTAATTCTAAAGACAGAATTTACTAGAATAGAGCTTTTAATGTGGGTCAGTTTTTTATTTCCCAGTGTGAAAAATAAAACTCATTGGATTTAATAAAAGATAGTAGAGAGGAGAACTTTAGAGATTCAAAATAAGCCAGCTACCCAGTAGTAGGGCAATTTAGAATCAGCAAAGATGACGGCAGTGCCCCACATCCATTATCATTTCTATTCTTACTGTATTGCTAACAGTTCAGTATCTGAGGTGTGGAGGAAAGTGGGGCTTTGTATGGACACTGAAAAGAAATTGACAAAGATCTAAAGCAAGTGGAGTGCAGAAAGCGCATCAAACACACAGTCAATGCATATGGGTTTGCTTACTCCTGCAGGCTTGGCTGTTCACACGCACAAAGGTTTCTGCACTTAGGATGCAAGCCTAACCTACTCTCCAGCACCACCATAAGGGCAATGCAGCTCCGAGGTAAGGGAACAGACATTCCCTTACTTTGAGGAAGCCTCCATGATTACCACCCAGCTGCAGGATGCAGTATACGCCCCATCGGCACAGCTATGCCAGTGCTGGAAAGTTGTTTAGGATTTGGGCCTTAGTAACATGGAAATTGGGGCAGCCATCCTTCTCTTCCCCCCCATTCAAAATGTGTGTGTCTTACATGACATGAATCTGATTTTCCATATCACATATGTGTTTTTGGACAAAATTAAATGAAGTGTTTCTCCAGTATTTGGGCCAATGGACCACCCAACCCAATAGCCTCCTATTTCGGAGGATGCCCTGATGCAAATTCCTGTGTACATAAAGTACAGGTTATGAACTGTCATCTATTGCCCACCATCTGTTCACACCCTCCCCTGCTAATACCTGCCAATGCTTATCTTCTATGAATTCCCATGCCTTATGGAAAAATTCAGTTCTGCCTGAGAGTTGCACCTTGTCCCTTATCTACATTTAAAAGAAAGCATGCAGCTGCTTGCGGTATGTTCATACATAGCTACTTTTCCTCCCGAAAGTCCGTAGGACATAGACTTGACAGCTGGGTTCTGTCATTAACATAGGCATGGTTGGCAACCTTCAGTCTTGAAAGACTATGGTATAAGCCTATAGCACCCGGTATTCCCAGGCAGTCTCCCATCCAAGTACTAACCAGGCCTGACCCTGCTTAGCTTCCAAGATCAGACAAGACCAGGCATTTGCAGGGTAACAGTTGCTGCTAACATAGGCATAGTTTCATAATTATCATAATTATGATAATTTCATAATTTCATAGTGTATCATAATTCAGACTTTTAGGGCCCAATCCTATTCTTTCCTGTCAATACAATGGTGCCAAAATGGCAACTGCTACATCCTGGGGGGGGGGGGGGGAAGGGGGCAGTTGCGTAGATCTCTTCTTGGTAAGGAAAAAATAGTTCCCTTACTCAGAGGTAAACCTCAGTAGTGCACAAGAGTCTATGCTGACCTACTACAACTATTTTGCTGGTTCAGGTCTGCATTGACCTGCACTATAGAATCGGGCCTGGGAATGGGTTAGGATATCAGCAGTGCAGATGTTGCCCTCCCACCCCCTTCCCAGAACAAAATCTGCCTGCCTTGCCCCCTCTCCATCTTTCCCTGCCCTGTTTCCCACCCTCCCCCACCTCCCCCATCATTTTACCTGCTCCAGTGATTGGGGGAATGGACAATGACACGGGCAGGAAGGCACAGGCCTTACCACCAGCACTGCAGGCACCACACTAAGGGTGCAATCTTAACCTGCACTGGAACAGACTGGGGCACAGCTTGGAGTAAGGGGAATCATTTCCCTTTACCCTGAGCAACTCCCCAGGTTGACCTATGGAGCTACCTAGATCTGCGCCGCCTAGATCAGTGACGTAGAATCAAGCCGCTTGGGAGCAGGGTTAAGATCAGGCCCAAGAGCTAGATCCTGGTCCTACCTCCCCAGGGCCTGGTCTGCCTGCCACCCACCCTCCACCCATCCCAGAACACACTCCTCATGCCCTCCCCAAACCCCTGTGCTGGTGGTGCACTGTTGGTGCAAGTTTACCCAGTTCCAGCACAGCTTTGACACAGCCAGGCTGTCACACATTTGTGCGCTGGCCTCACCTGCTCCTGAGTTGGCACAAACGTGCTTTAGGGTACGTTTGTGCCAGCTGGTGCCAGCTTGGGAAGGGTTAGGATTGCACTGCCCCTCACCTGCTGTTGGAGCATGTTTTGCAGCAGGTGCTTTGCAATCACAAGGGGGAACCAAGGACATGTGGTTCCCTGCTGCATGTGTAAGATTGGGCTGTCTGCCAATCATTGGAATTGTTTTTTTAAGTGGCTCTATGTGGTCACAACAATAACTAAGATCATGCAATATTTAGAGGGTATTGATGGATGAAAACTATTTTTTCCATAACTCAGGACTCTTTTATTTGCACAATCCTTTTAAATCGAATGTGGAAGTCCAGCACTTCTGCAACTAAAGAAATTGCTTGAGGAGCATGGTAAGTGTCTGCTGTTCTGTTTTTGTTTTTAATTGTGTAGAGGTAGTGGACCCAAGGTCCAATGCTGTATTGGGCAGCATTCCAGGTTGTGCTACTGCTGCCGGTAGGACCTCACCCAGGTCATTTCACTATACAGTACCAGAAGAGCACTGTAGTTTCTTAAGGACTTTCTTCCCACCCCCAAGTAATATTAGATTATACTCCCATTCTGCATATGATTGAAGGGAAAAAGAAATGGGGCTATATCTATTATAGGAAACATAATGTACAGCCAGGTAATAGATTATTCACAGTGCCAGGGTTTATTGTACTAATGTTCTATTTCAGCACTCTCCCCATTGTTTTGGACAAATTAATTTTGTCCAATGCATAAGTTTCTGCTTGTAGCTATATCACTTTTATACATACATTTCAAAAGAATTACTATGATAGCATATACATTTTTGTTGTATTGTATAATGAAAGAGTACATTAAATATTCATGTTGAGAAGAATGAACATTATCCAAATAAAATAACTTCCACTGTGACAAGTTCTTAGGATATTGGCAGGATGGAAAGAGACCAAGACAACTTTTGGGGTCATATGGGCTTGTTCAATTAAAACTGTCAACTACCATACCCACCTCATAATTGGGGGTGTGATTTATATGTTAAGAGCCGCAAAGCTTTAAAAATTTCTAACAATCTAATGAGTTTTCTTATTATTAAAATTTAAAATAACAGTACTGTCATTTTGTGCTTGTATGACAACATGTCTACACCTGTTGGGTATGTATCCCCAACAGGTATGCTGGGAATTGGGCAAAAGATGATGGCAAAATGCAAGTTTTATTCAAACAAAGATGACTACCAGCTTCAAGAGCTACATCTGGAAGAAGACTATGATGAGTGTCCATCACCTCACTAAGGAAGATCCAGCATTAAATTGAGGCACTTCTGTGTTAGAGTGTTACCCAAGACTCCTGCAACTTCGGTCCCAGCTATTGTGAAGACTTAACACACATTTCCCTTACCTGGAATAAAATGTTGTATGTTAATTCTTAGACTGGGAGTGGTGGACTATTTCCCCAGCCAAAAGAGGAAACAGACAGGATATTCACAACATGACTCAGGATGCAATCCTAACCCACTTTCCAGGATAAGGGCAATGCAGCTCCTAGGTAAGGAAACAAAATTCTCTTACTTTGAGGAGGCCTCCGTGAGTGCCCCCCAACAGCAGGATGCAGCACTTGTCCCATTGGCACAGCGATGCCAGTGCTGAAAAGTGAGTTAGGATTTGGGCCTCAGCCATGACAGAGAGGTTAGCATGTGCTTTAATTTCTTCCATATCAGCATCAATGCACCTTTGCCTTACTTCATCCCCTACATCTGTCATTAGGGAAAAGAGCTTTCAGAAGTCGTGTGTATTTCAGAAGACACCAACTGATCCACTGTGATCCTCTCCGATACAGTGTTCCATTCTACTGAACACAATGGGGCTTCTACCCAAGTAGGCAGTTCTTGCAGCACAAGCCTACGTGTATTTGTTACAAACTGTCAAACTGTTAACAAAAACATAGCCTGAAAGAGTACTGCAGAGTGTGTGTGTGTGTGTGTGTGTGTGTGTGCGCGTGTGTGTGAGCCCAGAAGATACAAAGATTATATATATCTTTAGATATAGATATCTTTAGAAGTATCTTTTTATATATAACTTTATCTATCTATTTATCTTCTGGGCTTATCTCACTCCTGAATCCTTGAGATGCTGATGTAGCAATTGGCTACTGCCTGAAAGCTGTGGGTACATTACAGACTTGAAGGGCTGCAATACTGCAGTAAAACTGCTTGAACTCAGTAGTCCTGGCATGAAGCTCCTGCTGAATCATGCTGTAAGACACAACAGGAAGAAGCTGCTTCCAGACAACCACTGGAAACCCCTATTTCCTTGTCAGCATTTAGACTGCCACTTCCACCCCTCCCTTTGCTCAGCTGCATCTGGACTTGTCTAACACAAACAGTGTTCTCTTCACACTGCCTATATTTCAAGGTTTCCTGCAGTTAGGAACACAGCCAATTTTAAACTATTTTGCAATGAAATGGAAGTCAATGAATTGTAACTTACATGCAATTTTAACAGAAGTGCGGTGTGGGGCTCAAGTAATTACACTCCATCCTGAGAAATGTCCAGGCCACTGCATGGTTGGAAGCTCTTCTGGTTTCAGTGGGACCCCAACTTGAGCATGTTTAGCATAATAGGTGACAAGCCAGCCTAATTACAGTCTGGCTACAGTTTGCCTTGGAGAAAAGTTAACCTTTTTACCTGTATAGAAAAGGCATACTGTTCATTTTGTTAAAGAATGCAACTTAATCCTCTTAGCTGTACACAAACAAAAATTGTTATTCAGATATAGACATATGATCCAAATTCCACATATAATTGGACATGCTATATTGGATACAGTCTTGGCAAGTGCTTTCGGGCATCTAAATTCCCAGCTCAATTTGGGCAGCTCAATTTTACAAGTAAATTTGAAACATTGCTGCGGCATCATGCTTTATCCACAATCAGCAAAAAGATTGACTTGGGAGATGAAATAAGTATAGCAAGTCCTACCAAATCAAAGAAAATGAAGAATCCTGACTTCCTTCAAATTCCACATGCAACAACTCAGGCTTCAAGATCTGCATCCAAAAATCTAACATCATGGGCTGAATCCAGCAGGATATTCTCTTGAACAAGTCCCACTGAGATGAACCAGAGGCTGCATGAAAACAGTCATTCTGCAGCTTCCCAGACAAGACAGCATACCCAGGAACCCCATGGCTTTACTCCCCCTCCTTACACATGCTTGATACAAATCATATAGTAAAAAAAAAAAAAAAACCAAAATCACCACAAGCAGCAAGCACTTTTACTAAAGCAAATGGAATCAAAACAGAGGAGATAACAACTAAACCAGGACAGCCCAGGAAATGACCATTGAAGAGCCAGCTCTTTGTCTCTGAAGGGAAACTGGCAGAGAGTAAGCCAGGTACACATTCGGTGGTAGGAAAGTCCAGAAGATGAGTGCCACCACTGAGAAGTCCCTCTACATGTTATTGCCAGCCTAGCCTCAGAAGGTTGCAGGACAAACAAGAGCACCTCCCTCTCTTATAAGAACATAAGAACAGCCCCACTGGATCAGGCCATAGGCCTATCTAGTCCAGCTTCATACACCTGAAAGAGTCTTATGACAGACTGAAAACCAGACAGGTGTTTCATTATCTCATGTTTTGTCTCCTCCCCCACCTGTTGATATGCCAGCTTCCCCCCCATCAAGAAAACAAAACCTATACCCTTCATAGATGCACTTCTAATGAAAATATTAGCAGTGTTCAGTCACATGAGATCTCCAGGGATTCATATTATGTAGCCATGGGATGTAATAACTCCAAGTTCAACAAGGATGTAATGCTGTTAGCTGAGCTAGTTCAGTGTACATGTGAAGCTAGTGACAATAATGGGCTTGGACATGCCTTGCCTTCTTACCATCAAAGAAAAAGACCTCTCAAAAACTGAAAACCATTATTTGGTACTGGAATACAAGTGATGAGATCCAAATCCACTGGGAAAATCTTGCACAAGTTTTACATGGGTCTTGGAAGTTATTTGTCATAGTAAATACCCATCTGAAAGACAAGTACAATGTCTCTGGGTGCATGCAAGCTGTCTTTGGCCTCTGTTCTCATATGATAGTTTGACTAATGTGCAGATATTACAATCTTTTAATGGTTTTCATATTTTGATGGATTTGATGCATCTTAAATCTTGCTCCAACAGCAGGGAGCAACAGAAAATTTGTGGATTGAATATAGCCAGACCACATAGTACAGAGTGGGGTAACAGAATGGACATCATAGCAAATCACAAAAAGAAGTCATTTAAAGCTATGCTAACTGCCAATTATGCAGTAACACATGTCAATATTCAAAACAAGGGGCTCTTTCCTGTCAACTTTTATTTCCCCCTTCCTGGCAATGAGGTTTATTAAAGTGATGGGAAGACCCTGTTTTGCTATCAACATAGCAGCATGGATTAAATTGTCCCCCTCAAATGAATATCTATTGATTTCTTATGAGACTGTAGCGAGAATGGCACCGATTTATGTGCCCAAGATAATCACACTATCTCAAAACAGAGACACGGACAGTATCCTACTGCTCTACCTGCATGAAGGAGACATAAAAGTGAAGCATCAGCAGTTTTTATAAAAAGCCAGGGAGACTTCTACAACAGAAGCATCCATCAAAGAGAGCTGAATGTTTCACACACACAGTGGGACTTGGAGGCACAGAAAACTACTCTAGGAATATAAACCTAGCACATTAAAAAGGTGGATGAGCCTTCTGTGGCCTTTGTTTTGTAGCAAGTATTGCAACATAGTGTTTCAGCATCTCAGACTATCTGCAATCAATCCAACAGGAAGACCTCAAAAGATTTCATCAAGACTCCAAGGTCTGATCTAGTCATCCATACATGCACCAGAATAAGGTGCTAGCAGGCTGAGGTGCTAGAATAGGCTGTACCACTTCAAACGGTGAGGGAAGAATCCCATTTGTTTTTAAACAAAACTCCATATTAACCTTGTCATGCAAAAAGAAAACCAGCACTGCAGGCAAAGGGCCAGAATAGAACCCATCTCACATGCAGTCATTTTCCATTTTATTTATTATTATTATTATTATTATTATTATTAGCCACTTTTCAGCAAACAGTTCACAAAGAGGTTTACAGACAAAGTCAGATAACTAAATGGCTCCCTTTCCCAAAAGGGCTCACAAGCTAAAAAGATGCAACACCAGCAGACGGCCACTAGAAAAGACACTGTGCTGGGTTGAAAATGGATAGTTACTCTGCCCCTGCTAAATGTAAGAGGAGTACCGCTTGAAAAAGTGTTTCTTGCCCAGTTAGTAGGGGAACTTTTATTTATAGGGAGGGTTGTACAGTAGTAGTTTTGTGTTTTTTTTTTAAATCTGGAGAAGCATTCAAAAGTGGCCATCCGAATTTATAATCCCAAATGGTACAGTTCATTCTCCCTATATCATTCTACTGCATCTGTAGTCCGAGCCTAAGTAAACCTCAAGAATTAAGGTTAAGAACTTTTCTACAGGTCATTATAGATGACATCTGAAGATTATGTTTCTGTTAAAGACCCAAAGGCAATCATGTTTATTGCCATGTGATCAAAGTTTCATTTGCTGATTTGTGCCTGTCTGGTTGTTGCAAGAAGAGCAGGTCATGGCCAATTAGTTGGCAACCTTACCAAGGGTGCAGAACAACAGAATGTGTTTGGGCATCTGTTGCAGGACCACATAGAAGGAGTGGCTTGGTCCACCAAGCAATCATTTCAGCAAGTACCCTGTAGTGAAATTGCCTAGTGTGCTTCACATCACAGAAATTTTCCCACTGATTGATAAATCTCACTTCAGGAACAGTCTCCTGCTGAGGCTGTTATTTCTGACCTCATTTGAGGAAAATGGTTCCTTAAGGCAGAGAGAATAACTCAGGGGCAGAGCATAGGTTTTGTATGCAGAAGGTTCCAGGTTCAGTCCCTAGTATCTCCATGCTAAAAGACCTCAGACAGTCTGATACTCTATTGATGGCAGTTCTGAATATTGATAACAGGTGGACAGAAGGAGCAGGCGATAGTCATGGTCATAGTCAAGACAATGTTCCTCTGCCTGAAAGCTCTGACCTAGACAGGCTTCCTAATCCCAGAATTTCAGCAGCACTGTTTGCTCCTCAGGAAGGAAATGCACACTGAAAGTTCTCAGAGTCTCTCTTCCTTGCTATTAATTATTATTATTATTATTACTATGCATGTTCCAGGATTGAAAGACATTAAAAACAAGTTCAGAGACAGAAAGGAACCTACAAAAGTATTGATGCATCATGATACACTGAGAAGGTGATAAAATCAGTTTTCCTGAGGCACACCATCAGTTTTTTGACAATTGACAAGGTACACCACTCTGCTGGTGGAGGGGCTCACATCCCCCAATGGCCCTACTAACACACAGCCCTCCCCAAACTCATGCAACACACCTGCAGACCATTCATGGCACACCAATGTACCATAGTACTGTGGTTGAAAATGGCTGCTCCACCCTTTCATTTGAGATGTCACTGGGTATAGAGCAGTGATTTCCACAGCCACAACAAGCTGTATGTTTACTAACAGTCCACCACCTCTCATGCTTACTGAGAATGAAGTTCCACAAAGTTCACTTGGCCTTAATCCCAGATATCACCCCATTTCTGATGGGTCATTTGCAGTTTTGTACGCAACAGCTACTTGCTTTATGCCAAGGAAGTAGGAAGATAAGAAACCAGTTACCAACATCCCAATCCTATCCACCAGCAGGAATGACATGGCCCCAGTGTTGGAAGTTATGCTCCACCCTTGTCACACCCAAGAAAGTTCTAGGGAACAGCCCTAGTGCCAATGAAGTAATGCTGGTGGTTGGTCTGCAGCTGATTTGCGTTGGCACTGGGTTTCAGGACCACTGCACCAGCAACTGGTTTCTGTCCATCGGCACAAGCCTTCTCCTGCCACCAGATCTCCAGTTGTACTGGCAGATCATATTTTCCACCAATGTTTCTCATGGATAAGATTGGACCGCTATGTAACCCATTTTTACCTGGCTCACAGGTGTACACATTTGGTCCCTGTTGAGCATATGAAATGTTGGGCATACATGGCTTAACTACCCACCCACCCACCCACCCACCCACTTCACTGCTGGAAGTGACATTTGAGTCGGATTCCTATGAAAGATATTCTGGAGATGGCATCGCTGATTACTAACCCTTATTGGTCCTATTAGGTTACCATTACTCCCTGAGGTAGGCTTTAATATCCAATCAATAACAAACTGCCTGAATGTTTCTTTTGTACCTTAAAAAGCCTGACAGTCCACATAAAGGAAGAAACTGAATCCATAATAATCTAATGCAGTGTTTCTCAAACTGTGGTTCAGAACCCACTAGGTGGATCGCGAGCCAATTTCAGGTGGGTTCCCATTCATTTTGATATATTAGGCTTGATGCTACCATGTTATGTGACTACATTTGGGGAAATGTTACAGACCTGTATTTTTAACAATCATTTTAACAATGATTGTAAATGGGATTTACTCCTGGGTAAGTGTGGGAAGGATTGCAGCCTAGGATTGTAAAAAATTTTCCTGCTTGATGATGTCACTTCTGGTCATGACATCACTTCAGGTCACAATATCACTTCCAGTGGGTCAGATTCTCATTCTAAAAAGTGGGTCCAGTGTGAGAACCACTGATCTAATGAAAAACATTTTTGTGTCAGTTGTAACAATATCACTCACACACAAGTTAGGGCAAATAGTAAAACCAGATTGGGGAGACAATTTTCACTGGGAAAATGGCATAGGAGAAAGAGTTAAATTATTTGAATCTCACCTCATAAAAATTTAAATTTACGGGAAATCCAATCACAGATCTCTGTTGTCTCATAGTTTGGCCCAATTTATGCTTTCATGAGCATGTGCGTTTGCAGATGATGTTTTTAATGCAAAGTCATTCCTAATTTGATGTTAGTTTAGTGGCTACAAATGCAGCCAGCTAATCATTAATGAACTTGAACCTGTTTGAACTGGGTTTAAAATAAAACAATGATCTGTTTCCTTTAAAAACCTCTTATCAGTTTGTACTTTTTTTCCTAAAGCAAATTTTGAGAACAGCCACTCCTCTGCCCAAAAAATTGTTCCTATTTTGATTTGCCTTATTAAGCTTGGGATATGAAATCAAGCTGAGAAAAGAGATGCTGTGTAGTAGAAAAATGCCAAGGAAGCTGCGTGACTGCGCTGCTGAGGGGTTTTTGCAAAAAAACTGTATTTCTCAATTACTGCTATTACTGACCATTGATGTGTAGTTAGCCTGTGAAACACAAGCTACATAATTACTTTGACCTTTCAGAATGGTCAGACTGTGTCCTGTAACAGTCTGTGTTCTTACTTACTGATGTCCTGACCCAGAACAAGCAATGCCAAGAAAAAAACAAAAAAACTCCATCACAATGGGGTCCAAAGCAGTGTTCTTTACTCCAGTATAGCACTATTATCCATTTTGACTTATTTCAATTAGCTTATGTCTAAGGAAGTTGGTTTAGAGCTACAGCCTTCCTGACAAACTGCACCTGAAATTCTACATATTTATTTCAATGATTTGATGACTTTCTGTCCCACTCAAGGGACCCTCACAGCAGCTTACAACGTAAATAACCATGAAAGATGGAGGATCCCCACCTTTCCTTGCATCAGATTGTATCTCAGTTGCATACCGACTCAGAAGTGTCTGCTTCTGTGTAACTCAAACCACATAAGGTGATCTCAATCATGGAGCCTGTTGACAGGAATCATTTTACATAAGCCCAGAAGAAACTTGGGTAGGCAACAATAACAAGTGCCAATAACAAGTGCCTTTAGGATTATGCACTATGACATATTTGTGTACAAGCCTATTTTTTCTTTCTCTAACCCTAACTTCTGCTCATCTTAGGAGATCAGAAAGACTTCTTGGTCTTCAAACCCCTTTGCTATGATCAAGTGGGACAAGAATAGGACTGATCATACTGATGTATCTCTGCTTAAGTCTATTCCCAGTTTGGTTGGTACATGACAAGCGATGTCAGCTGGTCGACGGAAATTAAATGCCTCTTGTTCTTTAAGTAATTTAACAGTGATAACAAGAAGTTACAGTATGCTGCAGTATATCCCAATGCCCCTGACAAGATCAACAGCCAATAAAACATAAATGAAACAGATTATTTTAACAAGTCATACAAGTGTCCCACCATACAACAGATAGCATTCAGTTTTGGGGTTGACAACCAGTCCCAAACCTTTGTATTATAGAGCACAGCAGGAAACAATTTACTTTACCCAGAAGTTCCCCCTCCAGTTTTTACTTTTCTCTAGATCTTCTAATATTCCATTGAGAGCCTAGAAGCTCATAGCACTTTTCTGGTTGAGAGTGTTATATAACCTTACAGCTCTGTTCTAGGTGCACTTACTTGTGAGAATAGACTATTGGATAGAATGTACTTATAAACAGACATGAATAGGATTAGTTTACAAAGCAATCCTGTGCAGATTTATTAAGTAGTAAACTTGAGTATGTTTTATGCAGTTTACTCCCTACTTTTTAGGATTGCAGCTATGCAGCCCAAGCCTCGATAGGTCTAAGTTCAAAGAGATTTACTTTCTAATAAGCATGCACAGAATTGCAACCTTGTAAGCAAGACTATGCATGTCTACTCAAAAGTAAGGTCCACTGAATTCAACAAAGTTTACTTTCAGGTGAGTATGAATTGGATTGCAATCCTAATCTCTTGTAAATCAATCATGAAAGGACTAGACTAGGTTTATATTCCCTTTGCTAGGCCTCAGATTCCATTAGAAGATTTTGATACTATCCATCTAGGTCTAGGATACCACTGAAAACCGATGCCAAGTGCAGAATAAGTCGATTTCTCAACTATTTGCAGCATATAGTTCTTAGAACTTGGAGTTAGCCATTTTAACATCTTCCTTGCTTACATTAGTTTCCTATTTCTGCCCAAGATAACTAGCAGCTAGAGACAGTGAAGTGTATAATTTCTGACAAAAATTCAGCGGATTTCTCATTAATGTTAATAATACACCGAAGAAATTACTACACTGTATTAGAAAGCAAAATAGGAGCTCCCAAATAAAGACAAAACCATGTCTTCTACAAAGAACCTATGGTTAAATTACGTAAAAACCAAGAAACTATACTAATTTGCCACAGAGGCCCACATTCCATTTCTTGAATAACAGTGAAATTAACATGAGAGTGTTACTGTTTTATCTTACCTATTTTATAGTTCTGCATGCCTGGGAAACTACAGGGGCAGTCTGTGCTTCCATATGTAGAAGGCTGCCATTTCTGACACACTTTTACTAATTGTTTCTTCTCATGAATAGTCTGGAACGCTAAACACTTAACTCTTCCCCTCCCTTTGAAATCGTAGCCCACTCTCCTTTTGGTTCAACTTTCAATGTCATTAACCCTTTGCTTGCCCTTCCCCATCTGTATTCTGAAAGAAAGTTATTTACTTAGATAATTTATTTTAGTCTTTTGCTGCTGCTTTCCCCATAGGATTTCCTGTGTTACCTTTAACAACTAGTCACTTAATAAGAGTGATATGCTAAGAAATCCCAGGCTAGAATGGCCCTTCTACCTTCTCTTCCCAAATTAAGTGTAGGTAAGAAATGTATGTCATTTTATAGTTCTTTACATCAAACGTAGCTTCCCTTTGTATCTCTTTCTTAAATTCACCTTGAGAGGCATGACATTTTCCTAACTTCTTTTGGTGCTTGTTATGGAACCTTTGGCATGAGCAGTTTGATATGATCCTGAAAGAGCATTGCTATTAATAAGCAAATTAATACCATTCACTAATGAGTGGTGATATTATTATTTTTCTCAGTAACATTAAGGCTATTCCAGATATTCAAGCTGAATTTGCAACATAGGATGTTGAAACTGGCTTGAAACTTATCCCAGGCATTTTCCATTAACATTGATCTGGCAGTCCAAGCTAATTTGCAACAATTAAGTAGTACACAACTTGTTTCCACTACCTTGAAATATCTAAGGGTTAGTATTCCCGAAAGCTGTTTTTAAGGAAGATAATGAGCTTGTCTTCTAGTGTGAAGAAGCGGGAACACATGAGCAGAGGCAAACCATGATGATCAACTGCCTGAGGGCCCAATCCTATCCAGTGCCAATGCAGCTGCAATGCTGCCCAATGGTAAGGAATGTTCCGTTACCCTGAGGAGGCCTCCATGACTGCCCCACTACTGGGTACAGTTCATGCCCTATTTGCATGATTGCTGCACCAGCACTGGAATGTTGGATAGGATTGGGCCCTGAAACAGTGACTGATTTGCCACTAGCACACCAATTCTACCACGCCCTTTCCACGCTAGCACCAGTCAGTTCCTCTTCTACCACCTCCTCTTCTTGTGATGTGTTGAACTGGAAGGATAGTCCCACCATGTTGTAAGAAATACAGTAAAGAGTTAAAGTTTAGGAGAGTGCTCAGAAAAATGATGGCAGGGCAGAGGATGAACTAGAATAGGAACTAACCTTCCCCCCATGTCACAAGTGCTCAAAGTCTGTGAGAAGAGAATTGGGCAGGCTGGTGGGTGGCACCCCTCCCACCAGCTTGCCATCTCCCTCAATTTGCCACTCAATGTGGCACTCAATGGCCACTCAATGTGGCCATTTCAGTGAGCTCCATGGCTGGGCTTCCTCTAAACATGAGTTTGGACAGGGGTACTTTTGTTTATTATCATCTAAAACATGGTTAATACATTTTTCTCAATCTACTGGGTAGCATTTTTAGATTGCAAGCTGGAAATCTGCACTGTACAGTTGGCCTGCATCTTCTGTGAGGATTTCATTCCAAGGTCAGCGCATAAAGTCAAAATCACATCTATAGTCGAAACTCCCTTAAAGCCAACAAATGTGCTATCTCTTTAAGAACTAAAAGCACAATTCAAGAGAGATGTGCAGGAACTGAAGGTTCATTCTCCCAGTTCAGAATCACTCCTGGGTGTAAACAGAGTAAGTGAAATGGCAGGCAGAGTCGCCCATACTATTTAAACTGTGGTTTTCTCTGGTGGATCAAACATTGAATTGTGTGAAAGATATGGGCTGACTGTATTTTCAAATTTTCCATTGTAGCTGAAAATACGGTTATTATGTCAAACTGGGATGAGGACAGAAGTCACAGTTCCACTTCTTCCAATGGGAGGCTGGGAGGAATGGATAGGATAAGCTGCAACTGCATCAGGGAATATAGAGGCATAGCACAAATCTTTGGCTTGTAATTTGGCAGCCATGCCAAACTTGCAGAAATTTGCAACAAAACATTTTTGGGGAAAGACTGCCTGTTCCATGGACACTATGACATCATGTACAACTTTTCAAAACTAATTAGCATGCCCAGCAGCTTTTGCCAGTCAAAATAGCAGCATTTGGCTGTTGGTGTTCAGGTCACACAGCCACAGATCTTAGCATAAAAGAGCCCCCATCTCAACAAGATCTCTTAAAGCCTAGTCAAGGTGTCCTGTGGGGCTCAGGAAATCAATTATGGGGATCTTTTGAAATCATCCTTTCAAACTTACTGAAAAATTGTAACCCTCTAAGACTAGAGTTAGTGGGATCAAGTTGTTCATTTACATCTGTGTAAATCATAGTTAGCAGTCTTACCTGTTAAAGGTACAGTACTCTAATTCATCTCAACATCTTGAGTACCTTATTTATATTTGTTGGTCATTTTCTATAGTTTAAATTGTCACCTGGTTGTAAAGCCTTCATGTATTCACACATAACTAGTTTCAACCCATTAAAGCAGTGGTTCTCAACCTTGTTAGAGGCTGCAGCCTGATTTATAAATGCCAAGGGGTATGGCTATAGTGGTGATTGGGCAGCAGTTCTCCCCCTCAAGTAGCAGCTTGTTTAACCCTTGATGCACATAGCCTCATCTGCCTTGTCAGTTTTGTGAACCACCAAAAATTGGGTCATGACCCACTGGTGGGTGCTAGACTCACAGTTTGAGAACAACTGCATAAGAGGGTTTGTGACAGTAAAGTAATATTTTCCTAGTGCAACAGGACATAATTTGTCTCTGCCCTGAGCCTAGAATAAAATGTAATATATTCAAAAGGAGAAATGGTTCAGTTTCCAAGTTCAGTTCTGAGCTTGACTAGTTCATTACGGGCACAATCCTAACCCCTTATGTCAGTGCTTTCCAGCTCTGGCATAGCGGTGCCAATGGGATGTGTGCTGCATCCTGCAGTTGGGTGTCACTCACGGAGGCCTCCTCAAAGTAAGGGAATGTTTGTTCCCTTACCTTGGAGCTGCATTGCCCTTAAGCCAGTGCTGGAAAGCACTGACATAAGGGGTTAGGATTGCGCCCTACATCAGACTGAAGCCCTCCCTCACAGCCCAATCCTATCCACACTTTCCTGGGAATAAGCCCCATTGACTCTAATGGGACTTACTTCTGAATAGACAGGCAGAGGGCTGGGCTGTGAGTCTTCAATTCTAATTCAAAATGTGGGGGCGAGCAGGAACCCCAATGGTTAGCCCATTTTGTTAACTTCAGTTGTTTGTGAGGGTCTCAAGTTCCTGGAAAATCATTTATCTGCCTCTGCTCAAGTCAGTTTCATGAGATTCCACAGCTGCAGAAGCCCATTGCTGCTTCATTGGGGAGGAAATCACTACATTATTTCAGAACTCAGCTGTTTGAAACATACTGAATGCAGATCCATTGGTAAGTTACAATGTGTTAAATTACCCTAATTAAACGCTTATGTAGCATGACAGGGTTCATGATATTTCATTGCAAATTACAGATCAAGCACCTACTCTTGTAAGCAAGTGTTGTATCTGTTATCTTTCTTCTTCTTGTTCTCTGCAGTAATGAAAAAGAATGGAAAGAATTAAACTTTTGAAATTAATTGCCTTCTAGAAAACATTTTTTTCCTGTTTTTGAAATATCTTTAGGCGTCTCTGAAGGAATCGGAGATGATAGGGAAAAATGATGCATAAGATCATGGTCTCTTCTGATGTACTTATTTATTTTATACTGCAGTGGTTCTCAAACTTTGAGGGAGCTTTACTCCCTCAGTAAGTTCTTGCAGGGGAGGGGCTGGGGGACGACGAAGGGGGGTACTTGTGACATGTTATGTAGGCAGGGCTGAAGCAGGCTGCAGGAGGTGTGGGGAGCCCTATGTAGTGCTCCCTGAGGCTTGGAACGTTCACTAAAAGTGGGCACAAAGCATGTCCTGCAAAACAGAAGTGCTTTGCGCCCATTTTTTCTGAAAGTTCCAAGCCTCAGAAAGCGCTGCAGAGGGCTGCGCAGGGCTCCCCGCATCTCCTGCTGCAGCCCTGCCTATGTAACATAAGTCACAGCTCCCCCCCATACGAACTCGATCCTGTGGATCGCTTCCCCTCCTCTCCCCTTCTCCCACCTCTTAAAGGGATGGGGGAACCTTTACACGAACTGGTGGGTCGTGACCCACCAGATTGAAAACCATTGTTATACTGCATCTCTGTGGAAGAGTAGACTGGGGCTTTTTATTTATTTAATAAATTTTAACCCTGCCTTTTCCCCACTGCTGTAGGCACCCAAGGCAGGTTACGTAACATCATAGGTAAAGCATAAAGGTAAAGCATCATAGGTAAAGCATAAAGCATCATAGGTAAAGCATAGGTAAAGAATATAGCTACTCTGAGCTATATTCCAGAGAAAATGTAGTCACCGAAGAAGCACTGAACAACATTGAGTGCCTGCCTGTGCTGGAAGAGCTTGACAGTGAACCAACCCTAGAAGAACTTCACGTGGCCCTGGACTCCCTTGCCTTTGGCAAGGCACCTGGAAAAGACAGCATCCCTGCTGAAGTCCTAAAATGCTGCAAAGAGATCATCGTCACTGAGCTGCATGAAATCCTCTGTCTCTGCTGGAGAGAAGGTGGAGTACCTCAAGACATGAGGGATGCAAACATCATCACGCTGTACAAGAACAAAGGTGACAGGGGTGACTGCAACAACTACCGCGGCATCTCTCTCCTTAGCGTTGTAGGAAAGCTGTTTGCCCGAGTTGTACTAAAGAGGCTCCAGGTACTTGCAGAGAGCGTCTATCCAGAATCGCAGTGTGGATTCCGAGCCAACAGGTCCACCACTGATATGGTATTCTCCCTTAGACAACTGCAGGAGAAATGCAGGGAACAACGACAGCCACTCTTTATAGCCTTCATAGATCTCACAAAGGCTTTCGACCTGGTCAGCAGAGACGGCCTCTTCAAGATTCTCCCCAAGATTGGATGTCCACCCAGGCTCCTCAGCATCATCAGATCTTTCCACAAGGACATGAAGGGCACTGTTGTCTTCGATGGCTCCACGTCAGACCCTTTTGACATCCGAAGCGGAGTGAAGCAGGGCTGTGTTCTTGCACCAACCTTGTTTGGGATTTTCTTCGCTGTCCTGCTGAAGCAGGCCTTTGGAACTGCAACAGAAGGCATCTATCTCCGGACCAGATCAGACGGAAAGCTCTTCAACCTCTCCAGACTGAGAGCAAAATCCAAAGTCCAGCTGAAATGTCTGCGTGACTTCCTCTTTGCCGACGATGCAGCTGTCACTACCCACTCTGCCAAAGATCTCCAGCAGCTCATGGATCGTTTTAGCAAGGCCTGCCAAGATTTTGGACTAACATTCAGCCTGAAGAAAACACAGGTCATGGTTCAGGATGTGGACTCACCTCCCTGCATTACAATCTCTGAGCATGAACTGGAGGTTGTCCATGACTTAGTGTACCTTGGCTCAACGATCTCCGACACACATTCTCTCGATACCGAGCTAAACAAACGCATTGGTAAAGCAGCTACCACGTTTTCCAGACTCACAAAGAGAGTCTGGTCCAACAAGAAGCTGACGGAACATACCAAGATCCAGGTCTACAGAGCTTGCGTCCTGAGTACACTTCTGTACTGCAGCGAGTCATGGACTCTTCGCTCACAACAGGAGAGGAAACTGAGCGCTTTCCACATGCGCTGCCTCCGACGCATCCTCGGCATCACCTGGCAGGACAAAGTTCCAAACAACACAGTCCTGGAACGTGCTGGAATCCCTAGCATGTATTCACTGCTGAAACAGAGACGCCTGCGTTGGCTTGGTCATGTCGTGAGAATGGATGATGGCCGGATCCCAAAGGATCTCCTCTATGGAGAACTCGTGCAAGGAAAGCACCCTATAGGTAGACCACAGCTGCGATACAAGGACATCTGCAAGAGGGATCTGAAGGCCTTAGGGATGGACCTCAACAAGTGGGAAACCCTGGCCTCTGAGCGGCCCGCTTGGAGGCAGGCTGTGCAGCATGGCCTTTCCCAGTTTGAAGAGACACTTTGCCAACAGTCTGAGGCTAAGAGGCAAAGAAGGAAGGCCCATAGCCAGGGAGACAGACCAGGGACAGACTGCACTTGCTCCCGGTGTGGAAGGGATTGTCACTCCCGGATTGGCCTTTTCAGCCACACTAGACGCTGTGCCAGAACCACCTTTCAGAGCGCGATACCATAGTCTTTCGAGACTGAAGGTTGCCAATACCAGGTAAAGCAATATAAAAACACTGCAGCAATAAAATAACGAAAAGCCAGATGTTTTTGCTAAATGGATTGACTGCTATTGGTAAGGCCTTAAGTACATTAGCAAGGCATTTGACTTACCATTACCCATGTGCAGAGTTGCCAGGTGTACCCATGGTATTCATGGGGGTCATAGTTAGTGCACTTGCCCAATTTCAACACTGCAGCCCACTGAGATGCATGAGGGCCATTCATGGGGACCACCTGCTAGCCTAACTTGCCCATCACTGGTTTAAAGGCTGTATGATTTCTATATCAGCACACAAGAGGGAGGTCATTCAATCTGCCTGAAAAGAGTTCATAACTCAGTGGGAGAGAACATGTTTTGCAGGCTGAAGCAGGCTGAAGTTGGCATCTTCATTTTTGGCACTTCCAGTTAAAACAGGGATGCTCAATAGGTGGATCGTGATCTACCGGTAGATCGCGAGGCAAAATGAGTAGATCGCGGAGTGCCGACCCCCCCCCTTTCAGGTGCCTCTGGGAGGAAACGCCGGGAGTAAGGCCCATTGTACTCAATGGGGCTTACTCCCAGGTAAGTGTGGCTAGGATTAGCCTCACAGCCTAATCCTAGGCATGTTTACTCAGGAGTAAGTCCTGTTATACCCAGTGGGGCTCAAGGCACACCAACATACATTGTACACATAAATGTTATATGTTATGATGGTGCGAACATTGTAAAAAAAACTCTGGTAGATCTCCGGGCCTTGCCGGGTTTCAAAGTAGCTCTCAAGCCAAAAAAGTGTGAGCACCCCTGAGTTAAAAGGATCCTAGAAAAATACATAAATTATGTTACATGCACAATTTGGTCTTGCATGCTTGTTTTCTGTTATGTAAATAGCAGAAACATCAGGACTGAGGGCTTAATCCTATCCAAGTTTCTGGCACTGATACAGCTGTGCATCCTTGGGGGAAGGGGTCACAGAGGCCTCCTCAAGGAAAGGGAACATTTGTTCCCTTGCTTTGGGGCTGCATTGCAGCTGCATCAGTGCCAGAAACTTGGATAGGATTGGATCCTAGACTGTGACATGGGGAAAAGGGAGAATAAACCTTTCTTTTCCCATGGTCCTGGCCCAGTGCAGTGACCCCGGTGCGATTTATTTGCTATTTTGGTATTAATGGGAGTTTCCATTCCAGAGACACAGCGGCTAAGGGGCTGTGATCCAGCTGAGGACTACAGTGTGGGGGTGGGGGAGAAAGGGGTAAAGTTCCACACTGTGGAATGTAAGCAAATTGCATCCATTCAAAGGGGAAAACCCCATCTGGATGAAAGACTATGCCATCCAATCTTCTGCCTTCAGTCATGGCAACCTGTGCCTCGGAGATGGCAATGTGGAGAGGCCCTTTTTTATTTCAAATAAGTCATGGGAGGAATAAGAATGAAAATTCCAAAATGCAGCATGGAAGTGGTTGAGTGATCCTCATTAAATCAACATACACAACAGGAGTGGGTGTGTTGTTCTTCCTAAATATATTGACCAGTTAATAATCAGTAGTAATGATCACAGATTACAGCTGTTAATTCACTGGCCCTTCACATCCTTCAAGCCAATTACACATTACTGTCCATGTTCTGTGGTAGCTCTTGTTGAGTCACGTTCTTTGTAGGACTTCCCATCACCTTCATTTTCTGCTGCTTCTTTTCCCACACAGCATCTCATAATGCTATTTATGTTAGCATACATAAAATAAATCAGAAATCAAATGTTGACAAAGATTAGGCTGAGTTATCCTATCGATTGCTGTGATACCACTTACAGGAACATGCATCATTTATTTGCTTGATAGGCGCTTAAGAGGATATTCAATTTTGCCTGTTTTCACATTTGTACTAAGTTCTTGGCAAGTTACCTCTTTGCTGGCGTTCCAGAGATGTCATCCATTTATGCATGACACTTCTTTGCCTAAGAATTTAGGAATAAATAGATGAGACACAAGATTCGGGGGTTAAATAAGGACTGCAGCTTTAGTAATTATAACAAGACTATAGTGTAGTCTTGTTAACTTGTATACTTGTTAATTTGTACTATGTATTGTATTGGCAACCTTCAGTCTCGAAAGACTATGGTATCGCGCTCTGAAAGGTGGTTCTGGCACAGCATCTAGTGTGGCTGAAAAGGCCAATCCGGGAGTGACAATCCCTTCCACACCGGGAGCAAGTGCAGTCTGTCTCCCTGGCTATGGGCCTTCCTTCTTTGCCTCTTAGCCTCAGACTGTTGGCAAAGTGTCTCTTCAAACTGGGAAAGGCCATGCTGCACAGCCTGCCTCCAAGCGGGCCGCTCAGAGGCCAGGGTTTCCCACTTGTTGAGGTCCATCCCTAAGGCCTTCAGATCCCTCTTGCAGATGTCCTTGTATCACAGCTGTGGTCTACCTGTAGGGCGCTTTCCTTGCACGAGTTCTCCATAGAGGAGATCCTTTGGGATCCGGCCATCATCCATTCTCACGACATGACCAAGCCAACGCAGGCATCTCTGTTTCAGCAGTGAATACATGCTAGGGATTCCAGCACGTTCCAGGACTGTGTTGTTTGGAACTTTGTCCTGCCAGGTGATGCCGAGGATGCGTCCGAGGCAGCGCATGTGGAAAGCGTTCAGTTTCCTCTCCTGTTGTGAGCGAAGAGTCCATGACTCGCTGCAGTACAGAAGTGTACTCAGGACGCAAGCTCTGTAGACCTGGATCTTGGTATGTTCCGTCAGCTTCTTGTTGGACCAGACTCTTTGTGAGTCTGGAAAACGTGGTAGCTGCTTTACCGATGCGCTTGTTTAGCTCGGTATCGAGAGAATGAGTGTCGGAGATCGTTGAGCCAAGGTACACAAAGTCATGGACAACCTCCAGTTCATGCTCAGAGATTGTAATGCAGGGAGGTGAGTCCACATCCTGAACCATGACCTGTGTTTTCTTCAGGCTGATTGTCAGTCCAAAATCTTGGCAGGCCTTGCTAAAACGATCCATGAGCTGCTGGAGATCTTTGGCAGAGTGGGTAGTGACAGCTGCATCGTCGGCAAAGAGGAAGTCACGCAGACATTTCAGCTGGACTTTGGATTTTGCTCTCAGTCTGGAGAGGTTGAAGAGCTTTCCGTCTGATCTGGTCCGGAGATAGATGCCTTCTGTTGCAGTTCCAAAGGCCTGCTTCAGCAGGACAGCGAAGAAAATCCCAAACAAGGTTGGTGCAAGAACACAGCCCTGCTTCACTCCGCTTCGGATGTCAAAAGGGTCTGATGTGGAGCCATCGAAGACAACAGTGCCCTTCATGTCCTTGTGGAAAGATCTGATGATGCTGAGGAGCCTGGGTGGACATCCAATCTTGGGGAGAATCTTGAAGAGGCCGTCTCTGCTGACCAGGTCGAAAGCCTTTGTGAGATCTATGAAGGCTATAAAGAGTGGCTGTCGTTGTTCCCTGCATTTCTCCTGCAGTTGTCTAAGGGAGAATACCATATCAGTGGTGGACCTGTTGGCTCGGAATCCACACTGCGATTCTGGATAGACGCTCTCTGCAAGTACCTGGAGCCTCTTTAGTACAACTCGGGCAAACAGCTTTCCTACAACGCTAAGGAGAGAGATGCCGCGGTAGTTGTTGCAGTCACCCCTGTCACCTTTGTTCTTGTACAGCGTGATGATGTTTGCATCCCTCATGTCTTGAGGTACTCCACCTTCTCTCCAGCAGAGACAGAGGATTTCATGCAGCTCAGTGACGATGATCTCTTTGCAGCATTTTAGGACTTCAGCAGGGATGCTGTCTTTTCCAGGTGCCTTGCCAAAGGCAAGGGAGTCCAGGGCCACGTGAAGTTCTTCTAGGGTTGGTTCACTGTCAAGCTCCTCCAGCACAGGCAGGCACTCAATGTTGTTCAGTGCTTCTTCGGTGACTACATTTTCTCTGGAATATAGCTCAGAATAGTGCTGCACCCAGCGTTCCATCTGCTGCGCCCGATCCTGGATGACCTCGCCTGTGGCAGACTTCAGAGGGGCAATTTTCTTCTGTGTTGGACCTAGGGCCTGCTTGATACCATCATACATCCCCTTGATGTTGCCCGTGTCAGCTGCTATCTGTATCTCGGAACAGAGCTGGAGCCAGTAGTCGTTAGCACATCTCCTGGCAGTCTGTTGGACTTTGCTGCGAGCAGTTCGGAGGACCTGCAGGTTGCGCTCACTGGGACAGGCTTTGTATGCTGCTTGAGCTCTCTTCTTTTCCTCAATGACTGGTGTCAACTCCTCAGAGTGGGCTTCAAACCAGTCTGCCGCCTTGTTGGTCTTTTTGCCGAATATGGACAAGGCGGTGTTGTAAACGGTATTCTTGAAATGTTCCCATCTGTTGGATGCGTTTGCGTCGGCCGGGCCTGGAAGAGATTCCTCAAGCGCTTGTGCAAATTCCTCCACTTTTCTCTGATCCCGGGTCTTGCTGGTATCAATGCGAGGTCTTCCTTCCTTTTTCGTGTGATACAGTTGCTTTGTTTGCAGTTTCACTCTGCTGCACACCAGGGAGTGGTCAGTGTCGCAGGCAGCACCATGATAACTGCGTGTGATCTTGATGCTGGGAAGGCTGGAGCGTCTGGTGAGGATCAGGTCGAGCTGGTGCCAGTGCTTTGATCTTGGGTGTCTCCAAGAGACTCTATGTTGGGGCTTTGTGTTGAAGAACGTGTTGCTGACACAGAGACCGTGATGACAGCAAAACTCTAGCAGGCGTTGGCCATTTTCGTTCATCCTCCCAGTGCCAAACTGACCTAAGCAAGTGGGCCATGAACTGTTATCAGCACCAACTCTAGCATTGAAATCGCCGAGGATGAACAATGGCTCTTTTACAGGGATTTTCTTGACAGTGGTGGCCAGGTCATCATAGAATTTGTCCTTGGCTTCTGCTGGAGACGACAGAGTCGGTGCATAAGCACTGGGGGCTGGGAGCTAAGAATAGGCCCTCAGTTTGGCTGTACTTGTCGTAAGAGGCGACTAAACAGCCACCGGGTAGATGGGACTCGTCAGCCTAGGAAGGCAGCTCATCTAAGAGAAGGAAACTCTGACCTCAAACCTCCACTGCCTTGTGGCTACATCCAGTTCTGGAAAAGGCTTCAGGAGTCAACCTCGAGGCAAAATCAGGAGCCGGAGTCCCTTAGGCAGTTCATGGCTGAACACAGTCACGTTCTGGCAACTCCTGCGACGCCGCTGGAACCAACCGTATTGGCTTCTGCCTTTCCATTGGACCATTCCAGCGACGTGGAGAGGGGGGATTTGCTGCATAGGTAACAGCCTATCCTCCATACCTTCTTTACCCAGGCTTCGCGCACTGGAGAGGACACTCCAACTTCGCCATACGGCGTTGGCACAACACGGGAAGCAGCAGTTTACCGGTTATAAGTCTTTGCTCGATTGGCGTAGAGCATGACGCCAGGGGCTGCTTCCGACGGTGGCAGAGATCATTGCATCTCATTGGGCAGCTACCGCCCGCCTTAAGCTGGGCAGTCCCCAGCCAGTAAGGTGTTGCCTCACCACGGTCCGTTAACCTCATGGGGTGCGTGGGGTTTAGGGTGAAAACCGACAAGCGGATCGACAACTCTGCACCATGCAACAGAAAACAGAAAACTACTGCCCTAAAGCTGGGCACCTGGAACGTTAGGACAATGACACCTGGCTTCTCTGATGACCTGCAAGAAATAGACGACGCACGCAAAACAGCTGTCATCGACATGGAGCTGAGCAGACTGCAGATGGACATCGTCGCCCTTCAAGAGACTAGGCTGCCAGATTCCGGATCTGTCAAGGAGAGAAATTTCTCATTTTTCTGGCAGGGAAAACCACCAAACGAAACCAGGGAACATGGCGTTGGCTTTGCGGTCAGAAATACCCTGCTGAAATCCATCATCCCACCTACTGTGGGAAGTGAAAGAATTTTGTCCCTGCAGCTCCAGTCATCAGCAGGACCTATCACTCTCATTTGTACTATAGTTATAGTGTAACATTACTATAATTTAGGAATTATAACAAGGGGGTAGCCTTGTTAGTCTTTTGCAGTATGGATGAACCAGTTTATTGTGGCATAATCTTTTGCTGGCTACAGTCCACATCATTCCAGAGATGATGATTCCAGACCACGTCAGATGATGATGCATGACCTGTCATCAGATAGCATGGATTGTGGTCCACCAAAGTTGATACTAAAATATAATGGTTAGTCCCTAAGGCAGCAATTTTCAATCACTGTGCCACAGCACATTGGTGCCATGAATGGTCTGCAGATGTACCGTCAGAATTTGGGGGAGGCTCATATATTGTGAAGGCCATTGGGGATGTGAGCCCCAAGTTGTCAGTGAGGTGTGCCTTGTCAATTGTCAATAAACCAATTGTCTGCCTTGACAATTTTAGTGCCCTCTCAGTATGCTGTGAGATGAAAAAGGTTGAAAATCACTGCTCTAAGGTGCTAAAAGATTCTGCTCCATTTATCTGAATCTTTATACTGAATGACCATCTTAAAGGATGACCTTCTCCAGTATGAATGGACCTGCACATTAAGATCTTCCCCAGGAATTTTTTCTGTGTGCTCTTGCCATCTGGCAGGTGATAAAGCTTTTTCAGCCATAACACCATACTTGGAACTTTTCCCCCTAGATCTCTTCTGCTTTTTCCCTTTTTCCCTTTAGGAATTTGACAAAAAAAAAAAAATTGGAGGGATTTTAAATTCTGTGACTCTTTAATTGGTATCTGTTTGCTGCCACTGATAGTTTTGATGATCTGCAGGACTATTGCTAATTATATTTTGCTGCAGTTCTGATTGTTGTTACTATTTTAAGGTTTCTATTGTGTTTGGTTTTTAAAAGAAATTATTAGCTGTCTTGTTGAATGAAATGATACAAATGGTTCCTGATGGATTATGCTGAAAGACTTTCACTCCCAGCAAACTTCAGTAACATAGGCCCAAATCCTAACCAGCTTTCCATCACTGGCATAGCTGTGCCAGCGGGACTTGTGCAGCATCCTACAGTTGGGTGGCACTCACAAAGGCCTCCTTAAAATAAAGGGATGTTTGTTCCCTTACCTCGGAGCTGCATTGCCCTTATGTTGGGGCTGGAAAGTGGGGCTTATGTCGGGGCTGCACCCATATTTACTTAATTTTCATTTACAAATCATTTTTACAGCTCATGAATACAAATCAGTGAAAGGCTGCATTTTTCCCCAGTGCAAAACACTTGCCAAGTTTTGTGCAAGAAAAGTGTTCAGGTTTGAGCTGACAAGAAAGCCACAACTTCCCAGGTATCCTTAAATTTATTTAGTACCTTTTGTAAAAAAAAAAAAAAAAAAAAGTTTTGATTAATGAATAAGCAACGTTAGCTTAAGCGGCAGCTGACTTTACAGTTTGCTGACTAATGCAAAGCTACATAATAAAAGCTACATAATAATTAAGTTATGGAAGAGAGGCCATAGAAAGAAAAATTTCCAACATTGTGCTGGCTTATATAAAGGGGCGGCGTCTATTTCCAGATCTGATTTTTTAACATTTCTCATTCTGGAGAGGTTGATGCCATTACATTTACATACCTAATTCCTCTCCATGCTGATTTTCTCCCTGAAAGTTCTCCAAATCCTGCTAATTTATTTGTCACATAGTATAGGTTGACAGAAATGGTGGGAGTGTGGGGACTGAATCAGTGAGCTGATGCACCTGGGAAACACAATCAAGCCAAGTTTCAGTTAAGCACAGGTGCACTGCCCTCATGCAGAGTCCCACCCACTCATGAGAGCATTTTTTTCCTGCTCCTCCAACAGTGTTAGGGGTACAAGGGGGCCATGGCCGGCAATGGTTGGCATGCATGCTTCCTCTATCCACGTCAACTATCCATCTCTGGCCATGCCAGTTACTTATGCTCTGTTTCCTGCAATGCTTACATGCACTTGTCTTCATGGGAAGGCTAAGGAAATCAGGGGTCCTCTGCATGCAGAATGCCCATGTTCAATTACACTGTGCCTGGAGTTTCTCATCCCTACTAAGTCAGCAAATTTTCTATTTGTCTTGCATTTAGTTTGGTTAACTTTGCTGTACTAGGTAAATAAGTATGCATTTCCAAGAAGAAAATCTGAATTTTCCCAAGAGATTATTCTGTTAGTTACATAGATAAAAATCTTGTAAATACGACTATCTTCTGTTGGCATAGGTATATATTCCTGACTGCTGCTGTCAATTCGTCCTCTTCCAATCCAAGGTTGACTCAACTGTAAATAATAGATGTATTGGCCGATAACAATTTAATATGGTTGGAAGAAGACTCATAGCCCATTTCGACCATATAAATTGAATTCTACCTTCAGATTTGTAAATTTTTGAGATAGTAATGCTATTTGATATAATAAACCACTCTTAAATCGTTCTCATGCAGTGCAACCATTGTTTACCCCAGCAAGCAAATTTATTTCCTTTGGTCTAAATGAGATGTCATTTAAAACTACTGCATTTTCAGTAGAGTTTGGCATTCTTTCTATACATCTAATGTTTTTTTTTCCCCAGCAGAGCAAAAGCAAACTGTAAAATTCCTCTTGCAATTCAGTAGAGTAATTGCAACGATAAAATAAAATAAAATGCCATTGTGCATTCTAAGTAGGGAACAAGACTTACCTTTACAAGCAAGGAAGTAGAGTTCCACACTGCAGGTTTTTTGTTCTCTTTATTGGTGAGGATGTAAATTCCCTATGCAAATTACATGACTGCCATTTAGATAAATGGTTAGAGAGAAGCAAGAAGGACAGCACCAAATTGCATTTGTCCATCTCAACAATCCTCTTAATGAATTTTACTTACAGAGGCCTTGTAAGTAAATCTTGCCGTGTTATATTATCACTTCAGCCACAATCCCATGGTTCTGAAATTAGTTTCCACCTAGTGCAGCAGGCTATGGTAACGAGGAGGGTTATAATAGAATGGCCATAGTGGAAACCCAGAGCTGTCTGAGCTGATATTGTTTTTGTTGCTAGTGACAGGCTGTTAAATACCTGAATTGTTTTATTTGTCCTTTCTGAATGTGTGCTTAGTTGCTAATGCCAGGAAACTAATGTAATAAGGTCCCTCACCAAAGGCTGGTGCCAAAGGGCTCACGGTCCCTGGTACAAAGCCAAAGGGCTCACGGTCCCTCACCAAAGGCTACTGAAAAAACTCCACAGTCAGGGAATTAGAGGACAGGTCCTCTCATGGATTGAGACCTGGTTGGAGGCCAGGAAGCAGAGAGTGGGTGTCAATGGGCAATTTTCACAATGGAGAGAGGTGAAAAGCGGTGTGCCCCAAGGATCTGTCCTGGGACCGGTGCTTTTCAACCTCTTCATAAATGACCTGGAGACAGGGGTGAGCAGTGAGGTGGCAAAGTTTGCAGACGACACCAAACTTTTCCGAGTGGTGAAGACCAGAAGTGATTGTGAGGAGCTCCAGAAGGATCTCTCCAGACTGGCAGAATGGGCAGCAAAATGGCAGATGCGCTTCAATGTAAGTAAGTGTAAAGTCATGCACATTGGGGCAAAAAATCAAAACTTTAGATATAGGCTGATGGGTTCTGAGCTGTCTGTGACAGATCAGGAGAGAGATCTTGGGGTGGTGGTGGACAGGTCATGAAAGTATCGATCCAATGTGCGGCGGCAGTGAAGAAGGCCAATTCTATGCTTGGGATCATTAGGAAGGGTATTGAGAACAAAACGGTTAGTATTATAATGCCGATGTACAAATCGATGGTAAGGCCACACCTGGAGTATTGTGTCCAGTTCTGGTCGCCGCATCTCAAAAAAGACATAGTGGAAATGGAAAAGGTGCAAAAGAGAGCGACTAAGATGATTACGGGGCTGGGGCACCTTCCTTATGAGGAAAGGCTACGGCGTTTGGGCCTCTTCAGCCTAGAAAAGAGACGCCTGAGGGGGGACATGATTGAGACATACAAAATTATGCAGGGCATTGACAGAGTGGATAGGGAGATGCTCTTTACACTCTCACATAATACCAGAACCAGGGGACATCCACTAAAATTGAGTGTTGGGAGGGTTAGGACAGACAAAAGAAAATATTTCTTTACTCAGCGTGTGGTTGGTCTGTGGAACTCCTTGCCACAGGATGTGGTGACGGCATCTGGCAGTCAGAACAGACAGTGCTGGGGTGAGGTGGGCCAGTTACTCTCCCCCTGCGAAAAAAGGAGCACCCACTTGAAAAAGTGCCTCTTACCCAATTAGCAGGGGTATGAGCAGACTTTAGTTCTCAAGAACTAACATCAGTCCATGCTCAGGTTGATGTTATGCAAGCCAATAAGGGAACAGGGAGAAAAAGATAGTTGAAACAAACAAACAAACAAACAAAAAAGTCTACTATTTGCAGCATGAACGGCAGGTGTCTCATATGAGGTAAGGATGTGGGCGCTATCTTTCTCTGTCACCCAGTGTGGGGGAAAATGCATATGCCAAGCACATGCACCAGGAAAAAAAATGGTGGCATAGACACATAGGAAACATATAGCCTTACTAATGTGCAGAAATGAGAACCAGATATCTCCTGGTAGAATATGCTACTGAGATCCTTTATTAGTTGTTGTAAGATACTCTTACCCGTCTTCTGACTTTTTAATGTTGAATACTGCAAATAGTGTTTAAGAGTTTTTGTCACCAGCAATGACAAAGCACTATACAGAAACCAAGCTGGCACCGTCACTGGATCATCCTACTGAATACCGTTCATGAAAAACGTTAACAAACCTGTCTCTAAATTTACCGAATATAAATTTGATATGAATGCCAGCTGGAAAGATTAAGCTTTGCAGTGACTGCCTGTTTTAAAACAACTTTCTTCTAGTCTCTTTTAGGACAATGGAAAACCAGCTACTTCCTCGCTTTATCAATGAATGGTTCCTATTCCTCTCATTATTTCTGTAAGGACACAGTATTATTTCTTATCTGTCTTAAAGAAGGATATGATCACATCAAAGGCATAATAAACTTCTTTGGTGCTGAATATTCTAAAAGTGCTATCTATAAGTACTCCTCCTTAACAACAAGTACTCCGGGTAAAGTTTGAATGTTTTCTCAAAACAAGGGCAGAGGGGTGTGTGTGAGGGGATGTTTAAGAGAGTGCAATTAATGATCTTACAATCCCAACTAATCAGATAGGATAATTTAGTTCTTTGGATACATTTATTTCTTCTGCCCTTCTGGCATTTGAAAAATGTTCAAAGCACATGATATCAGTTTATTTTCTGATAAATCAAACTAAACTCCGCTTCATTGTTATCCATAGCTAGTGAAATTTGAAATTAATTACTCAGATTTGGAAACCTCAGTGGCAGAATACAACTTTTTTTTACCACTAATTCGGAGCCCAATCCTATGCATGTCTGCTCAGAATTAAGTCCCACTATAGTCAATGGGTCTTACTTCCAGGAAAGTGTAGATAGGATTGTAGTCTCAGTGCATTCCCTAGGTGCCTCTGGTGTTGCGCTTTATCTTTCTACCTCTTTTAAATTGTGGCTGTCTTATTTGGCATGGGGGAGGGGGCCACTGTCCATATTCATCCCAGATTAGCATCCTTCTCCGCTGATGTTTCCGGGGGGAGGGGGTGTCTCGTGTTTTTGTTTTTTTTTAAGTTTGTAACTTGTTTGGACACGGAATGATCTTTTCATTTCTTCTGCCATGCAAACAACTTCATGAAATTTTTTTTTGTTGAAAAGGGGATAGAAATATGGCAAATAATAATAATGCATTTTCCCCAAGCTAAGCATGTCATGATCCCAAGTATAGATTTTCCTCAATATAGGATGAGAGATAAAATTCAGGGGACAGGCTGGAGGAAGGGGAATCTCTCAGATAAGAACCTTGGTCTCCCCCTGACCTCCTATTGGGAAGCCATAGTATGACAGGACCCACAGGAGCCTGAGTTACCTACCCTGTTATGTGAAAATCTCCTTTTCCCTTCCAAGTTGTGATTTTGTATGTATTATGGACTAAATTTCATGCAGGTCAAACCTCAGAATACAGGACACCCTTCCCCCAGTACACTTTTCCAAGGCCCTGGTAGAAGTCACAAGTTTGCACAACCTCTAGCAATGCAGGGATGCCTCCTGATCCAATCACTGTTATGCAAAACAAGCATGCACCTCCGAGGAAGAAGTCTATTGTTGTAGCTTTATCACTCTTAAGCACCTTATGCAAACTGCCTCCCTCCCCCAGGAGGCCAGTCATGGCTGATACCCAGTCATCCTTTTCTTGCATGCTCCACGTGTCCCACTGTGTGTAGTGAGCATGCGCATCCAGGAGGCCACATCCGGGTCATTCACATCCAGCTTCCAGGTCAGCAACAACCCTTTAAGAGAAAGCTCCGGCCACATGGTCTCTCTCTCTGGCTGCCTTCCAAGGCACAGGTCCTCCATAGGACTCTTCCACCCTCCCCCCCAACTGCTTCCCAGGACAGGTAACTATATCTTGCATCTGAACTATATCTTTTCCCTTCTCCCCCCCTTTTTCCTCCCATTCTCTCCCCATCTTAGTTAGCAACTGGGCTATACAGACCAGGGACCCCTAAAATCCTTCCCTATAACCTATCCTTTTCTGATTCCTTCTTGGATGCACCAAATACACAGCACATGCAACCACCATAAAGCTAGGTACACTAGACACAAGTACTAGAAACCTATACTTATCAATTCTCCATGAGCATTATGTTTACCTATGTGTTTTTGTAATAAAAATATAATCGTTGATTGAAAGTTATCTTTCTCCCAGTCTCCTCTTTAAGCTACAAGGGATTATCTCTGCATTACGCTGTCTTGTTATCTAGCCTGCGATCCTGAGGTTTCCAAAAGGGTAATATAATAATTCCCCTTAAAACATAACAGCCCTTTTTGGTAACAACCCCACTTTGAGGACATTGCTTTGCCCTTTTCATTGGATTGCAAGGATTCCCTAGAAGGCCCTGCATTTGAGTCAATATTCTTCCACCACTGTAGGTGCAAAATTGGACAAGAATCTTCTAACACAAAGTGTTTCTTGGAGAGAAGGAGTCGAGTCAACCACCTTGACAGATTGATATTCACAATAATACTCTCATACTGCAGTGGCTATGTTCTTGGAAAACAGAGCACTGTGTGAAACAGTGCTATTGGAGACATTGTTGAGGATAAAGCAGGAAATGGGCACTGATTGGTCTGTGCTTGTCACAATACATTGTTGCCATTGGCTGTAGTGGCTCTCAGTCATACTTAAGAGTACCATAATAAAACAGTGATAAAGGAGAGGTGAGCAGCATTTGGAGAGGTAAGCATCTGGGGCAACATCAGAACCTGCTTGAACAGCCAGTGTGATTGCTCATCTCCTCTTGGAGCTATCCAAGGTTCTGAGAACCTGTTTGGTCTCCTGTCTTAACCCTCCCCTTGGAGTTGTCTGAGGCTGGGATCCCCTGCCAGGCCTTCCCTCTCTGGACCTCTGCTCAGGCCATTTTGGCACTGATGGGAACAGGACAACATGTGTAGGTTCTCTCCCCACAATCTTTATTCTCAATTTTTGATCTGGTGCACACTACAAAATATAGGAACTGTTGCTAGGCTTTCAATGCTATTGCAACAGAACTGTTGGAGTGGTTGGTAAGCAGAGCACAGTGACACGAATAGAAGAAAGCTCCTCTTGTAATCAAAAATGACTTAATATCACCAGGCTGCTTGCTATTAAGACAGATGCGCATAAGGGATAAAAACGGAGGCTGAGGTAAAAGATAAAACAAATACTTTGAATCACAAATACTTATGGCATCTGGTTTAGGACTAGAGATTCTAATAGCATTGAACACGTAAACATAACCTAGTTTATCTGTCTTAGTTTGAGAGTACTAACTGCTGAAAAAAGCTCAGCAATGCATGTCCATCTCTCTCTAGAAGTTCAGGTAGAGACAGATAAATTGTCACAGATAATTGACAGGTTGGTATCTGTGGCCTCATGGAACACTCCAGCGCACAAAATGCTGTATCATTCTCTGCAGCTTCTATAGCTGATGTTGCTTTTATTTCTAACAAGAACTTACCACTTTTCCTGATATTTCAAGATATTTCTGCTCTGTGGTTGGGTAGCAGCACCCTTTCCCATTGGTTGCATCAGCGTACCAGCAAACCCTCTGTACAGGCAAGCCGTGCTGTTTCAGAGGCACATGAGCATGGGGAGGGACTGAGAAAGAAGCTGAATTTCTAGCTTCCCCTCTTGCAAACCAGGGCTAGGGAACTCATGTGCCCTTCGTGACAGCACAATGTTGTTGCAAGGAAGTTGAAAATGCTTTTGGATATAACTGAAGCAGAGATGAACAGCTGGGCCTCGTGTGCAAATCATGTTCAGGATGCTCTTTTATCAGCCAAGCAAAACAGGTGAATGGGCTGCCAATAGAGATTTAAGTTCCAAAAAATGTATATATTATAAATATTTTGTAAGGCTACAGAAAATAAAAGTGAGCACATATGTCAGTGATGGTACAAAGATATCCTCAGCCAATAAAACTATAATTAAGCCATTTCTGCCCAAAGCTGCTTACCTGCAACAGGAACCAAATGTGTACACCTGTGGGTTGGGCAAAAATGGGTTAATTAGCATATTCCCACTAAAAATCGCAGCTGAAAGTCATCTACCCATAACAGGATCCTTCTGACTCCCACCCATTGAACTCCCACCCATTCCAGTCATCTGCCACAAATCCCCCCATTTGCTGATATGTAGGGTGGGAGAAGGCACTGCCCACTCTTCTCACTACTAAGATGGGAGGGGGGGCAGTGCAGGCCCTTGCCCAAGAACACTGAGTAACCTAGCACCAGCACTGTATGTTAAGATTTCATTGCTTTTTTAATGGTTCATTAAAGGATACTTTTCTTGCTTTTTCTGCTAGCACAGGAAAACTCCTCCCATTTGTTTCCCTGCACACACAGTACTTTAAGCTGCCTGGTGGCCAATACATTGCAAACCTCGATTCATATATCTAAATTGCTCTCTGTTTTCTCATTATTTTAGCGTTCCATAAAAGCACAAACTTCCTAGTAGAAGGACTTTCTAAGGACATGGAAGTTTTATACAGATGTTTCTGCAGGAGAGAAGCAACTGCAGGTATACTAGCCTTTTTCTCTCCTAGGCATGCTTGCATTTTATTGCATTCATTTAATTCTGTTTCCTGGTGGAGGAGTGAACAAGAATTCTGTAAGCCACACCCAATTAACTTTAGCTACTATGCTGCTTATTGGATTAATTTGAAATACTCATTGCCTTTTTCAGCATGTACAAACCATTGAACAAAAGATGTCTCCATTTCTTTGTTGCCTTGCAGATGGCTGCTGCTTCTGTTGGAAGCACAGAAAGCATCTTAAGAGTTTTACTATGAAAGCAAAGTATCCATGATTCTCTGTGGAGTATTTTTTAAATAGATATAATTGTATTGCCAAGTGTTTGCATTAAGGTAGGCTGCTAAAGGGGGAAATATACATATGCCAGGAGATTCAGGCAGTTGATTATACTGTTTTATAAAATCATATTTCTCCAGCTCCTAGTAAACGATGGCATTGAAATCTCATATTGTTCCAGAAAAGCAAAGTCAACTTGGTGTTCTTTCCTATAACAGAACCTAAAGAGGATGTCAAACCAGAATACATTTTGTCTGTGACTAATGGTACAATTGTATCGTGTCTCTATGCCGGTGCAGCAATTGCCCCGACAGTACAGTCCGTCGCAAGCATGCCATAAAGCACACTGTGCAAGTGTGCCAGTTAGTAGAACTGGCAGGAAGTCCTGTGCCATCCCACCAGCACAGGGAACAGTATGTGCCAGACATGTTAAGTTCCATGCTGGTCAGTGCAGGGATGGGGAAGAAATGGAGTGTAATGGGGCAGAAGAGGGAAGGAGCAGGGTGGGCAGATCAGGCCTGGGAGGGGGTGGGACTGGCAGCAGTGGTGCATGCCATAACTAATCCCCCTTCCCAGGCCAACATGGGGCAACACAGTGATTGAGCAGGCTTAGATTTTCGTTGCTCCATTGCCGCTGCCTGGCGTTTCCCTGGGGTGAGGGAACAAATGCTCACTTACGTTGAGTAGCACTCCAGCACACAAAATTCCCCCACTGGATGCCATGCAAGCTGCACTGCTGCCGCTTGATCAGCCTGTGGGAAATAAATTAGGATTGGCTGTAACATGAAGAATCCTTTGAATTCTTCTTTGAATTCTTTGCTCAGTTCATGAAGAAGTTTGAACTTCTGCCATCATCCCAACTCAGGTCCTTACAACAAAACCATATTAATAATACCAGCAGCCTGATCCTGTCTGTTAAGGCTTGACAACTGCATTCCCTTACCTCAGAGCTGCATTGCCCTTAGGGCGGTGCTGGAAAGTGGGCTAGGATTGTACCCTTAGTTCTGCGGCTTTCAAACTCACAGGGAGTTTGGATCCCACAGTAAGTCTTTGTGGGAGCGGGGGCGGGAGGCAGCAGCGCGATCCCCAGGCTCACCCTGCTCAGGGGGCTGCAGGGGCTTGGTGCACTTTCCCAAGCCCCCTGCAGCCCCCCGGAGGTACGGGGAGCCCTGGGCGACCTTCAGCAGGGCTCCCTGGGTCAGGGAAGGTAACAGCGGAGTGTTCACTCCCAACTCCACTAAACCAGAAACGGTGCGCAATCGCTCCTCTTCCCCTTTTGACCAGGCTGCAGGGACTGGGGTGCACCCTCCAGTCCCTGCAGCAGCTGTCCCTGGCTGCAGGGAGCCGGGTGCGAGCGCCTACAGGGCTCCTCGGGTCAGGGAAAGTGAGAGTGGGGCGATCGTGCTCCGCCTCCACAGGAAGTGGAGCGCGATTGCCCCACACTTTCCCTGACCCAAGGAGCCCTGCAGGCGCTCGCGCCCGGCTCCCTGTAGCCAGGGGTGGCTGCTGCAGGGACTGGAGGGTGCACCCCAGTCCCTGCAGCCCGGTCAAAAGGGGAAGAGGAGTGATCGTGCTCCGCTTGGGGTGCGATCGCTCCGCTGTCACCTTCCCTGACCTGGGAAGCCCTGCCAAAGGTTGCACAAGGCTCCCCGTACCCTCCTCCCTGCCTCCTGGCTGCCTCTGTCCCTTAAGGGGAAAAGGATGAGGATCCTCAGGCTGGGGCGTCACGACGCCCCAGTTTGAATACCACTGCCTTAGTTGTTTCATGAAGGTTGACATGTTTATTAACTGAAATTCTCCTGTGAAGTAATCTTTCACATAGATCGTTTCTGCTACACAGTATTATGTTGATAATATTTTGATTTTGTCAGTGAAACCTGCATATATTGAATTATGCCCATCCACATAATTGGCATTCCAAAAAGCTGAGACATTCATGAAGGTATAACAAACGGTGCCACATCACTGGCTGAACATTCAGTTGCTGTAATGGTCTCTTGAGCGTCCGCTTTGCAGGATTTTTTTTTTTCTCTCCCCTCTTCTGCAGAAGAAGCACCTTAGATACCCTAGCTGGCCTGCATCAACTTTTTTCTATGCAGAGTGTACAGCTACTTAAATGTCACCTGCTGACTGAGACACGTCGGCAACCTCCAAAACCATTTCCTCTTGCAGATGATGCAAGATATGATTGCGGGAGAGTGAAATTTCTCTTCAAGATTGCATGCATTGCTGTTTCAAGTGGGGAGTAATCTTCTACTTACTCTGCCATAAGAGAATGCTATAAAATTCTGAGTGGTTGAGCTTGTATAAGTTATTGAGAGAGAGAGAGAGAGAGAGAGAGAGAGTAGTCTTTAGCTCAGATGATACTTTTCAGTTGACTCACTCGGCCCATCTTTACTTATTTGTACCCTCCAATTCATTTCAGCAGTGCTTGTTTTCAAATACCACTCAGAAGTTTTGCACTGGGGCCACTGAAAGAAAAACAATTTAAATTAAAATCCCTGAAATGTCAGCATCTTCATTATGAAGAACATTTAATTCCACTCTTTTTGCTCTACAGTGTTAGGCATTACAATGTAAATACTTTCTGGATTCTAAAAAGTTATCATGCTTCAGTAGCAATTTAATATCATTTGTGAACTGATAGTTCTCAGGTTTAATGTATTTCCTGGGGTTTGTGGGGCCAGAGTGGAGGGTTCTTTCTCATTTCGTTCTTGACTTTCCTGCTTCAGGTAGAATTTCTCTATGCACTTGGGAGACGGATGATAAATTTAACAGAACTGAAAGTGGTTTGAGAGTGATTTTATCATAGGCAGGGCCGAAGGGGAGTGAAGACGGGGACAAGTGCCTATCTTCTGCTATCAGTTTGATTGGATGACCCCTGTTTCTAATATTGTAAGAGAAGGCAAACAATTTATCACTCTCCACACTATCCGTGATGTTATACATCTCAATCAGATTCCTCCTAGTTGGCTTTTCTTCTAAAGTAGAGGAAAGAAAAAGAAAAGGCTCTTTTCATATACTCAGAGTGCTTTTCCTTGTTATCAATAAATATATATATCAACAGCATCACTGTATACTGTATATGTAAAGAATAGTTTCCCATAGGTTCACTTCTGTTTATGTTTAGGATGGGGAGCATTAATGTGAAGTACACTGCTGTTTTTCTTCCCAGAATCTAATATGTGGAACAAAGTTCACTCCCACAGAAATGCACTTTGCCCACCCTTTGTCCACCAATATGATTTTTTCCCATGCCACCAATGGGTACTGCTTCCTATGGTGTATTCACATATTTATTTTGTCCTTTGACTAGTAGTCAAGGATGATGATAATGGGATGAATGTACACACAGTACACCTTCAGCTTTTGGAGATAAAGAATAAGTATTTGGCCTTAGGCCCAGGGAGTCAACCTGAACCCTAGTCAAAAAAGTATACATTTTTTGACCTGAACCGGAACAGAACCTGAGCTATTACTTGGAAATATCTCTGGGTAATGGGAGTGGAAGATAACTTCAAATTAGTTTAAGGTCACTGGTTTAGAATAAGAGTTCTACGAGTTCTACGAGTTCTATGGTTTAGAATAAGAGTTCTCTCGTACTAAAAGAGAGAATAGCCTCAGCTGGAATGACTCATGAATACATAAAACCAGTATCTTAGAAGATGTGTACATGTTATTTTGTCTAGTTGACCAAGTTCAGGCACTGGGAACCAGCAGTCAGGCTAGTGGCTTGATGCTTTAAGGCCACCCCCCCTCCCCCTGCAGATGATAACGTTACTCTGGTAGAGAACAGAGAAGAAGGGAACATTTCTCTATACCTCAAGATTCTCCTTCCACATTGTAGCGCTCAGCCAGATGCTATCATTGTGAAAAGGTTAGGGGGAAAGATTTCAAACACAATTTTAATCTAAAAACCTTCAGAATGCATTTTCTTACATAGCTGCCCTTGGTACACATAGAGTGGGGGGGGAGCTGCTTCTCCATGGCACAATTGTATGTCATTGAAGAATGGGAATACGTGAAAACGGTCCCATGTAAATTTTGTGTGTCTTTCCCAAACTACAGCAGCCCAGATGTCAGTTGGATGAGAAAAACCAACAAATTAGCTACACTCTCACTAATGTGTTTGCATATAACATTTACTATTCTGTAAATAGCATTCACCAAAATATTACTTAACTTTCTTTCCTTTCTGTCAAAACATTTCAGTAATGAAGGGTAATGCAACTAGAGACACCACCTGATGTCACTGCTACCTTGAATCTGCTGCAGCCACTTCTGTTGTGGCATACTTAAAACACACACACACTCTTCCTTATATGCTCCATTGGGCGTATGCTCACAACCTAAGAAGTTCAGGATTTCTGGATACATTTAAAGGAACTGCACAAATGGAGATCTTTGTTCACGCAATCCCTAGTAAATCCCACATTTACAGCCTTGTGAATACCTACGATGGAGCACAGTAAGGAAGCAGATTACTCTAGTGAGCAGGAAATGGATCTGTGTGGCTCTCATCTGTGACAGGCTGGAGGGTGCCAAGGGCACACCAAATCTGCCCCCCACACCTGCCATCTCTTGTTGATGTAAGCCACATCAGGTTGCCTCATGGCTGGGCTAGCTGTGACAATACTGTACTTCAAAAAAAAGGTAAGAAAAACATCTGAAGAGATCAGATCTGCAATTGATCTTTATGGTTTGAAATACATCTCAGTTATTTAGATTGTGTCTAAATAAGTGTTTTTAGATTAAAAATTGGCATTCTTAATTCAATTTTCCCAATTTCAGTACAAGCAGCACAGCGGGTTCCTCTCATTTTCTTGTGTCTAAACTTACACTCCACCACACCATCCTGAATTTCAATTCAAAACACTCCAGTGTCTCATCTTATTGAAAATACGGCAGCAAAGCAGAATTTGGCAAGTTCTAACTTGCAAACAGCTGAAATGCTTAATATATCTACCTACCATGAGACCAAAAACAAAACAGAATCACAAACAGAACAGAATGGATTTTAGCTATTCAGGAAAGGAAGGGAGGGTTATCTATTGATCAAGGTCCTGTGCTCTAGGTGGGAAAGGAAGGCCATGAACTCTCCTTCTATCAGCATTACTGTATTAACTCTTGCACATGTTTTCACTCTGATTTTTCTGTAACATGTCCTGGTCTACACATGCAGCAGAATGAGGTTGCAGAAGTCTGAGAATGGTCTGTGCTGTTTCAGGTTAGGAACTGACAGCAGAACCCTATGTACATCTAGTCAGAAGTAAGTCACATGGTGCTCAATGATGCTTACTCTTAGGAAAGTGTGTGTAGGATATCAGTCTGAATTTATGAATGGGGAGGGGGGACCGACAGTGTGCAAGTGGAAACTACCACTGCAGAATAAAATCCTGTGGAATTCAAGACAGCTGCAGATAGTTCCTTCTGTGTTGGCATTCCAAAGGGAGAAGTTAATGGCCAACTCTCTTCCCATAGGGCAGGAGAGTTTGGACTGCTGTAAGTTGTTGTGGGGGAGTTGTTGTGGGGGAGGGGCAGCACCAGTGTTCCCAGGATTATGCCAATGCCAGGGGGGAAAAGTTCTGTTTTTAAACTTTAAACACTTATCAGGGTTCACTGCTGCTTCCCAAAATGTTATCAGGAGCTATTTCTGGTTTTTCAGATGGAAAGGGGGCAGTGTCAGAACTTCCTCGGCTGGGGTGTTGTGACTCCCAAGTTTGGGAACCACTGCAAGAGAGTTTTTGTCAATTTCTGTCCTGCTCCTGTTGTTGCTTGTGGATTTGGATTTTTATTTTTTTTTATATTGTGTTACTACTTTGTTTTGTTTTTAATTTTGTAAACAGGGTCTTGCTGGATTGAAAAGGTGGGGTTTAAACACTTTAAAATAAACAAAAATGTCTCCCTGTTGCAATATGTCTATTTGCATTGAGTCTTCTTACACTCAGGAGTATTAAGAAATGGATTCTCCCAGGGATCATCTCAGGGTTTAATCAGGCCTTGTACTGGCTGAGTGCCCACTCGATGAGGCTGACCCTGATCCCTCAGCAGGAGGTGACTGGACAGCCCATGGGGATATGGTGCAGGGTTTGGCCCCAGGACCCACAGCAATCTGATGTCAGCACTGGTATCTTCTCTTTCCCCCCCCCCCACATTTGAATTGGTGCACTCCATTCTACCAACTCAGCATCCTCCTACTTCATCCATTGCACATGGACTGTCGGATATCTGCTTCATCTTGTACATTTAACCTGCAAGGATGAACTACCAATCTGATGAACAGACTCAGTCAGTGCTTTTAATTCTAAACAGCTGTGAGGTTAAAAGCACATACAATTGTGGTCAGAAGCCCATCCAGATCTCATCTGTTTAGGCAAAACCAGAAAAAGAGAATTTCTTGTATTTGTCAGATGTTGAAAAAGAGAAGAGGAAATGGAAAGGAGGAGGGGAAGCTTTGATAGCTGCAATAAGGCAAGATCTAATTATAGCTGAGAGGAGAAAAGATCAATATTACATTGCTGTCTTTTGTTCTTTTTGCTCACAATAGCATTAGATTACCTCTTAAATAAGAATGGCTCTACAGACACAGTATGCCCCCCAAATCAACATTTCATCTGTCCCAGACTGATTCCAAGCCGTCAGGCACCAGTCTGGGTTGGAATTCCTCCCCACAGCCAATCTCTGGCAGCATCTTCCTCCCCTTTCCTTCCTTCAGATATTACTCACCTCTCTCCTGCCCCCTTTGCATCACTACTGCTGCACAACGTTCCTGCAAAAATAATCTTCTCAAAGCAGTGCTGTGGATCCCTGGCAGCTGGCTTTGGGGCATCTTCTTCAACAGTGGAGGCATTTCCATAGGATCAAATGAGGCTCAGCCCCTCCAAAAGAAAAGGAAAATGTGCATTTCAATACCCAAATGCATTAAATAAATCCGTTAAAGATCTCTGTGTGACATAGGGTAACCCCAGACTGGTGAGGGAGGGATGGTGTGTTTCGTAGGTTTCATGTTGTAAAAACTGGTCACTTGTGTTTAATAAATTGGCCCAAGTTAAAACCAAGTCATAGTCTGGAATTTTCATTGGGGGGTGCAAGGGTGAATAGAATGCCAGATGTAGGGGAATGGCAGAGAGATGCAGGTATCTTGTGGACTTGTGTGCTCCCTGAGGCATTTGGTGGGCCATTGTGAGATACAGGAAGCTATACTAGATGGGCTCTGGGCCTGATCCAGCAGGTCTCTAAATATGTTCTTACCTAAATCCCCACATGCTGATGCAGAGGTGCCAGTGTGGCCTCTGCTGCATCCCACAGGGGAGTTTTGGCTGCTGGAAGTTCTGCTCAGGGTAAGGGAACATTTATAAGCCCCAGAAGCTGCTATGGGTCAATGATATCACTAGCGCAAGTCCATGTTGACTTGTGCAGATGGGTCAGGCCCAGGCAGGGAGCTTGGATTTGGCAGATGCTATCAGCCCACTCCTCCCAGGCATAACCTGCCCATCCCCTGCTCCACCTCCTCCTTGTTCTGCCCACACCTGCAGAAGTCAGGAGGCATACTTCTGACTAAAGTGCCTTTCTGTCTTAAAAATGGCCATATATTGGATGGCAATCTCAGTTAGAGTTGTGGCACGTTCTCTCCTTGTGCTGTTTTTATCCTGAAAAGTGTCCTGCCAATGAAGGGATGTGCCCTTGATGGAGACAATCCCCAGCACTATGTGATCCTCCCCTTCTCTTGGAGAGCCCTGTGCCAAGAAGGGAAGATAAATTGCACTCTGAGGAAAAAGGCAGTTTTTTTCTACAGAGGCACTGTCTACAGAGAACACTTTCCTTCCCATGAAATCATACCTTGTACTAATGGTGTCACTAGGGGGTGCAGACCACACCAGGTGATGCACTCAGGGGGGTGACACCACAACTGGCTAAAATTGTGAAACTCTTGGTATTTTTTGAATAATACCATTATGTTAAATATAATTCAAAGGCTAAGTTAATACAGAATGAAATGAAACAAACAGCACTGAAATATCTATATCAGTGGTTCTCACACATTTAGCACCCGGACCCATTCTTTAGAATGAGAATCTATCAGGACCCACCGGAAGTTATGTCATGACCAGAAGTGACATCTTCAAGCAGGAAAATTTGTAACAATCCTAGGCTGCAATCCTACCCATACTTACCCAGGAGTCAGTCCCATTTACTATTATTGTTAAAAGAATATACATAAAAAGAATAGGTCTGTAACATTTCCCCAAATGCAGTCACATACATGGTAACATCAAGCCTAATATATTTAAAATTAAATATTGAAATGAATAGGCACCCACTTGAAATTGGCTTGTGACCCACCTAGTGGGTCCCGACCCACAGTCTGAGAAACACTGATCTATATTCTATCAAAAGGTATAACCAAATATCTAGAAAAGGAAAACAAAACTGCCCTAATGTAACAAAAAGTAGATTTTCTTTACTCAGAATTGACAAATAAGACTGAGTGCTGTTCCAAGAACCAATGGGGTGTTATTGCGACGCATCAGGGAACCAATAAATGTTAGTATGAGTCAGCTCTCATTTCTGTGTATCAGAGCAAATACTAGAACTCTTATTCCATTCTGTGAGTGTCATCAAGTTGGCCACTGATTTTGTTTTGGTTACTGATTTGTTGAGTAACCTCTACTGTTATATATTAAAATTAAGTTAATGGGGGTTACACCAAGTCATGCAGTGGTGCCACTGGATTTTGGCAGTGCAAATGATATTGTCATTTATTCTGTATGGTCTGGTGCAGGAGGAGGTCCATCATGGGCGGTGACACAATGAGCTATTGCAGTGGTTCTCAAACTCTCAGAGAGAGTTTGAGAGCCACTAAGTGTTTGCTGCAGGCAGCAGGTATGGGGGGAAGGTGGAGATGTGATGCCCATCATTGCGCCTCTGATCTGGGTGCAGGGGTGCACTGCAACTCACCGCCGCCTGCAGGAGCCTCCCGCGGGTCGGGGGAACCCGGCACCAGCCTCAGCAGAGCTTCCCACACAGCGCAGACCCTCCAGAAGGTAATCATGACCGCTTCCTGTTTTGCGATTGAGAAACAGGAAGTGGTCGCGATCGCCTTCTGGAAGGGTCTGCGCAGTGTGGGGAGCCCTGCTGAGGCTGGCGCCAGTCTCCCCCGACCCCCGGGAGGCTCCTGTAGGCAGTAGTGAGTGGCAGCGCACCCCTGCGCCCAGTTCAGAGGCGTGATACTGGGCATCGCGTCTCTGCCTTCCCCCTCTCCCCGCTCCTTAAGAGAGAATTGCCCAGGGCTCTCAGGCTGAGGAGTCGCAACGCCCCAGTTTGAAAATCACTGAGCTATTGCACTGGGTGACACAAACCCTAGTGGCACTTCTGCTTGCACTGTGAACAGCAAAATAGATGCTTGGAAATTTGGTTAAAAAGCTAGTTTAGAGTTGAGTAGGGCAAAGCACCAGAGTCTGGGAAGGAGCCTTGCATATGCTTTGTGCACAGCATCGAACTGCAGTCCCTGAAAATGAAAGTTTGCAAATCAGCAGGGTGAGATAAGACAGCACTGTCAACGTGCTACAAATATAGCCTACATTTTCATCAAGTCACCTAGACAGGAAAATAATAGAACTGAATCTCTGATTCAGTCAAAAGAATAATAGCTTAATTCTAGACTCTGCCGGCTATTGGGAATTCTGCAGATATTTAAAGAGACATAGATTGCACTCTGTAATGTCAGTTTTAAACACCATTTGTTTACAAGTAAATCCTTCTGATTTCTGTGGAATATATTTCCAAGTAACTTGATCCCATGCACATCAGTTCCACTGCATTCAGTTGAACTTGTCCTTTGCACAAGCACCCAAAGACCTTTGCATGGACTGCTTGCTATCTTCTGGTTTCATAGTGGCTTATAAATTCAGGGAAGGCAGTGGGGGGGGGGGAGCAACACAGATTCAAGTATCCCTTTTCCATGGCAGTCTAAGCAGTTCCATGTGTCCAAAAGGGTAAGCCCATTCCTTCTGTGACTGGAGGTCCTTTCCATGTGCTGGAATTAGGGAACAAGTTGAGGAGGGGTACAGAGGTTGGTCTTAGAAGAAGAAAGCAGGGGGCTGACCAAAAACCCACAAGAGCTCACCCTTGAGTGAGCTTCTGAAAGTTCCTAATGAGCTTTCCTAGAATAGTTTGTTCATGTCCTATAGTTCTGGGTTACTTTTAATGTAATAAATTCTACTGTTTTGTTATTTAAAACACACACACAAAACAAATCCAATCTAATAAAATCAAGCTGAATACTGTCTATGATGGCACATATTTGTAGAACTCTTTTCCTAGAGGCCTGCCTGGCACCTTCAACATTATCCTTTAGGTATCAGACTAAGCCCTTTCTGTTCTTCCAGGCCTTTTAAGATGTTTAACTGTTCCGAAATTGGCTGGGACCAGAGTTCAGTGTTGTTGTTTTAATGCTGTTGTCGTATGTCAGATTTTACCGCTACTGTTTTGTTCTGCTGTTGTGTTCATTAATGTGTCTATTTTAATTGTTGTAAATTTTGTATTCTTGTACACAGCCCTGACATAATATGTTAAATTTAAAAAGTCATGAAAGGCTAGTTCAGGTTCTCATCAATCTTCCTTCTTGGAAGGAAGGCCAAACTTTTAGCTTTAGGGCTCCTAGACATTTAACAATTGTGCAGAGGAGGGGATTTCACCTGTGAGATGACAAGCTGCACCAGTGGCGTCACTAGGATTCGCGTCCCCCGGTGCAGGAGACCTATGCATCATCCCATGTAGTGGGCGGGGTAACGCCCCAGGTGGGCATGGTGATGTACCATTGCCCCGCCCCCACTGGTTTTTTGGGTGTACCTTTTGTTAGAACACAGATATTTCAATGTGGCTTGTTTCATTGCATTCTGCATGAAATTACGCATTGATTGATATATAACATGATGGTTTTATTCCTCCAAATTCTGATTTTAGTGATTTCAAAAACTTGTAGAGTCTCACACACACACACTCTGTGCAAACTTACTAACACCTTATTGCAGCAATTCTCAAACTTTTAGCACTGGGACCCACTTTTTAGAATGACAATCTGTCCAGGAAATAATTAAAATAAAATAATTAAATAAGGGGGAGTCAGTCCTGTTCCACCAAGTGAATCTACTCTGAAGTAAGTCGTATTGTGGTCAATGGGGCTTACTCTAGGGAAGTGTGGGTAGGATTGCAGCCTGTGAGCCCAAGCCTATGCATGTCTACTCAGAAGTAAGTCGCATAGTGGTCAATGGAGCTTACTCTGTAGTCTACCTGCAATAACAACAGCCCAAAAAGAATCAGTGAGCTCTTCAGCCCTCCCAGTGCTCAGTTTAAAGTTCTTCTATTTCAGACACATCAGAATAAAGACCCACCTGGCTTCACAAGTGCAAAATAGAAAACTTTCCCCTTAGCATTCAAGTCTCTTTTTTGTTCTTTTTAGGGGGGATAGGCTGCCTTCTGGAGCTGCCTTCTGGAGCAGCTCCATCAGATCAGGATCCTTCTGGTGTCCTCACATTCCCCTTTGCCTGGCCTGACCACTACCCAAGGCACGTCTGCCTACTCATGAGTAAATGTGACTGTGAGGCTGCTTTGCTTTCCATAGGGCTCCATAGACTGGGAGGGAGGCAGCTGGGAGGGAGGAACCTCCTTCTCTGGTGTTTTGGGGGGCTGCACTCATTGAATGAGGACCATTCTGACGTCCTTGGAGCCTCTCCGCCAGCCTGAACCAAGGCAAGTTTGCCTACTCACGAGTAAAGGCGACCATGTGGCTTTGTTTCGGACTCAGACTTTCAGCTGGGAGGGGAGAGCTTCTCTGGTGTTTTGGGGGGGCTGCATTCATTGGATCAGGACCATTGTGGTGTCATTGGATTCCTCTCAGCCTGCCCTTTCTGACAGTCTATGGCAAGTATGCCTACTCGCGAGTAAACGCGCGATACAGCTCACTTTCACTTTCCATAGGGCTCCATGCATTTTTTCCTTCTGGTTTTTTGGCCATAACTTTTGAACCAAAGGGGCGATTTCAATTCTGTTTTTTGCACCGCACTCCACAGGCCATTCCACATCCAACGGTGTATGGCATGATGCAGTAACTCCTAACCCCACAATGTTAGCGTGTCCTCCCCCCAGGGTGCATCACCCCCCCAGCGCATCACCTGGTGCGGCCTGCACCCCCCACACCCCCTAGCGATGCCAGTGAGCTGCACCTGCTGAAATTCCCTCTTCTACACAATCATTAAAGGTCCAGGAGCCCTAAGGTTGAAAGGTTGACCACCCCTACTCTAAGGGATCTGTACTCGTGTGCAGACCCCTTCTTCTGGCACACAGCTTTGAAACTGGTCATGATGCCATCCCCAGACACTAGCAATGCTATCACATATTATCGCCAAACTTCCAGGTTGCCAAGCTCTGTGCTGCACAGACCTTCATTTGGAATTGTGCAGCCAAGCGGCCCTATAACTGGCAAGGAAACCCGGTTTTCATCAGAACGTGAACAACAGCTTATTGGCCTTGGAAGTATTGAGTTAAAATATGATGCTATTGTAAAAACTGAATCCCAGCATCAGCCCAGCTAGCCATTTTACTTTCAGTAGCAGAGACACTACAAGGTTTTTCCCATTCCTACTACCTGCTTGCTACAGGTTGCGAACTGGGAATCTTGCAGATCAGATGCTAGTCCCATGCTACCTGTGTTGCCAGGACTGTTGTCTGGAGGAGACAACTGCAGGCAGTACCTGATAGGAAGTTGTCATCATTGCACATACTATTCCTGACACTGAGAAACCAATCCAGAGTGCTAGTAGCAAGAATAAAGGCTCTCGGGTCTGCTAATTAACTCAGTATGTGCAACATATTGCTGTGGGAATATGCAGGATGGAAGCAGCCATCCTGACAGAATGGCACCACCACCACTAGGATCTCAGAGGCCAAGCAGTGAGCACTCCTTTCCATGGTTCCCTAGCCCTGTGGGTGGTGCTTGCATACACTGTGCCCTGATCATGCCCCAACACCAGAGGAAAGCAAATGGGGAACAAAAAGATACTATCTTTCTGCTCCCTTTTCTCTGGTGACTGGGGGACAACCCAGCAGGGATGGGAACGTATCACCTGGTAAGTCCAATGGGAGACTTACCAGGGGCTGGTGGGCAGCAAGCAGCCACCATCGGATACTTTTCCCTGTTTGTATCCTTTTACCACATGACAAACTGAGTTTTCTAAACTGGGGGTGCCAGGCATTTAACCTAGGACTTCATGCGTGCTAAGCATGTACATCACTGAGCAATGAGGTAACCTAACACCTAGCCGTTCCAGTTAAAATGTTAAGAGATTATTATTAAATAATTCTCTGCTGAATAAACAGCTAGTGTGATTATCCTTCACTCCAGCTGCCTCACGTGTCCCCAGTGAATGCTAGAAGCACCACCTGTCTCCCCTTGGAGGTTGCCAAATGAGTCCTTGTCAACTCATTGTGCAAGGTGGCACCTTGCAGGGTATATTAAAATAACCTGCCACACTGAAAATGGACTATTTAGCGAGGACAGCTAATTAGGCTAAATGCTGAATATTCAAGTCAATCAGACAAGAAATATTGCTTTGGATGGAAACTTTATCTTCTTCGTAAGGACTTTATTGAAACAAGCATTACTGAAATTGGTCTGTGGCTGCCATAAAATTGGCATCTGTTCCACCTGTGTAAACCAGGACAAACCTGGCTGTAGGGTTTTTAGCTTAGTTTGTCTCCGAATATGTTAACATGACGCCTAAAAATTAAAAATTGATACTGCTTTACAGTGCACCGTAGCCTGGATATTTATCTCAGAAAGAGACAGATTGCTCTTTTCATGGGTTTCCTTTAAACTACTTGGATGCAAATGTTGATTGAAATTCTTTTTCACCAAATAACAGTAAAAACAGTAACTTATTTTTTACTAATTTCAAATGCCATTTGTTGTGTCTTTTTTTTCCTAATCGTCTAAGGTGGAATCCTGCTCTGATTTTAAGTTCACAAATCTTTCAGTACCTCTGGAGTGTGATGGAATAGCATGTTCCCTGACAAAGATTTGCACATTAATTTGAGTATAGTTTTCCCAGAATGCACTGTTTGCCATTCCCATCACGCAAATGGTCAGTTGCACGTTTTAGCTATACAATACAGATATTGCTTACATCTCTATAGCTGCAATTTATTTCTACCTATTGTAGAAATAGAAATTTGCAATAGGAAATGAATCAAGATACAGTGGTATTTCATATAGTAGTAAAATTATGGTTTCCTGAACAAGCTTGGCCCTGTCCTGTATGGACTGAGCAAGTTCCAGGGTGTCATAAGGAAAAATGGAGTGCCTTGAAATACAGATGAACCAAGAATCTTGACTATAGCAATAAGAGCATGTGAACAGGTATCCTCAGTGCCAGATTCAAGAGTCAAACGTGCAATTCACTTCTTTTAAAAATTTGTCAAAGACACTGATGAATGGAGCCAGGGTTCAGATTTGAGGTCTACACACATCAAAAGTAATGTGTATTCTGGACATTACTCATATTAGTAAACTGGTGTATGTGTAACATACATGTAATCCTATTCATGTCTGGACATGTGTGTTCTGGACATTACTCATATTAGTAAACTGGTGTATGTGTAACATACATGTAATCCTATGCATGTCTACTCAGTCCCATTAGAGTAAATGGGGCTTAATCCCAGGTTAGTGTACATAGGATGGCAGCCTGACTGCCCAGTCCTGGCTGGCGCTGGGCTAGTGCCGAGCAGCCACCAGAGTTCTGCCACTCAGCGGTCATGCAGACTGCCGAGCAGTGGTGAGATAAGTGGGGGCGTGAGGGGAGGTGGGAAGGAGGCATTCCAGGGGGGAAAGAGCAGGGAGGGGGGAGGCGGGACGAGTGGAGCTTTGCTCCAAGGGTTCCAGAGCCTCCGTATTAGGCTCACTGCCCAACACAGAGGTTCTTGATTCACCACCGACCTTTGGGTTGGTGGTGGATCAAGTAGCCCCATTGCAGTGCTCCTCTCTTTACCCAGCAGAAGGGGACAAAAGTCCCCTTCTCCTGAGGAGCTGGTGCTGGCTGCTTGTAGCATGCAGCATGCATGTGGCGGCAGCCATTTTCAATGCCGCTGGAGCCCTGTGCCCCATGCAGCTCAGGATTGGGCTGTGAGTTTTTTGGTGGTCATCGATAATTTTGGTGGTCATCGATAAAATCACCTGCACAGAATGAGAGCCTTAGGGCGCAATCCTAACCAACTTTCCAGCACTGGCATAGCTGTGCCAGTGGGGCATGTGCTGCATCCTGCAGTTGTGGGGGCAATCACAGAGACCTCCTCAAGGTAAGGCAGTGTTTATTCCCTTACCCCGGAGTTGCATTGCCCTTACTTGGGTGCTGGAAAGTTGGTTAGGATTGCACCCTCGTTTAAATTTGAACATGAAAAATAAAGACTCCAGTTCAGCTAAGGAGCTCAGCTTCACTAAAAAGGTTTTCACACGTGTTGCTTGCTGAATTGGAAAGGACAGACATAAGCAAAAGTGTATCTAGTGTACATCCAACTATGGATGCCATCTATCAGCATTGCACTGCTTTGGTATTCAAATGTATATTCCTATCCACATTCTGGTTATACTAATCACACATGAACTCCTTTTACGCATGACCAAAGTTGAATATGGACAAGGTTTTTAATTTCAGAAAAGTCCAGATGTGAATAAAAATGCATCCATTCCTTTTTAATAGTGAACTTGAACTACACTTACATAAAATGTATCACCAATGTGAGGGATACGGTATGCCTTCTGTAATCTGGAATATATCTTAGCTATGATTTAAAAAATAATAACTCTTTTAAAGCAGGACTTGCTTTTTCCCCCAGAATATAGTGTAAGTTGTTTCTCTTGACAGGACTACCTCCATATGGTACGCCAAGCGCAATGGGTTAGATTTGTCATCGTTCCGAAATGTTCTGCTATAGAAGAATAACATTTAGGGCCGACAGTGCTGAGAATATTTCACAGTGTCACAGCTCCTTGTGCAATCAAGCCTTTGAGATAGTTTCGAGAATTCTATATCCCTGAAACCTGCTGAACCGTCATATATCAAGTTCATGGCTGAAAGCTACCTACCTCTGGTTCACCCTGCTGCTCAGCCATTGGTCTACAGAGATTAAAAGGTAGTGGAATTGACAGTGGCATCACACTTGCAAAATAAATGGGTATTTCTTAGTAATTCCAGTCTGATAGGCAGAAAGTTTAGGTTGCCAGAACAAAATTTAAAAATTAACTGTTATTTGGGAATTCTGTCTAAAGTAGATATATCCTTTATACCTCATAGATGTATAGAATAATGGAGTGTGTTCTGGAATAAGGAAGGATCCTTTAAAATAAGAGGCATTTGTAAAAATAGGGTAATCTGGCAAACTCACTTAGAAGAATTATAGTGCAAAGAGTGAGATGCTTTTCCAAATGGGCCTGTTTCTTTGTAGATCCAGTCAGAGGCATAGCTGACGGGGGCAAGGGGTGCAAATGTCCTAGGTGCCAGACTTGGGGGGGGAGTGCCATGCCACCATCCTCTCCTCCCAGTTGTGCCCCCTCACCCTGCAGCACACAATTGGCACATCAATCTGGGGGCACTTCCCTGAGAGGTTCTGAGGGCTGGGGAAGCCATCCATAGCCTCCCCAGCCCTCAGAAGGCCTTGAAAGGCCAAAAACGAGAAGTGAAAATTTTTGGGGAGGCTGCACACGATGAATGCCTGGGAGTGGGCATGGGGAGTGGTGCTTCCAGGTAGGGGGTGGCACCCTGAGGATGTGCCCCGGGTGGGGCCATGGCCAGGAATGCCACTGATACCTGTAAGACCACTCTTGTTCAAAATCCAGAAGGAACAGGGCAGATCAGAAGCAAGGAGGTGAAAACACTGCACAAGGTGGAAAGCAGAGGTCTGAATAGACTTGCTATGAGGCCACTCAGCTTCCCCTATGGGGCCTGGAGGCTGGGGTATCAACCTGCCCACATCGATTCCATGTGGATCTTTTACACATGTAAGACTAGATAACAGGACAATATAAGGGCTCTCTCAAAAAGAAAATTCTTATTCAAAAGACAAGTTGTATGACTAGCAAGCATTTAAGAAAAACCCCTGAGAAAAACATGTCAAAGTATGTGGTTCACAGTTGCTTCCTTGGTTATTGGTCAGTAAAGACAACAGCCACAGTATGAAGACACTGGAGGAGAATGCTCCATGCACTGTCCTGCAGGCCAGATCTGGTGGACTGCTAAATCTGTTCCCCGGAAGAGCGGAACGCTCAGTTCCACCAGTGAGCCTCCTCATTGCGCCAGCAGTCTCCCCCAAACTGCACACAAGCCAGCTGTTTCTGGGGTCCATTGCTTCAGTAGGTTTTGTACGTGGATTTCTGAGCAGAAGCAATTGGCCTGCATGCAGTTTGGGAGATCAGCAGCAGGGCAAGGAGGCTCCCGGGCAGAACGGAACGTTCCATACACACTGGCGATGCCTTTTTCAGGATGGAGACCACTGCACTAGAGGGACAAGACCTGCTTAGCTCATTAACTGTCAGTGTTCCAAAAAAAGACTATAAAGAAACCAATGTTTGTTCTATATCATCACTTAAGGTGCTGGTAGAGCTGACATTTTTACCCTGCCTTTACCCCCCACCAAAAGGGGTGCCCATATTATAAGAATAGTAAGAACATTCAAATAATACCTTAGGGTCTTTTTTTCCCTTGATAATAAGTGTAATGAGACCATATTAGGAGTGTCATCAGGATGTCAGGTTGCATGAAGTTCTAAACAGCTAGGGCTGCAATCTTGTACACTCTTACCTGGGCATACATTCCATTTAATTCAATAGGACTTACATTTGAGTAGACACATATAGGTTTACACTAAAAATGTATCTTTGTAGGTTTAGAATCTAAAACCATTAATAAACTATGGGCGCAATCCAAAGGTGCCCATGGGCCAATGCCAAGTCCCTTGTGCCAGCCCAAGAAGGTCGCAAATGTGCGCCAACACATGGAGGCTGAATCCAGCCTCCATGGCGGCTTCCTTCAAATGCCTTGTCGGCTTGGATGTGCTGACGCAAAGCTATGAGGTAGGTGGGGAGGAGGTGGGAGGGAGGCATTCCTGGGCAGGGGGAGGGCAGACGGTGGGCGGCCCCAGGGGTGGTAGGTGAGCGGGCGGGGAATGTGAGGCGGGACTTCAAGCCCCTCTGCTCTCCTCGAATTTGTGCCACTTCAAGAGGTGGCACAAGTCTGAGTAGACCCATAGGACCCGCAGCCCTTACCCGGAGGTATGGGGAACTGTTTCCCCTTGCCTCTGGCTGAGCTGCTTATGGCCACTATCCTGTGCTGGATACAGTGCAAGCCTCCTGGCTTGCCTGTTCCAGCGCATGATAGGATTGCGCCTTATGAAAAATATTTCTTCTGCTATTATAATTTTCATTTGGTTTCTTTTTTAGCAATAAAAGACCAAGGAAGTTATTTTTATTGTATTTGAACTGCTGTATTGCTGTATATCTAAGGTCTTTCCTCATCAAAATGCATTGAAGAGCTTAGCTTCTCACACTGTTCACTCATTGCAGTTAGTCCTAGGAAAGGTTTCTGTAGTCTAAAGACTATGAGAGAAAAAAGACATTTGTTTATAATTCTGTCTTTGGTGAGATTGTTCTTTCCTCTCTCACACACAGATACAAACAATAGTTCACAGTGGTCTTAACACACACACACACACACACACACACACACACACACACACACACCCCATCACAAGAAATGGCAAGCTACTTTTCAAATAATATCTTGAAAACAATAATCATGTTATTTAATGAACTTATAACGACAATTGGGAATGTACTTCTCTCTTCTACACTGAAAGGATATGTGTGTATAGTAATAATTCTCTCCATTATAGGTGTTGTCCAAAACAGGATCTCAGAATTTCACTTCTAATTATAGCAAATTATATCTTTTAGTATCTTTACCTGGTATGATTGTCTCAACAATTTAGTGTTTCACTGCACTGTGTTACACTCTATTGAAATGCCAAATCACAACGATAATTCATGATATGTTTTCTTAAGGTGTATAATTTTTCTTACATTAGTCATATTGGGGAGTTTACAGGTGAACCATTTTCAGTCTGGCTTCCAACCTAGTTCTGAGATAGATACAATTTTGATCACTGGAGTGGGTGACCTATGCTGGAACAAGGTGGCTGGAGAGGGATCTCTTGAACTTTGGGCAGCCCAATTCTAACCTGCACTGGAACAGGTGGTTAGGTGCACACTGGAGGCCACCTCAGGGTAAGGGGATGTTATTAGCAGGCACAAATCCGAGCAACCCATATGGGCCAGGGGGCTCAGCGGTCACTCTGGATTGCATTCTCAGTGGTTTTTAATATCTTCACTCATGACATCCTTCTAGATTGTGTTGGAGAAGCCAAGAAGGCACAGTTTTGCAGAGTCCGTGCTCTGGTTCCCACTGGAGGGTCAGTCACAGAAGGTGGTGGGAACTGGAGAGCTCCTCAAGCTAGGGAGCTCCAGCTTGATGCCATGACCTTTGGTTTACAGTGTCCTGCACAGTTCTTTATTATCCTCTATGCTGTTTTAACATCTAGTCGAAACCACTTGGGAAGGTTATCTAGGGCAGTGGTTCTCACTCATTTAGCACTGGGACCCACTTTTTTAGAATGAGAATCTGTCAGGACCCACCAGAAGTGATGCCATGACCGGAAGTGACATCATCAAGCAGGAAAATTTTAGCATTCCTAGGATGTAATCCTACCCTCACTTATCCAGGAGTCACTTATCCAGGAGTAAACTATTTACTATCATTGTTAAAAGAATATACATAGTAGCTTGTTAAAAGTATAGTTCTGTAACATTTTCCCAAATGCAGTCACATATCATGGCAGCATCAAGTCTAATATATTAAAAATAAAATATTTAAATGGATGGGGACCCACCTGAAATTGGCTCACGACCCACCTAGTGGGTCCCAACCCACAGTTTGAGAAACACTGATCTAGGGGTTATAATCAGTATGCTGATGACATCCAACTTTATCCATCGCATCACTAGCTGGGGAGGTTGTATCTGCAAACTGTATATCATTTTGTACTTGTTTTTCATCACAGACTCCATTTTAGTGTTTCATTTATAATTAAGACTCTTAAACTTTGATGGCCACAATAAATCTGTTAGTCTTTAAAGTTTCACAAACCTCCTCACTGCTTTTGCTGCAATAGGCTAACATACTTCTAGAACTTAAAAGAAATAATACAAAAGTGTTCTTACACAATGTCACAGGGGTAAATTTTGAAGTGCAAGAGCTCATCATGAGACTCCCATAGCTACACCCCACCAAGGGCCAATCCTATCCCATTTTCCAGTACCTGTGCAGTTGTGTCAGTGGGGTGTGTGCTGTGTTCTGTGGTGGAGGGACAGTCACTGGGGTCTTCTCAAAGTATGGAGACATTTGTTCCCTGACCACGGGGCTGCATTGTGGCTGCACCAGTGCTAGAAAGTTGGATAGGATTGGGCCCTAAGACAATGCAGCAAAAAACTCAACTTTAAATTTCCTTATTAGCATGTTTTCTGCTACTACCATTTATTTTTAGTTTGAAACTTATTATTTTTCATTTAAAGTCTAGCTTGTTTTATAAGAAATTCTACGAGTGAATTGCAATAATTTAAAACAAAATGAATAAACATTGAAAAACAAGATTTAAAAATATCCCACATAAATATAAAAGTTATGTTAGAGTGCTAGCCTATGCATGTTTATTCAGAAGTACATTTCAATGTGTTCAAGAAGACTCACCCCTAGGTCAAATTTCATAAAATTGTACTGTAGTTATACAGTGCTTCCTATGCGTGGCTATAAGGGAATAAGTTCTATTGCATTTAGTGGAACCTATCTCCCAGGTTAGCATAAAGGATTGTAAGTCCTATTGTAATATGAGTTACATACTGCCTCTCAGGTAGCCCTTAGAGAAGACAGCAGCTTAGCTGAGCCAGGTGCAGTGGTGTCACTAGGATTCAAGTCACCCCATGCAGTGGGCGGGGCAATGCCCCAGGTGGTGGGTGTGGTGATGTACCATCGCCCCCGCCCCCACAGGTTTTTTGGCTGTACCTTTTGTTAGAACACAGATATTTCAATGTGGCTTGTTTCATTGCATTCTGCATGAAATGACGCATTGATTGATATATAACATGATGGTCTTATTCCTCCAAACTCTGATTTTAGTGATTTTGAAAACTTGCAGAGTCACACACACACACACCCTGTGTCAACTTACTAACACCTTATTGCAGCAGTTCTCAAACTTTTAGCATTGGGACCCATTTTTTAGAATGACAATCTGTCCAGGACCCATTGGAAGTGATGTCATGGCCAGAAGTGACATAATCAAGCAAATTAAAATAAATAATTATAGATAAATTAAAATAAAATAAATAATTAAATAAGGGGGAGCCAGTCCTGTTCCACCAAGTGAATCCACTCTGAAGTAAGTCCTATTGTGGTCAATGGGGCTTACTCTCAGGAAAGTGTGGGTAGAATTGCAGCCTGTGAGCCCAATCCTATGCATGTCTACTCAGAAGTAAGTCCCATAGTGGTCAATGGAGCTTACTCTGTAGTCTGCCTGCAATAACAACCCCCAAAAAGAATCAATGAGATCTTCAGCCCTCTCCAGTGCCCAGTTTAAAGTTCTTCTGAAAACCCACCTGGCTTTGCAAGTGCAAAATAGAAAACTTTCCCGTTACCAGTTGAAGCCTCTTTTCTTTGTCCTTTTGGGGGGGGGGGGGAAGGCTGCCTTCTGGAGCATTTGTTGCACTCCAGCTCGATTGGATCGGTGCCATTCTGGTAGCCTCACATTCCCCTTTGCCTGGCCTGACCACCAGCCAAGGCACGCCTGCCTACTCACAAGTAAACACAACCGTGAGGCTGCTTCGTTTTCCATAGGGCTCAATAGACTCGCAGTTGGGAGGGAGGCAGGGACCTCCTTCTCCCTTTTGTGTTTTTGGGGGCCGCATTCATTGGATCGGGACCATTCTGGTGTCGTTGAATTCCTTTCAGCCTGCCCACAAGTAAATGCGTGTGATATGGCTCACTTTCCATAGGGATCGATGCATTTTTTCTTTCCAGTTTTTGGCCATAACTTTGAAGGAAAGGAGCTATTTCAATCCTGTTTCTTGCTTTGCATTCTGCTGGATATTCCGCATCCAACGGTGTATGGCATGATGCAGTAGCTCCTAAAATTGCAATTTTAGCGTGTCCTCTCCCGGCGCATCACCCAGTGCAGCCCGCACCCCCCTAGCAATGCCAGTGGCCTGGTGATTCTTCTCAAATAAGATACTTTGAAAGGGAAAAATGAATAAATAAAACTACCTAAATACTTCTGCTGACAGCATCACCACTCCTGCAGTGGAGTCTTGCAAATCTGGGCTCCACACTTCTGTTTGCAAGCACACATCTTCCTGAATAATACATAAAGCCTAGCTGCCCAGTGGCCAGTCCTTTCAAATCCCTTGTCAGAATGTCTCCCCTACCAACAACCTAAGCATAGGTGCCACACACACCCTGCCATACCTTTTGTCCATTCAAGAACCTCCTCAGCCAGCATTCAAGCAAGCCTTTTTTGCTTTGCTTGAAGGACACACCTTCACTCAGTCAAGCTCTGGAAACTCCTGGCTGCACGACCAAGAGGTGTTCAAGATACTATTATTTGTTCAAAAATGCTTTTTTATTCTTTGTTCAGACCTGAGACCCCTAATCTATAACTGCCCTTGTTCTGGAAGCAGCACATTATCATTTTCTTTCCTAATGAAAGTGCCCATGCTGTTCATTTTGGTAGTCTCTCTCTCTCTCTCTGCAGCAGAGACTACAACTCAGCCCATTTCATGGAGGTTTTTCCCCCTCTTGGAAAGCCTCTAACCATAGTGGTTGCCCTCACCTCTGGAAGAACATAGCTGTCAAGGGGCACCTTTTTGGCTGCATTTCTCCATTTTTCCCAGGACTTGAAGCTATGCAGCCTGACCTCACTCTGAAGAACAGCATTCCTAAGGGCCAGTAATTTCCCTTCCCTCTATTTCCTACAGTTTCTAGAATCTCAGCAAACTCCCTTCTTCCTAAAAACTCCATGAAATACTCTGCCCTCTACAACCTTGCCCCTTTGCTAAAACCCTCTCTGTGTCCTAAATCCCTTGTCTATCCTCCTTGCCCACTCTAGCTCTTGCTTTTGAACTTCCTGTCAGTCTCCTTCTCTCCTCCCATTGGGAAGCTCTGCCCATGTGGCAGACTCCCTTTCTTTCCCTCTACTCTGATTTGAACCCTTGCCTATCCTGATGAAACGATTGTCATATATCTTCTGCCCACAGCCATTAATACAGTTGGCAATTAGTCTTAAAAACAAAAATATGGCCTTTCTTTGTCCTCTATACCTTTTCCATAAAACCAACTGTCTTTGAAAACTCTGTCTCATGGTTACTGGTAGCCTAACTAGAGGCAGTTGGAGGTTGTTTGCTCTACTACCCAGCCAAGGGCCCAGCAACAGCCATTCACTGCTTCCCCAATGCATTGGCCACTCTGATTACTGAGCTGAAGTTTCCCCTATTTGGTCTTAGCTTTGGGGTGGACAAACCTGGACCAGATAGTAAATCTGCATATGCTGCAGGGGAGAGAGAGAGAGAGAGAGAGAGAGAGAGAGAGAGAGCAGTGTTGACGGCAACACCTTCAATCACATCCATGTTCTTATATCTAGGAATGAAAGTTAGGCATGAAGGTCTTGATGTATTTGATCACCTGATTAAATCCAGCCCTACCCAGGAAAACATGAAGATATCCTTAAACATTAGCTTAATTTTTTTTTGAACAGGAATTTTGCATTATCTAAATTGAAAGGCATAAAGCCCTCCTGTTATTTAATCAGCTTTTTAAACATGGTAAATATAAAATAATTAAAAAGCTATAAACCATAAAGTCAATTCCTTTGTATAAACTAATCCAGAGCCTACTCTAAGCAGAAAGTTAATGTTCATGTAAGTGTAAATCTATTGAAGACAGTGCCTGGAGCACAAAATACTGATGATCTTTACAAGACATTTACCCCTGCATGTGATAACCTGAATGGATCAATGCTCAGCTTGTATGTAAGTGGAAAACCAGAGAATTAAACTTAGAAAGAGGTCTAAAAATGTGTTCCATTCTCTCAAAGAGCTTACAGATGTTTAAAAAGAATGAGAAGCTATGTTCAAACAGTTGGTTAGGTGTTGGTCTGATATGAAAATTTTTACCAAATTTAAAATATTTGTGGTGCTTTATAACCAGGAAAAACAGCATTGTTTTAGTCATGAAGTGCCTCGCCAGAGGTGTGAGAATAGCCATTAACTGGTTGCATTTTTAATTACACTGCATTGTATTATATGTTGCATCTTACATTATAATATACTGTCAGATTAATAACCTTAAAATGATACATCTTGTGTGGTGTTCAAAGGTAATAACACTATATTGGGAGTGAACCCTAAGCTTTTACAAGGCATAACATTAAAGGCTGCGGTTATGCCATACAGTCAAGCTATGGATGCTGCCAGTGATTTAATGTTGCATTTCCTGGTGTCAGAGTAATTTAAACAAAGGGGTGAGAGCAGGCCTGCATTCTCTCTAGCTTAACTGTAAAAAAGAAATACAGCCACACTCATTTGCACAAAAGAGCTCACCACCTTTGTACTGCAGAAACACAACACCTGCTGCAGTGGATTCCACCCAGAGATCCTGTGGATTTGGTGACATTGCTGTAGTGAAATGAAAATGTTCAAAATAGGGCTGTTTAAAATGACTCCTATTCAAGCTGGGTATTTAGTAGCAAGAAGAACAGAGCAAAATTCAACCCAGAGGACCAGGAAACCAGGTGTAAATTTCAGATCCAGAGGGACAGCTGAGAGGGGTGACACTACATTCCCTCATTTTCCGAGCTTCCTCATGCATTTCACATTCACTGAATGCATGTATAATCTATATACAGTGTACCTAGATGCCCTGTACAGATGTGCATTAAGTATGTATTCCAACATGTGGTCGCATGGCAGTGAAAGTGCACTGGCTAGCCCCTTCTCTTTACTAACATGCTCAGAAGCCTCCCACCACCACCACCACCACAACTACACTACACAATCACTATACTGGGAGAAGTCTTCCCCTCCCTGACAATCACTGTACTCAGGGACAGATCTACGGATGCTACTCTTTCTCCCTGCTCCCCACCAACACATACCTTACAAATGTCTCTGCAAGGCTAGACTTGATCTGTACGTGCCTACACTCACACATTATTATTTAATGCACATACTGAACTACACACAATCTTTGCCCTGCATTTGGGGGGGGGGGTCCAGTCTCTTGTTATTAAAATGAATACAGTTATTCACATAAAAGCATGTATGCATATGTGGGCACTTGTACACCTGTACAATGTAATTGTCAGGGTGCCCTCCTCCCTGCCAGACCCAGACTTACCTTGCAAGGGGGCCAAGGAGACACAAGGGGAAGGTAGCTTGGCCAGGCAAGAGGGAGAGCTGCCTGGCTCAGGCAAGTCTGTCCAACAGCCTCCCACATCCCCACCTTGTGGGGAGAGACCTGCTGACAGGGCAGCTCTCCCTAACTGGAGCATCTGGTGTTGGGGAGAAGGTGGGAGGCCTGAAGGACCTGACCCAGTAAGAGGTCAGGGAGAAGGGAGAGACAAGGGAGGTAACACCAGAAAGAGAGGCCCTGGGCCAGGTCCCCTTTATGCCCTTCCCAGTAAGGAAGGGGGAGGCTGGAGGAGGAAGCAGCCTATATAACTGACAGGAGACCCATGATAAGGGCAGAAAGCAAGGACAGGAGAGGTAGAAGGTTGTGTCTCCAACAGCACCTGCCTAGGACTCAGTCTCTAGGACTATGCCAGGGAGGAGAACCAGGGTGACTTAACCCCCTCCCCCTGAGCCATCCTGAGGCCTCCTGAAAGGCCCCAAGGTCCCAAACTGGGACCATCCCCAAGCAGAAGCTGCCTTCTCCCCCAGCCTGCCTGACACCTCTACAATAATATATGAATAGTTCTTTAGAAAACCCTGTGTCAACAGTGTAATCCTATGGATATCTATTCTGAATCTCTTCTATTCAGTTCAATGGGACTTACTCTAAAGGAAGTGTATTTAGAATTGTATCCTAAGGAAGATTACAGTCAGACCTTTGTCCTGTTGGTCAAAAAGATAACAGGTAAGGCTGACTGAAGTTAGAGAGAGAGAAGCATTTGTAAGTTGCTGCTCTACTACTGATACATTGCAGGACTTGCTTTCTCCAGTGGTGGAGGGGAACACCTTTTGCCTTCCTTGCAGTATCCTTGTAGACTGCTCCAGGAAATCAAGCTGTCACGAGCATCTGGAGACCTCAGTTCACAAATGGTGACACATGTAATAACAGCAAGAGAAAAGCAGTGGCCCGTGCAAAGGACTGGCCTTGTAATCATCAGTTCAGAAGCCAAATGGGTGGATTAAGAGGATGAATTAAAGTGAGGATTTTCAGTCAGCAAATTCGTCTTCCCGTGCCACAAACAATTCAGCTGATAAAATGTACTCCTGAAAGCTGTTCTTTCTGAAGAGCAAGAGAGAGATACGGAAGATAACCAGTTGCATAGCGTGATGCTCTCTTTGCATTGAAATAACAGGTGTCTAAAATGATACATTCAAGAAATGAGACCACTTTAAAATCATCAGGCTGAGAATATTCATAAGGCTAAAATGCTATTCACACACACAAAAAGTAGATGTCTCTTTATTTCCTAAAGCAGGTCCAGATTGTTAGCAGAACTGCAGGAAAAAAAACATTCACAGCAGAGCTGAGTTGTACAAAGCGCTTTTATACTGTATTGTAAAACGTGGTTAGGCAGGAAGCACACTGTGGCTGCTGAGGGCTGTGGCTGCTTAGGCAGGAAGCCATAAGACAACAACAGCATTGGCGGGTGGTTCTCAAACTTTTAGCATGGGGACCCACTTTTTAGAATAAGAATTCGTCAGGATCCACGGAAATAATGTCATGACCGGAAGTGACATCATCAAGCAAGAAAATTTTTTACAATCCTAGGCTGCAATCCTACCCACACTTACCCAGGAGTAAGTAACATTGACTATCATTGTTAAAAGCATATACATAGTAGCCTGTTAAAAGTACAGACATTTAACATTTCCCCAAATGCAATCACATACCATGGTGGCATCAAGGCTAATATATTAAAAATAAAATATTGAAATGAATGGGAACCCATCTGAAATTGGTTGGTGACCCACCTAGTGGTTCCTGACCCAGTTTGAAAACACTGGCATATGAAAAGAGACTGAGAAGTCTAGTCAAAGTAGTAAAGAGCTATCAACAAATATCTCACAGCGGCCCATCAAATGCCCCAGGGAGCACACCAGATAACAAGAGACCTGCATGCTGGTGCCCTCCCTTGCATTGGCATTCTGACATAGTCCATTTCTAAAATCAGGAGGTTGCACATATACATCATGGCTTGTAACCCATAATGGATTTTTCCTCCAGAAACTTGTCCAATCCCCTTTTAAAGGCATCCAGGCCAGATGCTGTCACCACAAGGAGTTCCACAGACTGGCCACATGCTGAGTAAAGAAATATTTTCTTTTGTTTCTCCTAACCCTCCCAACACTTAATTTTAGTGAATGTCCCCTGGTTCTGGTGTTTTGTGAGAGTGTAAAGAGCATCTCCCTATCCACTTTATCTTTCCCATGCATAATTTTGTATGTCTCAATCATGTCCCCCCTCAGGCGTCTCTTTTCTAGGCTGAAGAGGCCCAAACACCATAGCCTTTCCTCATAAGGAAGGTGCCCCAGTCCAGTAATCATCTTAGTTGCTCTCTCTTGCACCTTTTCCATTTTCACTATGTCCTTTTTGAGATGTGGCGACCAGAACTGGACACACTACTCCAGGTGTGGCCTTACCATCAATTTGTACAACAGCATTATAATATTAGCTGTTTTGTTCTCAATACCTTTTCTAATGATCCCAAGCATAGAATTGGCCTTCTTCACTGCTGCCACACATTGGGTCGACACTTTCATCAACCTGTCCACCACCACCCCAAGATCTCTCTCCTGATCTGTCACAGACAGCTCAGAACCCACTAGCCTATATGTGAAGTTTTGATTTTTTGCCCCAATGTGCATGACTTTACACTTACTGACATTGAAGCGCATCTGCCATTTTGCTGCCCATTCTGCCAGTCTGGAGAGATCCTTCTGGAGCTTCACCACTCGGAAAAGTTTGGTGTCGTCTGCAAACTTAGCCACCTCACTGCTCAACCCTGTCTCCAGGTCATTTATGAAGAGGTTGAAAAGCACCAGTCCCAGGACAGATCCTTGGGGCACACTGCTTTTCTCCTCTCTCCACTGTGAAAATTGCCCATTGACACCCATTCTCTGTTTCCTGGTCTTCAAGCAGGTCTCAGTCCAGGAGAGGACCTGTCCTCTAATTCCCTGACTGTGGAGATTTTTCAGTAGCCTTTGGTGAGGGACCGTGTTGAACGCCTTCTGAAAGTCCAGATATATAATGTCCACGGGTTCTCCCGCATCCACATGCCTGTTGACCTTTTCAAAGAATTCTATAAGGTTTGTGAGGCAAGACTTACCCTTACAGAAGCCATGCTGATTCTCCCTCAGCAAAGCTTGCTCATCTATGTGTTTTGAGATTCTATCTTTGATGAGGTATTCCACCATCTTACCGGGTATAGATGTTAGGCTGACCAGCCTATAGTTTCCCAGGTTCCCCCTCTTTCCCTTTTTAAAGATTGATATGACATTTGCTATCCTTCAATCCTCTGGCACTGTGGCCGTTTTGAAGGACAAGTTGCATATTTTAGTCAAGAGATCAGCAACTTCATTCTTTAATTCCTTAATAACTCTTGGGTGGATGCCATCAGGGCCTGGTGACTTATGGATCTTTAATTTATCAAGTAGCCTTGATCAAATACACTTGATATCAAGTGTATATAGTGTGTAAGTGTGTGTGGTAAGTGTGTACAGAACCGCAGCCTAAACCAGCTAAACCAGCCTAAACCAGCTACAATGACATCATAAAACAACAACAATTAAGACAGCAGTCAAAATTGGGAGCTAAAAACTGAGTAGTGCTGGGGAGTCAGGTTTGGGAAGCTGGCTACTAGCCTCAAACCTGAGCATTTTATTGCTATACATAATGGGAGGATGGGCATTCTGCAGTGTGGGAAAAGGAAAAGGTTCCCCCATTCTTCTTAAAACATCTCTGTATGTTACAGGGGGGGGGGAATAACTTCATGGAGCACCTCCCCTGCAACTAATTCTCCTCTCCAAGAAACTTAATACAAGCACTTAGAGGCTTGATTTGACCAATTCCCTTTCTTCCTCTGCCCTTCTCCATAACCCTGTGTGTTTTTCTTCCAGTTTTCTGGCACCTTCAATTTCATACTGCTCTCAACCATACACTTAACTGCTGGACTCACACAGCCTGCCAGATTTTTGGTACCTTTAGGTTCATTTTTTCCCCTGGGGTGGAAGTAAGAACTGCCCATACAAAACATTCCTTCTTTCCTTCCCCTACTTTCTTTTGCTGTTTTCAGATCTTTATTTTTATCTTTATTTTTTTAATTGACACCTCAATGTTCCATGGTTACTGGGAACAGAGCATGCTCAGTTAACATCAGGCTGGGGTTTTGTTTTCTCTGTCTTTTAATTTACGAATTAATGTACTTCTCTGTACCTAAGGGTGTACCACTGCCCTATTTGGGATATTCCTTCTTTGCTTCCAATGTGATATGCACTCAAAGTCCTAAACTCACAGTTCGGATACACAGATGAGCATGTTTGATAATATGACCTTTTGTATTTCACATGTGAAAATACACTCATGTGCCTGTGACTTAGGACCAGTGAGATGCAAATTGGATTGCTCAATTTTGAAAATCTACACAAAAACAAAAACACTTCAACCCTATATTTTGTTTCAGGTACCTCATTCTTTTTACACTTCTTGAGAGTAAAAAAAAATATTCTCACTTTGTTTCCCAACATTTGTCTTATTTTCAACCAGTTAGTTCAACTAATTAATTGAACTAACATTTGTCCCAACATTTGTCTTATTTTCAACCAGTTAGTTCAACTAATTAATTAGTCTTTTTAATTAAAATTAACTAATTAATTAATTAGCTCAGCTAATTAATTTTAAAAGGCTAAAAAAGACTTTCATGTGTCATGTAGAAGATACTGAATTTTGAATGTGCATCACTGGTGGATCTCTGAGAGTCCAGAAACGTTGTGGACAAAATCCACCAAGATGCTGTCCCAGTGAAATTAATGGGAACTGCACAAGGTATCCTTAGCCACTCACAATTTGACATCTTTATTGAATCTAATGGAGTGGTAAAGAATGACTTCCCCATATATACTGGATGCTAATGCTTTTACACCCATTTAAAATGCCATCGTGATCAAATGGGACCATAACTGGCACCAAAAGTGAAAAGACAATTTGGCATCATCCAATTTAGGAGACTTCTTTCCCCAGACCAGCAGTTGGACATTTTATAATTTCTGCTCAGAAGTTTATATGAGGGTCAAATTAGAAATTACACTAACAGCCGGATCCAGACCTGTTGTTGTGCTGATACAGGCTCTCTGCGAAGGCCCAGGAGTGTAGCAGACATGCCATAAGTATGTTTGTGGCTACTCCGGAGCTGGCAGCGTCAGCGCAGAGGCCTGCACCAGCTCCTGGAGGTCAGATCCAACCTCAGGCAGGGTAAGTTTGCAATGGCCGAGGGAAGCTGGCATGGAGGTGGATGGGACAGGGTAGCAGGACGCAGGGCCTCTGAGATGAATTTTATCTGGGGTACAAAGTTTTGTTTGGGCTCCTTCCCAAAGGTGGAAGGAAGGGGATGAAACAGAGAAGGAGAGGATGGTGACAAGGGGAAGGGGCAGAACAGGGGTGGGGAGAAGGCAGAACAGGGCAGGGGGAGGGCAGCAATAGCCAGTAAAGTCTTTGGATCCCAGGTCTACCAGGCTTCCAATGCAGAGCCCGGGTCTACCCACTTGTGCAGCACCAGCAGGTAGATACAATTATATAGAAAACAAAACATACTCCTAAGTCTCTCTAAAAAATTTTAAATATTAAAAATCATTGCAGGAAATTAGCATAATCGTATTTCAGCTCACACTGAAATGGAAAGTGTCCTGTGCATCAAAATTTGCTTCTGCAGAGCTGTAGCCCCACAGCTGCATCCTTGAGCTCCTATACACACCTTCATAACAAGCGGATCCACAAGCCAAAGAGCTACTGTAGCCAATTTCCTCCAAGATTTGACACTGTGTTAAGGAGTGTCATGTATGCATTCCTTGTCCAGCTCATATGGCCTTTGGTAGCAGCAGCATCCCAGGTGGGCAGTGAGTCTGGGTGAGATTGGAAAATATACGGAACCCTGGGCCCGGGTACGAATTACCCCCTTTACCCCCCTCTCCTAGGCCCTGGCAGGAGGCTGTTCCAGGGGTGCGGTTGGAGCATTTTAGGGCAGGGAAGGGCAGAATGGGAGGTGAATTGGGCCTGGGAGGGAGGTGGGATCATCTGAGCAGAACAGGCGGAATCCTAGCCCCCACTTCCTGCCTGATCAGCCTTTCACAGCTCCTCAGATCCATATAGCCCCAGGTGTGCTGGGGCTCCACATATAGTAAGGGGGGAAAAAAAACCAAGATGACCTCCAGCCAGCACCTAACTTGCACTGTTTACAGTACTGGCCACTCAGCCTGGTTGTTCCGGTGCAAGTTAGGATTGTGCTCTAACAGCCCAATCCTATGTATGACAGTGACTTCTGCTGTCATAAAATGGCTGACAGTGGAGCACGCAGGGCTCTGTTGGTGGCCATTTTGCAAGTGCTGCCACCTGTTGTGGCACCACAGCTCTGCTGACAGATCCTATTACAGATCAACACAGATCTGCACAATTCAAATCAGTGGGTACTTCAGGAGAAGTATATATAGAGTTAGTTATATAAGAAACCTATAGCTGGAGTTCTGGACAATATATAAAGCATTAGCTATACCTTTACCCCTGCTAACTGGGCAGAGGCATCCTTTAAAGGGGTGTCTTATATTTAACAGGGGGAGAGTGACTGTCCCTATTCACCCACCCACCCAGCCACCCACACACTTTTCCAGTGGCTGTTGCTGGGGTCTCTTCTGAATTTATTTATTTTTTTAAGATTGTGACCATTTTGGTACAGGGAACTATTTGATTTATTTTGCTATGTAAAATGCTTTGTAAATTATTCTTGTTTAAAACTAGTATAGAACTATTCATAATAATTATAATTGTAATTATAAAACTTGTGAGCTATAGCCTCTCTTAAAATGTACAAGAGCAACATGGTTTTTACTGCCCTCTGACAGATATTTCAAATGTTAGAATCCAAGTTATAAAGGCTTGTGTATGCTTGAGGCACTGGGTACAGAGAATTCTCTCCCAATTCTGGTGGTTTGAACCAGATCACCATTAGATCCCATCCACCCCTGCAATGCTGTGAACCCATGAATATTCTTCAGGATGAAGCAGTAACTTTCCAAATTACAACAGTCTCTGGGCATTAGCAGGAGAGAAATAGCTAAAGGCCCCTATTGATGAAAGAGTGAAAGTACTGCAAAATGAATCCTCTCTCCCTCTTCCCATCCTCCTCCTGCTGCTCAGTGGCTATGGCATCATCTCTTGCTCCTTAACAATTGCAGAGTAGTCTGTGATGTTCTTTGTGGCCACTGTCTGAACAGATCAATTAATGGATACCCACTTAGTGTTTTTTCTTTGCAAAAGCAAACAAGAAAGCAAGACAGAATGTGTTTTGCTGCAGGGTGATTAGGCTGCTTCATTCAGTGCGGTACAGAAGGGACCTGAATACCCTGCTAAGGGGTATGACACTAGAATGATGTAGGAGGCATGAATATTGTCAGATGGTGATCCACCAAAGTGTTAATTGTGGATAAATTAAAAAATCACTCTGGTTTAATTAGTCCTTGATAGATCAGGTGAGGGTTTCCTCTAATTTATTTTGATAAGTGTCATGGAGGGAGAATCACTGAAAAACAGGTTGAGTAACATTCCTGGATCTGACTTATACATAAAACAGCTTCAGAATGACATGGTACTTGAACTAGGTTTTAAAAAGTTAAAGAAGTGCCTGGATCTTTAGATTTGCTAGTACAGCCTAGGATGAAATAAGACTGAAATGAGCCAACCATCCTAGCCAGTAGCCTCTATTTTATAAATCAAGAATGCTATCAGCAAGAAGTATGAGATAGCATGGAAGTGTGGGCAGAGGAAAATTAAATCCTCACCACTTTTCTAAAGTATCCTTTTTCTGTTGAGATGAGTTCCTGAAAAAGCTGCAAAGCTCTCTTAGCAACACAGAACAAAGTGCAAGCTAATTTCATCTGAGTAAGAATAAACCTGGAATAACTCCTTCCAACTATGGTTGCCTGAAACACATGGACTATTCAACATTGGTTATTTAATGACTAGGATACTCACTGCCAGACAAGAGGGGGGGAAGTGTTTTCTTCTTCCCATCCATTAAAAAATGTTCAAATATTTTATGAGCATTGCTCATGCACGTGCACTCAGATATGAGAGCGGGATAGGCCCAGAAGTATTTGTATCATGCATGCAAAATCTGAAGATACCATGTGCCATACCCATCTGCTGTCTAACTCTTAGAGACCAGGTCTCTTTAGTGGGACAGCAGTGACAGCCAAGAGGAGCCTGGTTGTTGGCTGGCTGACTAATTTGTCAACATGCTTGTTCCTAGTGTGTGTGGCAAGTAATGGCACCATAATAGTTAAAGGGAGAGGAGGGTGGGTAGGCAGCCATTGAGAGCCACTACATGCTCGCTTGCTGCATTCCTTTGGTGAGAGTCACCATAACTCAGCAGTAGAGCACACTTTGCATGCCAAAAGTCCACGTTCAAGAACCAGCATCTGGCTAAATGGATCCAGTGACAGTTCTGACATCTTGCCTGAAGCCCCTTGCCTGAGAATCTGGAAGATTTTTGCCACTCAGAGTAGCCAAAACTAGATAAACCAGGATAACTGGACCAGACGCTCCAACAGATAGCTTCACTGTTGTCATCAGAAAAACTTTTGGGTGGTGGTAAGCACTATGGCACCAAGGAACTGTGGAGGTCTAGGAATTTGGCAATGTTCTCAGCAGACCATTGGCCAAGGGGCCTAGCTGCTGGGATGCACAAGTTCAAAACTAGACTGAATCAACAGATGTGGACAGCTGTGCTCTTCTCTGTCAGGGAAAGGGCTTATCTTCAGTGTTATAGATTCACTGATTGGACTTGCTGCATCTGTAAAATGGATACATGTATTCTTCACTTTGATGTCTTGACCATATCCTGTATACATGTGACTTGACAGGTTGTCTGTAGCTTGGCTCATTGTCTTCAGTTTTCTGCTCTATGCTCTGCCGTAAATTCACTAATCAAGGCTAATCCTGAGTCTCAGGACTCAGGTCCAATGCATTCCACTTTTAAAATGAGTGTATTGTAAATATCTTCTAGATCAGTGATTTGCAACCTTTTTCATATCACAGCACACTAACGAGGTACTAAAATGGTCAAGATAGACCATCAGTTTTTCGACATCTGACAAAGTACACCATACTGTGTGTCCCCAATGGTGGGAGCTCACATTCCCCAATGACCCTACTAATAAATGACCTTCTCCTGTGGCACACCTGCGGACCACTCATGGCACACCAGTGCGCCACGGCTCAGTGGTTGAAAACGGCTGTTCTAGATGCTCAGTTCTTTTCCCTACAATACATATTTTTTGGGTTGATCAACAGTCTGTACATTTTCCGTCTGGTTCTTTGCTTTCCATATACAACAGGCCAGTGGTTCTCAAACTTTTTAGCCCAGGACCCACTTTTTAGAATGACAGCCTGTTGGGACCCACCAAAAGTGACGTCATTAACCTATCCTAGGCTGCAATCCTATACACACTGACCCAGGAGTAAGCCCCATTGACTACCATTGTTGAAAGCATATACATTGTAGCCTGTTAAAAGTAGAGATCTCCCCAAATGCAGTCACATACCATGTTGGCATCATGTCCAATATACTAAAAATAAAATACTGAAATGAATGAGGACCCACCATGTAGTGGGTCCCAACCCACAGTTTGAGTTACAGTGCAATAGGTTATTTCAGTGGTTCTCACACATTTAGCACCAGGATCCACTTTTTAGAATGAGAATCTGTCAGGACCCACTGGAAATGATGTCATGGATGGAAGTGACTCACCAAGCAGGAAAATTTTCAACAATTCTTGTTTGCAATCCTACCCACACTTACCCAGGAGTAAGTCCCATTGACTTGTTAAAAGCATATACAGAGTAGCCTGTAACATTTCCCCAAATGCAGTCACATACCACAGTAGAATCAGGTCTAATATATTAAAAATAAAATATTGAAATGAATGGGGACCCACCTGAAATTGGCTTGCGACCCACCTAGTGGGTCCCAAGCCACAGTTTGACAAACACTGGGTTATTTCATACTTTCTGGCTGTGGCCCAGCTCATTACGTTGTAGTAGATCATCATGTTGATCTGTGGAGGCTTTAAGATCCCGATCCTGTGCCTAGCTACTCCAAAGTAAGTCTCATCATAATCAGTGCTTACTCCCAGGTAAGTGTGGACAGGACTGCAGCCTGGGCGGGGAGTTACAAGCTGTGTGCGCTATGGAAGGGACTGCGCTTTCCTAGGGACTGTGCCCCGCAGATCTCCCTCCCCGAGAGCCACAGCCCAGATCTCCCCCCAGCCCCCGGATCGATTCTCTTCCGCAGACAGCAGCAGAGCCCCGACTGCGCACACGGGCGAAAGAGGGAGAGCGCGGCGGGATCGGGCGACGCACCAATGGGGAGGCTCTTGGAGAGAACGGGCGTGGCCACGGCGCTTGGGTCGGCCAGCCCGGCAGACTCGGAGGGCTGGGAGAGCTGCCGCTGCAGGTGGCGCCGCCGTCCGGGTTGGCCGTGCGTCAAGGCGCGCCCGGGAGGAGGCTGCTGCTGGCTGCCCACCCACCCGCGGACACTCTCCTCTTGCTCCTGGCACGACTTTTCCTGCGGGGAGCCCGGCTCGGTCGCGGACTGCGGAGGGCGCCTGTCCCGCTGCAGGTCCCTCAGGTGAGGCGCCCGGTCTTCGCCGCGCACGCAGAGAGCCCGGGCTGGCTCGGGGCTGCTGGGGCGATGCGCCCGGGGAAGCGCCGCGGTCCTGTCCTTGGTTTGAGGTCAGAGGGGAGGGCTGAGCAGGGACAGATGCCGCTCCTGCCTCCCGCTGGGCTCCTGCCGGCAGGAAGAGGCGCGCGGGGGGAAGGGACGTGCCGCGAGGGCTCCGCAGCCCGCGCTCTGCCCTGAAGCGCTGGCCGGAGCCCCAGAATGGGAGTGGCTTCCGAGTAGACCCGCCGAGGCTTGGGCTGCAGGGGGCTGGCGGGGGCGGGCTTGGCGTTGCCAGGCTTAGCAGCCCGTGAGCCCTTCTCGCGGCCGCCTCCCTGCCTGCCTGCCCGGGTCAGTGCTTAATCCTGTCGGAACCTTTCCCCGCAGCCAAGCCACAGCCAGCCAGCCCCGGAGGTTTCCAGTCCCTCCCTGGCTTCGTGGCTCCAGCCCCCTTTTCGCTCCGTGGTGTCCCGTCTCCGTCGCGGGCAGGCGCTTGGCTCCGGCTAAGCGGAGTTCAGCTGCGGGGGGGGACTTTGGGCTCCTCTCGCCTCGAAGTCCGGGACCAAACGCTTTGGGATCATTGCTTCGATCGACAGGGAGGCTGCAGGATCTTCGGGCTTCTGGTGCTGCCTCCTAAAGGCTGAGGGCTGCACCTTGAACTCGCCGGCCAGGCTTGCCATTCGCTCCCCCCCCCCAGCAGCCTCTCTCCAGCCCAGCAGCCTCTCGCGAATGGAGTGGACATGTGCGCGCGCGTGAAATGAGCTGGTATCTCTGTGTGTGTCCCTTCAGTTTTAAAAGAGAGATCTCCGGTTACAATCCTATCCACACTTTCCTGGGAGTAAGCCCCATTGACTAGAATGGGACTTACTTCTGAGTAGACATGCCTAAGATTGGGCACTTGGCCCAATCCTATCCAACTTTCCAACACCTGTATTGGTGCAGCTGTATTGCAGCCCTAAGGTAAAGGACAAATGACCGCTCTGGTCCCTTGAGGGCTCTGTGAATTCCTCCCCACTGCAGGATGCGGTGCCCGCCCCATTGGCAGGGCTGCATCGGCAGTGGAAAATTGGATAGGAGTGGGGCCCTTAGCCTGCAGACCACTAAATGCTGTAGTATTGTAGACGGCAACTAAAATTTCAGCACAAGGACCAAAAAGCAGAAAGGAATGGCTGCATGAGCAGAGGGTAGCAGCAGTACAGTACAGCCACTGAAATGATCAGGGAAAGATCCTAAACCCATGGGAGAGATGAATCTCAACATTTCCCTCCCTCTTCTCCACTCTGGTTGTACTCGCCTTCCCCCCCCCCCCCCCCCCAGTTTTCCTGTCTCAGGAACCCACATGCTGCTATGAGGTTATCTATTTTGCAGAATCTGGTTTTTTGTAGCATTTCAACAGGAGGAGACAATATGGACTGTATGCATTTGTTAGTTTCGCCATGTATGCTTTTGATTTTTAATTCTCCATCATGGGTGATGATGAGAATGAGGCAGGCTGGCTTCCTAGTTCCCTTTTAATGGCTCTTTGCTTTCTTTTGGCTTCTCCCCCCACCCCAGCTTTCTGTTAGAGCACAGCTGAATCTCTGTACAGTCAGATGACCCCAGAGCTCTGCATTCATGGCAAAGACACCCTAACAGAGAGGATGTAGGGCAGGGCAGGACACAGAAAGACAACCTCTTGTAAGTGCCTGTGTAGTCTCCTGCCTGCTTGAACAATTCTTGCTGTCTCTCACACACAGTGGTGGTGCATGCAGTCTGTAGAAGAGATCCTGGACACCCTGCAGTGCCACCTAAGGGACAATTTTGATTAGAAACTATAGGGAAGTTGGAAGCATTGTGAGCAGCAAGAACCAACTCCTCTGAATGTGCCCTGTAAAATATACCTTTTCAAGTTGAAACTACTCCTCTGTTGGTTTTTAGGAAGGCTAAACTTGTTGCTGACCTTATTTCTTTGCAACGTGAAAACATTTGTTCCAAACTTGCATTAGTGCTCTCTATTGCAGTATTGAATTTGTAGTAAATAGGAGAAGTTGTAATGTGATGATGTGCTGTTTTCTTCCTACCTGTGGAACAAACAAACCTCTTTCCATTGACCAAAATGCATAGTATAATATTTGTCTTTCAGGTGTTTAGTGATCTAGTTGTCATCATTGACTTTCCTTAACATTTCGTACCATAGCCCCTTCGTCCTAAGTTTTCACTTTGTTAAAGCTTTGGTGAATTGTTTCTTATTACTAAAAAGAAGTGCCTGGTAGCAGAAATTCCTTTTTCCTTCTTACCATTTTGCATTTCCATGCAAGGTCTGTCACTCTGAATCTTCATTTGACAGACTTTCCGTTGCAAATAAACAATGTAACAATTCTGATGCAAATAAACAATATTTGTACTGTTTTATACCTGTTTTGTAACTGGGAAACTGAAACGGAGTGGCTTGTCAAAGACCACTAAAGAGAATTTGTGGTAGAGGTGTGGGCTGACCCAGAGAAGATCTGATTTGCTGCTCACAGTGTGAATCGGAACTGTGCTAGTCTACAGAAGAAAGTCTTGTGTTCAGTGAGGCAAGAAGTTCAGTCCTAACTAAACTCCCTCGTGGCGATGCAGCAGCACTGGTGCAGGTTGTTCTGTATCCTACAGGGCAGTTTTGGCTGCTGGTTTCCTCAGGGTAAGGGGACATTTGTCCCTCTGCCCTGGCATAAGACCCATCAACCAGAATGGGTCAACTTGGATCTGTGCAGAGTTGATCTGTACAGGCAGTTGATCTGAGTTGATCTGTGAAGGGGGATAAGATATGGTGCACACTAGCTTCCTCCTGAGCCTAATACACCAACCCCTGCCCCGATAGCTGCCCTCCACTCACCTTCTTCCACCCCTCCCCATCCTTCCTTTACCCCTGCGCTGATCTGCCAGTGGGGTCTGCTGATGGCTGCTGGTAAATGCGGGAAGTCTCCAGCCTTCCCACCAGTGCACTGGCTAAGAACAATGTTGCAAAGTGCTTTATGGCATTTTTCAGCAGCGCGTGCTGGTGGAACACATGTTCTGCTGATGCACCACTTAGTCAGAATGAGGTCGGTTCCAGGGAAGTGCATACAGTATTGCAGCCTCACTCTTAGCCCTACACTATATAAGCTCAAATGAAAGTGAGGTCAGTGACCTACACAAACACAAATTATATTTGCCTGTAATCCTCTCTCTTTCATATATTGCTTCCTCACCTCCCACTGTCTACTAGCAATTGGAATCAAAGGAATGACAGACACTGGGCAAGCACTAACCAATAAACATAGCAGTGTCCATCTCAAGCTACTTTGGATGTGATAGAGCTGGAGAGTAAACTCTAAAGGGTATACTTTATCTCTACCAGTAATTGGGATCTTTTTTTAGTAAGCTCACTTTGGGGTCCTTTGAAAATTGGACTCTTTCCAAGAATGCCTGTGTTTATCTCTGTCTCTGTAGAACACAGTTATTTTACACACTGCATGTGTCTCCCCTGCCGTTCAGTGACATTACAGGGCAATCTGCCTAATTGCTGATTGTTCGAGTGTGTTGCTGAGATGATGAGACTTATGGTACTAATAGCATCTGGGCAGTTGCATTTCATTAGTCTAAAGGCAAGAGAAGTGAGGGGCTAGTGAGAGAGCAGTCAACTGGGCAGGTTAGTTGCATGCCTGGAAGAGGAAGGGCTGGGATTTTGCTGAAAGCTATGATTTTTGAAAGGCAACCCACAGCCTGGATAGGGTTATTGTTCAGTAATGGCTAATGATCAGAGTACAAACTTAAAGTCTGCATCAGCAGATTCAAGGTGAGTTTGGCAGTGTCAGGAATGTTCTAGAGGCTTCAGCAGTGTTTACACAAACTGATTGCTCTTATGGACAATGCTAAAGGTACTGCCTGCACTTAGATGCTGACTTTGATTAATGGGAGTGGTTTTGTAATTCTACATGGCACACATGTTTCTGAAATGTTAAGAACATGAACTCTGACATGAACTCTTAATCTCATTCCAAATATATTGGTGATTTAATGCACAAATTTAGAGGATGCAATTTATAAGGCTTTGAGGGATTCCTACAGTTTCATTTTTTGGGGAGCTCCATATTTAGTATAAATTTCAAGTGCCTGGATAAAACACTCTATACCAGGGGTGTCCAAAGTTTTTGGCAGGAGGGCCACATCATCTCTCTGACACTGTGTTGGGGGCCAGGGAAAAAAAAGAATTAATTTACATTTAAAATTTGAATAAATTTACATAAATGAATATATTAAAGATGAACTTATATGAATGAATAGATCAAGGCCTATAAAAGGCCTTGTACAAAGCAAGGCTGGCCTTTCCTTCACTGCTACTGCTGCATCACAGATGTAAAACAGCAAGCAGTGCCCTCATCCCACAGCTCATACAAGACGTCAAACAGTGGCTCTCATGCTGAGAGCAGTTGTGTTGAGCCAGTGTGGGCTCCAACAAATCTCTGGAGGGCCAGAGGCTCATTGGAGACTGGGAGCTCCCTGAGGGCCGCATTGAGAGGCCTTGAGGGCTGCAAGTGGCACCAGGGCTGGGGTTTGGGCGCCCCTGCTCTATACTGTAAATTTTAAAATAATTGCCTGTTGTGTTCTGTAAACCCAGACTCATCAGTAAACCTTTTTTAAGGAAATAGTTCTGAAATCTATAATTATACAACACACATTCACCTAGAGACTATTTTGTTCCAAAATGCTGCACAATCTTGCAAATAAGTTTAAAAAATTGCTAGCTTTATTAACCCACCTGCCAGCATGTTCTTGTGCTAGTGATTTAAGGCACAACAGTGGCCTGAATGGAAAAATTAAGAAACAACCTTCTCTTCCAGTTTTACAAAAGCTTCCATGCCTGGTTGCCTTGCCATGAAGACCCAGAAGTGGCTGGTCTAAAATTATGTTTAGAAATTCTAAAAAAACTTCAGGGAGAGAATCTTTTGAATAAATTGCATGAGGAAAGATTTGATATTTTGAAGTAAACTTTGGCAACTCAGAAAAGCAGCTCTTTTAAAAGGAACTCTGCATCCGGAAATCACAGAGGCTGAAGAACATGACTGGCAAAAATGACAAATGCATACTTTCTGCACTTGTTGGGACATTCTTCTTTGTGCTTGCAGGCATTCAAAGTTAGGAGAAGGGACCTGGGTTAGAGATAGAGAAACAGTCTGAAGGGAGATCTGTGCTAGAGGCAAGCCAGGAAAGACCTGATTGCTATCATGTCCTGAAAAGGTAGGGCCAGAACCATACATACATCTGGTTATTTGATGCTGGAGATAACTCAGACAAATAAGTCTTAATATTTAAATTTCTATCATTCAACTTAGACAGGACAGGAACAGTTCTGTCCGTGAACTTCCAACTGTTGGTATTTATTTATTTATTTTATTTATCCATCCTACCCTATCCTTCCTCCAAGAAGTTCAGAGCAGCATACATAGTTCTTCCCCACCACAAACCTGAGAGTGAGGATTAAAACCCAGTCCTAGTCTGGCAGTCTGCCTAGTCATGTTTGCTTTCTGTGGTTAGAGACTTGGGACCCGTTCCTACTGGGCCCGGCACCAGCTCTCTACCGGCACTGCTGGCCTGGCTGTGACAAGAAGTGCCATAAGGCTCTTTTGTGCCAGAGGAACAGGTGCACCTCTGGTGCCAGGCCCAGTGGTTGCAGATCTGAGCAGACCAACAGGGGCTGCCTGGCTCCTACATGGGGTAAGGAAACATGTTCCCTTACCCCAAGGAGACCTGGGAGTGCTTCCCTGGCTCCATTGGATGCAGCGGTTGCCATTTCAGTGCATCTGCATCCCTGGGTGGTAGGGAAGCTTAAGATTGGACTGCCTGTTAGACTGAGAGAATATGAATGATCCAAGATCACACAGAGTGAACTTCAGGCAACCAGGGTTTCAAACCCAAGTCGTCTTCATCCAAGTCCAATCAGGATCCTTAAAGTATTACTTGCCTTGTACCCCCTTACAAGGTAGCATAGCATGGACAGACAAATATACCCTCTCCGGATGAACATACAAATTATCGTGACATTGCACAAACAAAAGCAGATTTCATATTTAATCAGACATTTTACAGTCCTGCAATACAGTGTCCATTAGTTAATAGAAACCTCAGCCTCTGACTCTTTATGCTGCATTGTAATTATAATTGTAATTGTATAAATTTAATTGTAATTATAAATGTAATTATGAAACTAGGTAGGTGTACTATATAGAGAAATGGTTAATGAATCCTGATGGTTCTATTTTTAATTTTGCTGTAGTAACTAAAGCTTTATGTATGTACATGCTTTTCATTGCTCAAATACTCAGGAGGTTTTATAATAGGCTAAGAATAGCTTCATTATTTGCCAGTGAAATGCAGCCACATATGTTGATCCCTGTAAGTTGAACATAATAGCATCTTTAAAGATTATAGCATAAAAGCACTTTAGGGAAAAAAGAGGAGCAATGTTTTAATAACAACAGCTTCAAAACTTTAAATTATTGTGCATGATAAGGTTTTTAGCAAATCTGACAATTAAACTTTGTGCTCCAGATCATTTATGTGGTCTGAAGTTAGTGTTAAAAGGCTCTAGATACACCTAGTTTGCCAGAAATCCACCGAAAGTGTTTGGCTTTATTTAGTAGATGCCACTCTTCAATAATCCTGGTAACACTGATGCATAGATAAGTGGTTTAACAGCATAAAATCAAGCAAAGAACAGAAAAAATGACATTCATGTGTGTAGTACCGAATCAAAGCTGCAACTGGTGTTTTGATAGTCATGCTGTAGACAGTGCTCTAGTTTTCAAATGCATATTGGCTAGAATTGTTCCTATTTTTCTTTTGGAAAGCCAGTTTTGAATATCTGTTTATTCCTGAGGGTCACAATCTAGCACAGAATTTTCCTACTAAAGTCCATTGGAATCTATGTGTTCAAGTCTATTGGAGCATGGCTGAATTCCACAGTGGCTCAACGTATGTTGAATTTATTTGGGATAGTGATGGTAAATGAGAATATTTCAGACAATGTTTCTTTTTCAAACTTTGCTTTAAAAGCTATGTGGTTTCAAGGCTTTGATGCAGTTTAGATAACTATGCAGAAGCTGTATAAGAATCTGCCTTGCTGTATGAAATCAGGCTTTTGGTATTGCTGACACTGACTGATGATGGCTTTTCAAGGTTTCGGATATTTTTCTGCCCTGTGCAGAGGTGCTGGAGACTGGACCAGCATCTGCATGCATGGGCAGGTGCTTTTTCATTGAATTACAGCGACGGGTAGCCCATCCATTAGGTGAGGTGATGCAGGTTGCATCAGCAGCAACTTGTGGGGGTGCAAGAGGGAAGTGGTGATTTCAGGGTGCCATTTACCCTGAATCTACCATCACCACCACCTCCCTGACTCTCGCAGATGCAACCCACGCTCAAATGCTTTTTTGCCTGCTAGAGGACACCTATCCCTTTAAATTGCATGGTTCCTTCAGACCATGTAATTTTAAAGTTTAAATCAATCCAGAAGATCTGCATTTGAAGAAGCTTCACCAGTACCAAGGTAATAAGTGGCTGCCTTTTTAAAAAATTTTCTGGAGGTGGCGAGCCCAAGGCAGCATTGGGTGGGCTAGAATTGAATAGGTTCAATAGAATAGGTTGCATCGCTGCAGGGTATCGTCCCCCCACAAGTGAGAACTATAATACCCTGTTTATTGCTACAGCAAAAAAATTCTAAGAATACTGAAACTTTGGTTTAATTATTCTTACTCACTGTTGTGGCTCTATTTCCCCTTTCGTTTTTACTAGTGTGCCTATATGATGCTTTTGATGTTGTCATATGATTCATTTCTCTTTTAAACATTCTCACTTTTCTCATCCATTTTGGGTTGATACAATATGAGTCATAATGTTCTAAAAATGTCCAAAGCATTATTCACAGTTCTACCTGCGCTATTTGTATTCTGCTCACTGAGGAAGGAGCAACCAAATGCTATGATAAAAGTAACTCTTCCATGAAGTAGGGTAATATGCTGCTTCTCTGACCATCAAATAAGCTGGGAAGTAATAGATCTTGGGAAGTCAGCACTGTGTTGCGCTAATAGAAATCTCAGTAAAATAATGAAATGTGGGTTGATGAAGGTTTCTGCTATAAAAATAGAATATCCAGTGTGTTCCAAAATATCCACAGCTAACTTGGTGCCTGAAGAATTGTAATTTTAGTGTCTGCTGAAAAAGTAATTGTCCCTAAAATTGCTGCGTGGAGCAGAACCAACATTTTCAGCTTTGTACCTTTTGTCATACGCAAGTGGAGAGTGTATGAATTGATAGCGTATTAAATAAAGGTACTAAGAAGGTGTCATATACATTCTGTATGTTCCTAGCTAAGAAACAAACCAGGCATGATGGCAGCATGGAACTGTTCAGTCGTATGAAAAAAAGAGTGTAGGGACCTGCTTTTAACCACAAAGGGGGTGCATGGGAGAGGGTGTTGAAGTCTATTACTTACCTCTCCACATTGCCTCCTCACATTCTTTTCACTCAACCAGGATAATTTTTCTATCAAAGCATAACTGAGGAGAAATCACTCAGAGAGAAAATCTATATGGAGGCAATGCAGGGGTAGAATATGAGGGAAGGGTTTTTCCCTCTTCGCCCATAGAACCAGTTTACCATTTAAAATCATACTATTTGTCCTTTTTGAGGTAGATCCATATTTAAACACATGGCACTACCATTTTTTTGTCCGAAAGAGGTAGTATTTCATGCTTGGGATCAGTGTTAGGTCCCTAGGGCAGGTTACTAGAATCCCTAAGATTGTTGGGGTCTCTGCAGTGGGCTTCATGGTGCCTGTGCCTACTTCCTGATTATTTGCTGGGTGGTATTTTTGAAGTTTCAGAGATTGTTCTGTCCAGGTGGACTCTTTGATGCGCATGGATACTCCTCCACTTGACACTACCCCTGCATGGAACAAGTGGAGCAATGGTATAGGTATAGGTATATTTTTATCTTAGTATCCATCTGTGTTTAGTTAATGCCCTTTTTTTGAAACAAGTACATAGCTTCATTTAGATGTAATCTGTCAAAATTAAAATTTTATACTAAAAATTCAACGTAATATCACAAATATGGACTCCTCTGTTCCATACAAAGAACTGATAAATTATTTCTCCCTCCTGGCATGGATAGTGTATAGCAGGGATGTCAAACTCGTTTCATACAGAGGGCCAAAATTAGCATTCTTGGTGCCTGCTGAGGGCCGGAAATGACATCATTAAGCAGAAAATGATGTCATTAAGCAGATGATGGGCAGTAATAAGCACTTTGTTCTCACATAGAAACTCATTAGCTGCAAATGACAAAAGAGAAAATTTTATTATATTTTCAAGATATGAGGGAGCCCAATTATCATGCAGGGAGAGCCCAGTTATGATAGGGGCTGGATAAATTGTTTCCTGGAGTCACATTTGACCTGCGTGCCTTATGTTTGACACCCCTGGTGTGTAGCATTGCCTTTTGATTGTGCTAATTTTTGCCTAGAACTTGCAAAAAGGCAGGGCACTGGGAAGGGCTGAGTGTGTGCCATCCATGATGTGCTTTTTCTCTAAAAATAGGAGTTTCTATGTGAGAATACAGAATACTATTTCTACACATACAATTTCGAAACCTAGACAATAAATCCTTTCAGTTACTATAATGTTGCTTGTTTCTATTTAGTCTTTTCCTTTCAAGTGGAAAAAATTAAGTTATATCCAAAGAGTTCCACCAGAAGCATTGCTAGAGGCAGCTGTGCCCAAAGAGGTGGTGCGGTGACACTGCAACGCCTCATGACGTTGTGACAATCACTTCTGGGTTGTCCCAGACGAGAAGGAGGAAGCAGCGGTGGCAGCTTGGTGATCGCTGCCACCTCTTCAACGAGAGCCTCCAAAGGAGAAGGAATGGCGGCGGCAGCCAGATCACCAAACCGTCAAAACATGAGGAGGTGGCAGCGGAGTCCTAAGTACCTGTGACCACAGCTACTGCTGCTTTTACCACAGACACTATCCTGGCTGGAACTCACATGGCACCCTCTTCTAGACTGATACCAGGCCCCTTGCTTGCTGTGCCACTGAGTTCCTTATTTTGTTGTTCCATCTTTGTCTTGAATAGAAGTGGGACATTTGCACACATGAATCCAGGCTAGAATTCTGCTTCTGTGGTGAAAGTAGCATTTCCAGAAGGGGCCACAATATGCTGTTTTCTTGTGTGTGTTTTTTTGCCTACTCCATAAATTCAGTAATGAAAAACTGTTTTTTTAATCTTTCTATTCCCTTCTTTGGACACTTTGGGACACAAGGGGTAGAGCTCTAGTACACCTGGATTGTGGTCTATTCATGCCTTATAAAGATCTTAGATCAGCAACTAGGGACTGTTCCACTGACCTTTTGATGGATTGGAGACTTTTTGTCTCAAATATAGATGTAGTCAGGGAATAGTAAAACCATCATCCACTCACTGAACAGAAGACTCTCTGATATGTGCAGTGAATCTTAGCCATTCAGATCTCATTGTAAAATTGTAACATGGTTAAATGGAAGACTAAATTATGGGTCTGTTTAATGAAATCTAGAATTGTAACAGAGCACTTCTTCAACACTTCTAGTGATAAAACTATGTTGCCAAATAGATTGTACATGTACAATATAGCTATAACTCGGTGTTAGTGTTATGTATAGGTTTAGGTATTTGAGAGAGCACATTTGAGGTATTTTTCAGTAGCTCACAGCTAGTATTTTTCAGGACTTAGGAAGCAAACACTGTGACTACAATAGCAAGTTAATCCATTTAATCTCTTATTTTGACAGCTATTTCTGGAATGTAACATAGAAGCATAGTTTTGAACCTCCTCTAAATTTATATTTAGAATATGTGGTAGAAACGACACAGAACTGTTTCAGTCTCCCATAATACATTTAGCTACTTGCTATATGGAGAACAATTGGGCACTTTAGGCTGCAATCTTATACACGTTTAACTGGAAGTAAGCCCTATTGGACACACTGAGATGTACTTCTGATAGAGATGGGTAAGATTGTGCTGTTAGTTATTTAAACTGCTACTCTAGCCAGCATTGTGTTTCTCATCAAGAGATAATTTCTGCAGCATACCTTACCACCTGCCCAGAACTGGATGTACAGGAAGGTTCCCGTATTCGTGGATCCTGTATCCACGGATTCACTTACCTGCAGATCAGATCTGCAGCTCCCCCCCGCCTCCTACAGGGCTTCCCTGGGTCTCCTAATGCCTTATAAGGCATAGAAAATGTCACTTCCAGTTTCACAGACAAACTGTAAGTCACTCTTTTTTTTTTTGTGCTGGGCTGCGAGAACCACCCAGAGGAAGGAAAGTAAAGCTCCCCTCACCTCGGAGGGGGGGCAAAGGTGTTCACCTGTATCCTCAATTTCACATAACTGCGAGGGGTTCAGGAATGGAACCCCCATGGATAGGGGGACCTGCCTACATCTACAGAGTGATCACAATGATTCATTAATAACACAGGCTTCTCTTTTTCTTTGCATTTTGTCACAAATGTTGTCTTGAAAGTTCACTTCATTATCATGGGGCTCAGTAGACTTTGGTCTGGCCTACAGATAAAGCAGAATGAGGCTGTTGAGTTCCAAAGCGGGAATAATGGGACTGGACCACTTCAAACTGCATGGAGTTCACCACATTTTTAATGTCCCCATGTGTAAAAAAAATTCCTTGCAATTGGAAAACTAACAGCCCAAACCTGTCTACCCCCCCCCCCCCGATGTAGCTGCACTACTGGAGTGTGCACTGTATCCTGCAGTGGAAGGCAGTACTAGAGGTCTCCTTCAGGTAAGGGAACATGTGCTACCTTACCAGGGGGTAAGCCGCTGCTGCTGCGATGGGTCTACTAAGACCTGCACCAGCAATTTTGCTGTCCTAATTTAAAATTGATCCAGGGAGGTAGATTGAGCCTGGAAAGGGGGATAGGATACTGGTTGTATTGCCACTGCTGATACCATTGCCTTTCCATTCCTTGACACCCCTCCCTACCCTGTTCTCTCTCCTGTTCCCCCTCCCCATCCCATTCCGCCTGTTCACCACTCATGCCTCAAATCAACTTACAGGCACTGGGGCCCTCCTCTTGGCATGCTGCAGTTGCGTCCTGCCACTTGCAGTGGCAGCACAGCTGCATGGAGTAGTGGTGCACTTGGTGTCCTTTATAAAGCATGCTGCACTGCAGGAACATGAGGATTGCATGAGGCTGCAGTTCCATATGCACTTTCCTGGGAGTAAGTCCAATTTAACACAAGGGGTCATGCTTCTGAATGGACACACACAGGATTTCACTGTAACCCAGCAAGGCTAAATTAGTCCTTACTAGCCCTTCTAGTGGGGTAGGCTTAAAATAATGACCACCATGGGGAAACATTCAAAAATGGCATCCCCTACATGTGGTCTGAAGTAGGATAGTCATTAGGCCACCTAAGTCTGCTGCAGGTGCAGACCTGCTCCTGTCCTTTAACTTGTCTTGCATCCTCAATTAAAAACACAAGGTGCTCACACAGCACCCATTTTTACAGGTTGTCACTTCTGTTACGTGGATTTTATAGACTCATCTCTCAGTGGCATATGTAGAGCATCAACTATGATTGTATATAATCACAAGTACACATGGGCTGTAGGAATTAAATACCCAGTAGGTACAGATCTAGTTTCCTTTAAAAATGCTGTGTAGATGTGTTCTGAGTGGCTATAACATGCCCATCCTGGTTGTTTAGAGAGGATCACATTTGCTAAGCAGAAATGGTATGGGAAAATATGAAAAATGTCTCGTGTATCAATTTTTTGTCTTTGCTGTTGGATTTATATTTCTGCTTGAGGTCATGTAAAAACGTGAGAGAAACTATGATAGCTGTTTTATCAGAACTATTTCCTGAGTTGTTTGGAAATTTCTAAATACCTGAATAGTGATTAAACTGGATTAACTGATTAGTTAGACTGGAAGGTTTGATAAGACTTATTTTATACAGTGAGTCTCAAAATCTTCAATGAACAGTGTTATGTTTTCCAAGGTCAGCTAGTTTGGAGATTCCAGATTTTAGAACAGATGGGAAAACTGCCACATCAAGTGTGACAATTAATATAATCGTTTGGCTTGTTGGAACACTTTCAGTCTTGGCACTGTTGCATGCTACTATCTTGTCTGAAATATAGTCAAACTCTGTGACTTGAAAACAGTATTATAATACATTATCATATATTGAACTCCTATTTCATCTTCTTGTTTCCAGCATAGCTTTTAAGTTGCTTAGTAATTACTTCTCTCTTTGTCTTACCTTCTTCTTAAAAAGATGAAACCATGGCTAATAATCTCTCTGATGTTAATAACAGCACATGTAAAAATGTTATGGGCCATTGTGATCATTATTTGTAAGTCTGAACTTTGAATCTTCAGTTTGCCAGCTATCTAATCTCTTGGTGAAACCATCATATTGCAGAAGCAAATGAACTCCAGCTTCTATTGTTCAAAATACATAAATTTCTAAAGGCAGGAATCTTCTTCTGCACCTTTCTGGCATTTAGCCTTCCCCACTGTTTTAGTAGTGCACACATTTTTGCTTTATCTCTTGACCAGTTCTGCCTTCTCTATTCTCAGGTCATGATCATGGACTTGAGGATATCCCTCCCCTTCCTTCTCCCTCTGTGTGTGTTGCTCCTGCAAATGCTGTTTGTCTTGGTCTCCTTCCTTGACCCTCCATTTGAACCCTAATCCTATTGGAGTGCACTGCTGTTTTTTATTTCCATGTCCACAACATTGGTCCTGCTCCTTCACCAGTTCCAAGAGTTTTAAATATAAATATGAGTCTCTAGTTTCTCCCTCCCCCTTTCTAATGAATTGGCATTCCCTATCAACTGATATTGTCTTCTGACGGTAACTTTTTTGCCTGTTATGTCTCTGCTATTGAATGATTAACTTTTTCTTTTATTTCTTTTCATATATGCTGAAAATTATGACTGGCCACTACTACACAATATGGGCATGCTACAATGTGCTGGTGATGATCATCCTGTGGATACATTTTGGTAAGTTTTGAAATAGTTTAAAGATCTGAAGGTGTTTTCTGTTAATTTGAGATAAATAAAATACATGTATTTTTAATGGTTATAATTAAAAAGAAACTGTGATTTTCAGTGCTGCAGAAGGTTTTGTTTATATCTTTAGAAATGCAACATTTATCTGATTCTATATTACTTGGGTTTTGCTTTGTTTTTTCCCCAGAATCTGTGCTGTCATTGACATTATCTTGTCACTGATCACGTAGTTCCAATTCATATAGGAAGATTAGTGTGAGTAAGCAGGGCTACATGTTGCTTTCGCATGTTGGATAGGGAGCCACAAACATATATTAAATTATTTGGGTTTTACATCTGAATGTGCACTCTGGGGAGCATGCAGTTAATCTGTGCTCCACTGCTCTGAATAGACAGCACATTCCAAAATGTGTATCCCTGTCCACATTCTGGCATGAGTCACATATTGACACTTGTTACGAGTGACTAGAGATGAATGGGAGTAAGTTGTTTCAATCGAGCCATGTGATGTGCTTATGAAATGATTCAAATTCCATTTAATTGGGGATTCTTATTAACCCTAATGGCAGATACGGTGCTGCCGCAGTATCTCTTAACCATGTCAGGGAGGGAATTACTATCTCCACCAGCTTACTTTCAGTCTTAACCATGGTGAAGGGGGAACTAGTGTTCCATTTGCTTCAGTCTTTTGTGGAGTGAAAAAAAGATTTGGTGGGGAGTATTGTTGGGGAACCAACAATAAAAGTTTGAAAAAATGTGAGTGCATTTGAACATCTAGCATATGAATCACATCCAGTAATGTTCAATTATTAAAATAAAACCATTTTGATTTAGAAAACGTGTTATTAGAAAAATCTGGACTATACAGAAAACAACTTTTCCTAGATAAATTTTTTTTCCAGAGTTGATCTAAATGTTTGTATTAAAGTGTTTGGGTTCTGTTTGGGTTTATGATTCTGAAACAATATTTGATGTGAAATACTTTTGATGTTTCATGCAAGTCAACTTGTTGCCTCTGTGTTGAACCTCCTAAGTGTGTATGAGGGTGATTTGTTTGCATTAAAAAGGGCACCGTGTTTTTACACTGTGAAAGTATTTCTGTTTCAGCAATGCAGCAAATGAGATATTATACCATAAAATTGCATTGCTGTGTGTCCTTTTTTTTTTTTTTTAAAGATGATATGGCCCCTTTATCAGTCTACAACCTGCATTTAGAAAAATCATTGCTGGAGCAAAATTCACTGTCAACCTTGAAAGGAAGGAAGACTGGCATATCTGTCATTCAGAATAGCTGACATTCTTGAATGTGAGCGTTCTAGGACATAGTCTGGCAGGACTTGATACAGCTACCTTGCTGAGGTAGTAAGTCTAGGTCTAGTCAGTGCGTGGACAGGCAACCATGCAAGCTACTTCAAATTCCATGCTGGAACAAAGGTGGATATATTCATTAAAAGTAAATTCCTGATTCTAAACTCATTCATTCCACCTTGTCCTATTGAACAAGAGGTTTTTTTTCTGAATGGTCACGGGTTCAGTTCTTGCATCTACAGTTAAAGGACCTTAGGTAGCCATGCTAGGAATGACCTCTGTTTTAGACTGTGAAGCTGTTAGACTAGTTGGTACTGGTCTAGATGAACCTTAATACAAGGTTGTTATTCATATCCCTCCGTTAGTTTTATGACATATTCCTGTACAACAGTTCAGTCTCACTGTCTCAGACAGATCAATGTCCAACAACACAACTGCAGGCCTCTGATGTTCACTTCCAAGCAGAAACTGAATTTGTGCTTCTCTATTCAGTATTTATGAGGCACTCTTATCATAGATAATACTTTGGATGCAATGCAGAAAAGATCAAAATGTACTTAAGTTCCATTGATTTTGTCATGGAGTACAGTTTGCAAGGTCATTACACTGTCTCATTGTTAAAATTAACAACAGCACAATCCTATCCATGTCTATTCAGAAGTAACTCTCATTGGGTTCAGTGGGGCTTATTCCCAGGAAAGTGTATGTAGGATTGTAGCTCTAGTCCAGAGGTGTCCAAAGTTTTTGGCAGGTGGGCCACATCATCTCTCTGTGTTGGGGGCCAGGGAAAAAAAGAATTAATTTACATTTAAAATTTGAATAAATTTATATAAGTTTACATAAATGAATATATTAAAGATGAACTTATATGAATGAATGAAGGTCTTGCAATAGCTCAAGGCCCATAAAAGGCCTTGCACAAAGCAAAAATGTCCTTTCCTTTGCTGCTGCTACTGCATCACAGACATGAAACAGCAAGCAGTGGAGGGAGCCCTCATCCCACAGCTCACGCAAGAGGTCAAACAGTCACCCGCACGCTGAGAGCAGTTGCGTTGGGCCAGTGCAGGTGCCAACAATTCTCCAGAGGGCCAGGGGCTCTTTGGAGACTGGGGGCTCCCTGAGGGCCACATTGAGAGACCTCGAGGGCTGCATGTGGCCCCAAGGCCGGGGTTTGGGCACCCCTGCTCTAGTTCTATAATTCTGCTTGGGATATGTTACTTTTCTGTTATTTAAATACATGTGTTAGCACAGCTTTCTGGATTGCTGTTACGTTGAAATGTCATTGCATGTCAGCTTTGCCAATGTTCTTAAAAACATCTGTAAAATATGAATAGCCCCAATGTGTTGTTGTTTTAATTTTTTGTGATTGATAATAGATATTGCTAAAGGATGTTATCTATTATATTGAATTTAGCTAATTAATTGAAAAACTGGTCATGGTGCAAAAGTCAATTTTCTACAATAAGAGGTTTTCAATGAATTTTTAATACATAATTTTTTCAGATTGAAGACCTGCAAGGCTTCTCCATTCATACCCTAATTCTCATAACAGGACAGTTGTTTATCTTATGGCAATAATTTGAGGTCATAGTTCTGGAGTTTAATGATTCTCATCATTTTTCGTATGACCTTTCATGCTGGTTGAGCATATGTTTCTGCTTTAGGGCACAATCCAAGCCTATGAAAATCTATGGAACTTTTGCCATTGACTACAATAGGATCTTGTTGTACCCTTAATCTTCTCCCTGACCCCTTCAGTGGGATTCTTGTTGTATTTTTGAAATATGTTTAGAAATACAGTTTAAGTGATTTTGCTGCATGAGTGGTGTTAGGTAATTTCATAACTGAGTAGCTGTGAGCTCTGTGAGTGAACTGCTTTGGATTGTCCTTTGAAGCAAGGAAGGCTTGATCAGTCTGAGAGAAGAATGACTTTTGAACTTAGGAATGCACATCTTGCATATTACTCCACTAGATTAGCCTGAACAACATTTATTATGTCTAAAAGTGAGATTTCAGTGTTAAAACTCCAGCTGCCTGTTTTGTTTTGAAGTACATTAATATCCTTCAAGGGGATGAATAATTGACTGCTTTTCCTAAATTTACAGCATGTTTTTGCTAGACAATGCATGTATATAATGTTTCACTGAATTTTTTTTAGTGTCATATCTAGGAACTGGGCAAGGACTGGGCAATATAACTGTCTTATGTCCAACTATAATTAGACAGACCTAATGGCTATTGTGGTTTTATTTTATAAGCAAATGCACAATTTAATATTAAAATAGAGTGAGGTTGTCTTGCGTATGCTGTATGCGAATGATATTTCTGTCTCTCCACAAAATAATAGAAATATCTGTCTAGAGAAATAGGACAGAAATATTGAGATTAAAGGAGTCCCAGGCTTAGATAATAATAATAATAATAAACTTTATTTATATCCCGCCCTTCTCCCTAGATGACAAGCTAGGCAGCCAGAGTATGTTCTCTGTCTGATAACAATGACGTTCATTAGCAGAGCTGAAAGAGGTTAACTGTAATAAGCACATGCACTCAATGGAAATGTGATAAGGGCAGTTACGCAACAGAAATGTGGCTTGCTGCAATATCATTTCAAACCACCTGGAAATCTTGATTTATTTGACTGCACCTTTCCAAGTCCTACATGATGCAGGCCTACCTGTAGTCTGAAAGCCATTTGAAAAGCTTTGCATGCTGCCTGCGAAGCAAATAATCTGTGCTGTCCTCTTCATCTTGGATAGTAGCAGCCTTGCTTTGTCTGCTTTGACAGCCATAAAGCACAATGAGGAAAAAAGCTTTAACTGCTTTCTCGTTAAGAAATCTACTCCTTGAGTAGTCCTCTTAGTGTGAGAATCCACATACCACATCAATAAATTCCAAACATTGAGGTGATGCCTATTGGCAATACATAATGAATTCAGTCCAACAGAAATGCAATATTTTATAACCTGAAATGGAAAAACTGGCATCAAGAGCATCTTCATGCACTCTGAAAGTGCCTCTAAGCCTTTCTTTTTCAGAACGTTGTTAGTGTGAAGTCATGGTTAAGTCAAATATAAATTTGAGCCAAGATGGGTTTTGCATTTTGAATCACAAGATGCCGGAAAAATGAGTTATTTTAGCATCCATGTGAAAACTCCAAACTAATGAGTTATATAAGGTCAATTTTTATAAAAGAATCTTTGGCTCCTATCAGGCCCCACTTGGATGCCCTTGGTGTTTTAGCCCATCTATGTTTTTAAAAGGCCTGAGTTTCTTGTTTTGATTTTAATGCTATATCTACCACTAGCATAGGAATTTGAAGATAAGGGAGCCTTGATACTTATATGAAGTAAACATCTGGCAGCAAGAAGATGTGGTTATATTGCAGAGACAGAATAAAGAATAAAGGAAGTTGAGGAGGAATGAAAATAAATTCTAAAGGTCTAAATAAATGAAACAATAGAGCCATAGTTCATATTGAGATCCAAGCTAGATATACTAAATGTGTAAAATAGCCTAGTGAAGTGGATCCCCAACCTTTTCTACTGGTGGCTCCCTTAACCTCCTGGGCTATTGGCTGCAGCTCCCCATTAAGGTTACAATCCTATATATTGTATAGGGTGTCAGATTTTTGGGCTCCCCGGTGGGTTTTCGGTTGGTTTTCATGGCTCTCTACCCATCAAATGATGTGCAAATTTATGTGAGGATGAATTTATGTTTATATCCAGGGATGTGCAAATCCATTGCGGCTAGACTCGAGTCAAGTCAGGACTCCCCACACCCTTTGACTTGACTCATGCATAAGTCTTAATGGGTGGCCATGGGGACTTGTCCAGAGTGTTTTTGGGACTCTATTAGGATCAAGCCTGGAGTCTTTTTGATACATGTATCAGGCACGGCTCCACAGAGAAAAGGAGCTCTTGGTTGAGTGTGTATGTGTTGGAGTTCTCATTTAAAACTCCCCTGATGTCCTCATCCCTTCTGTAAACAAAAGGTCTGCTCTTCTTCTAGTGAAGGCAGTAGGGCAGAAAGCGCCAATTGATTCCTGACAAACCCCAGCAATGAAACACTTTCCCATGTCTGTTCACATCACGCCTTCAGAAGGAGCACCAGGCATGCCAGGGCACAGAGCAACAGGGACTGGGAGGTACCTGAGCTCAGCAAGGTGTGAGGGGATAAGATGGATTGTGTGAAAGCGGGGACAGAAGTGGCAAGCAGGAGGAAGATTGTGCACAGCTGCTGGGTGGCTTACCAGTATGACTCAATACTTTGCAGTTCTACTCAGAAGTAGTCCTATTGCAGACAATCATTCAATAAGCCTGCTGGAGCCATGACTTTATCTTTGATGGCTAGGAACTGCCTCCCTACCACCTTCTCCACTCACTTGATGGCTAGGAGCTGCCCCCCCTTCTCCCCTCACTTGTCCAGTGAAAAAATCTTTGTCCAATGATCAACGGTTCCTTCAGGACAAGAGAGCCTACTCTTGCCTCCCTGCACCACCTCCTGCTCGATGCAAAACCAAAACATTAACTGTTCCCTGACTCCTGGCTGTAACTTTGCTGCTGTGTGTCCAGTCTGAAAGATGGCCCTACGAGGTCTTTCTTGCCACAAAAAAGTAAGAAAGCAAACCCAGACACAGAAGTTGTTCTTATTCATGACCCATTTCAGAGTCAGTGGACCAAGACTCGAGTGAGTGACTGACCCACATGACTTGAGTGTACACAAGTCAGCAAAGCATGTGTTTTTGCAACTCAGGCTCAAGTCATCTGACTCAAGTTCCCATTGCTGTTATATTCTGCCCTCCTTGGAGGTCCCCCAGAACAGCTTTTCATCAACTTCCTGAGCAGGGGTCAGGTGGCCAACTGAAGCAGTAACCTCTGGCACCAGATTGGTGCGGGGCACTGTGATGTCCATCTTGCGGCAGAGTCAAGGGGTGCGGTGTCTACTGTGTGATTCAGGACTATCCAGTCCCTCCCTTGCCAGTGAGAAGAAAGGGGAGCAGCAAAAATGGGTTTTCTGACCCTTTTAAATTTAGTAAAAGACTTTACATTCATCTGGGGCCCTGTTCCGTCACAGGAATCCCCAGGGCATACCCCGTTTACAGTGTTAAATAAAGTCCAAAGCAAAGTTCACAAGAAGGGGCCAGTTACTTCACAGGTCCCCTCTCAATTACTTCTCATCATGAGTCATGCCGAGGACACCGTGTTCTCCTCTGGATGGTAGGTATGCCTTGGTGGTCCCCTTAGAACTGGGGCTGCCTTTGAGTGGTTTGGGGTTGTGCTCTTGCCCCCCTCTAGCTCTCACAGGTTGTCTCCGACCTGGGTGTCACCAGGTTCCTCGTCCCAACAGATGGGGAGTAATCCTCCCCCCAGGTAAGTAGGGTCAGACTGGATGTGCTCCAGGGGCTCCTTCCAACCGGGGCTCTCCAGTAGCCCTAGGATGGGTCTCCTGCCTTAGCAAGCCAGGTTGCATCTTGGGCAGGTTCCTCCTTCTCCTTCCCACTTCCTCTCCCTGGGCTGTAGTCTCTGGCCTCTCCCTTCCTGCAGCTGCTCCAGGCTATGTCTGCCCCCAGGCTGCAACCATTCCCTCCTCAGGAGGCCAGGCCTTCCTCCACTCTTCTGCCCTTCCTATCTCCTCCCTGACAGAGCTCAGAAAGGTGCTTCCTCCTCCTGTGGCTGTCAGGCTCCTCCTTATTCTCCTGGTCAGCCCTTCAAACCCCCAACTCTTTCTTATCTCGCCTGGGCCTGAGATCTCGTGGGATCTCAGGCCTTCCTGCAGCACACTCTGCCCTCCCTGTTAAAAAGGGTGGCTACAACTGGGCTACCAAGCTGCTTGGGCAGCTTGTGCCCTGCCCAATGGGGGAGTAGGCTGTGGCTATAGCCCTGGAGCATTCCACTCCCTGGGTGGCCCCTTGGGGGTTCCTTTGGGCTGGGCTCCTTCTGCCTCAGCTTGCTGTCTTTCTTCCCCCCCCCCCCACTGTGGATCGCTGTCCAGGGTAAGTTCCTGGGTGACAGGCACCCATCTCTGTCTACCTACTTGCCTCCATTGTCTCTGCTTCTCTTTCCACTCTCTGGATTAGAAAGGAAGAGGAGAACAGAGAGGAAGAGAAAATTGAAGGGGAGGAGAGTTCTGAGCTACAACACTGGAGAATGGCAGAGGCTGGCACATCATTGTAAGGGGGGGGGCAACATTTGGCAAACCATGTACTTGGGGGTGGCCAAGTCCTTGAGGTAGAAGCATCCAGTGAACCTCTAAGACGAGTAGGGCTTTGAATCTGACAGTTCAATAATCAGAGTTACAGATACGCACTTTAATAAATTTACCTCGGTGTTAAATCTAAGGCTGAAGTTCTACATGCACTTATATAAGAGTAAGGGCGCAATCCTAATCCCTTATGTCAGTGCTTTCCAGCACTGATATAAGGGCAATGTTGCTCTGAGGTAAGGGAACAAACATTCCCTTACTTTGAGGAGGCCTCCGTGAGTGACACCCAACTGCAGGATGCAGCACACGTCCCATTGGCACTGATGTGCCTGTGCTGGAAAGAACTGACAATAAGGGGTTAGGATTGTGCCCTAAGTCCCATTGAACATAGTGGGACTTACTTCTGAGTAAACATGTATAAGATTCCATTGTAAATGGATGATACAGTTACAAGGACTGTTGAAAAATCAAAATACCAATGAATGCTTTGAATTCAAACCAATACTCTAATAATAATCGAATGCATTCTGCAAGAAACATAGACCGGAAATTGTCCTAGCTCAGCGAAGAAGTAAGTATAAGGTCTAGAAGTCCCTGCTGAAGTTAGAAGCACCCACCATGCACTGTATTTTCTGCTTGTTAAACATGGTTCAAGAGACTGCATTTATTAGAAAACTATTGATAGGCAGTTTCAAAAGATAGGCTATTGATACATCTTTAAAATGAAGCAAACTAATGGACCTCGCTGATGGAAGAGAGTTTTATGCCTGAACTGAATGGAAAATTGAGAGAGAGCGCCATGCAGTGCCATCTAGAGAAGGGAGCAATATGACTGATATGCTGCTGCACCAATGTATCCAATCTCCTTATCTACTCACACTGAATTCCAACATTCTAACCCCTGCAATGGTTGTTATTCCAATCCTAATCTTGTTTGTTTTAAAACATGTTTGTATGAGGTTCAGCTTTACAGTAACCTTTTCCTTCTAAGTTTGTTTTCTTCCGTTTGTTTGAGTTTTGGTCTACTTCTTACTAATGCAGTGGCCTGAGAATAGATTAGCATCCCCAGTGGAATTTTGTGGTTCTCAACCCACCACTTCATTTGATGACTCTGTCTCATTTTCCATTATAATATCCCATCTGTTCCCACCCACACATCAAACGAATTTGCTGTGCTTGCCTTGTTGTGACCAGTTCTTGACCACATGTAATCAGTGGCTCAGTTAAAGACAAAAGCTGTAGGGATGTTACCTTGGAACCTTTCAAGATGCAGAAATTCTTACCTACTGGGAGGAAGTAAAGCCCATTCTTCTGCTTACACACTGGCCGCATTCTTATGCTTACTACATTGTTCATGGGCCTAGACTTAGATTTAGAGCAGGGGTGCCCAAACCCCGGCCCTGGGGCCACATGTGGCCCTCAAGGCCTCTCAACGCAGCCCTCAGGGAGCCCCCATTCTCCAATGAGCCTCTGGCCCTCCAGAGATTTGTTGGAGCCCGCACTGGCCCAACGCAACTGCTCTCAGCGTGAGGGCGACTGTTTGACCTTTCTCGTGAGCTGTGGGACGAGGGCTTCCTTCACTGCTTGCTGTTTCACGTCTGTGATGCAGCAGCAGCAGCAAAGGAAAGGACAGTTTTGCTTTATGCAAGGCCTTTTATGGGCCTTGAGCTATTGCAAGACCTTCATTCATTCATATAAGTTCATCTTTAATATATTCATTTATGTAAACTTATGTAAATTTATTCAAATTTTAAATGTAAATTAATTCTTTTTTCCCTCCCCCCCCCACACAGTGTCAGGGAAATGATGTTGCCCTCCTGCCAAAAAGTTTGGACACCCCTGATTTAGAGTACTTTAAAGTTTTTAAAGTGCTCACTGCTCTGTTAAGCCTCATATGGTATGTGGCAGATGAATCACATTTGCAGAGTTTTCATCGTTCTTATATAAACCAATTGTTTTCCCTTACTCATCTTTGTGTATGTATGTGAGTCAGTTGCAGGCTGCCCCTGTGCTGCCCCAGGGTACAGGACCACAACATGCTGTCCTCCTGACTTATCTCCGACCCAGAGCCTTATGCAAAGTCCACAGTTATTCTGAAAGCCTTCTGAAGCCTCTGGAGGACCATTAAACTGTACTTCCGGTTTTCAGAAGTACTGTTTAACAGCCCTCCAGAGGCCTCAGAAGGCTTTTGGAGCAGCTGTGGACGCAGCGTGGGGTCTTCCCAGTTCTCGAAACGACACAGGAGGGCAGGCGGAGGTGGTAGCAGCACAGCGGGTGTCCTTATGTGTCCTTATGCCCGCCTGACCTCCCCAGGACCACCACTTGTGTGTGTGTGTGTGTGTGTGTGTGTGTGTGTGTGTGTGTGTGTGTGTGTGTAAATCATAGATGTTCTTTTTGAATTGTTGGAGGGATAATACTGATGATAAGCACTGGTGTCACAAGGACGGTACAGTGGGTGCAGGCCACACTGGGTGATGCGCTGGGGGGAGGATGCACTAAAATCGCGGCATTAGGAGCTGGCCCATCATACCATACACTGTTGGATGCGGAATATCCAGCAGAATGCAAAGCAAGAAACAGGATTGAAATAGCTCCTTTCCTTCAAAAGTTATGGCCAAAAAACTGGAAAGAAAAAATGCATGGATCCCTATGGAAAGTGAAAGTGAGCTGTATTGCGCGTTTGCTTGTGAGTAGACATACTTGCCATAGTCCGCCGGAAAGGGCATGCTGAGAGGAATCCAACAATGCCAGTATGGTCCCGATCCATTGAATACAGTCCCCAAAAACACAAAAGGGAGAAGGAGGTCCCTCCCTCCCTCCCAGCTGCAGTCTATTGAGCCCTGTGGAAAGCGAAGCAGCGTTTACTCACGAGTAGGCAGACGTGCCTTGGCTGGTGGTCAGGCCAGGCAAAGGGGAATGTGAGGATACCAAAATGGTCCCAATCCGATGGAGCTGGAGTGCAACAAATGCTCCAGAAGGCAGCCTCCCCCCCCCCCAAAAGGACAAAGAAAAGACGCTTCAACTGGTAAGGGGAACGTTTTCTATTTTGCACTTGCAAAGCCAGGTAGGTCTTCAGAAGAACTTTAAACTGGGCACTGGGGAGGGCTGGAAATCTCACTGATTCTTTTTTTTGGGGGGGGGAGGGTTGTTATTGCAGGCAGACTACAGAGTAAGCTCCATTGACCACTATGGGACTTACTTCAGAGTAGACATGCATAGGATTGGGCTCACAGGCTGCAATTCTACCCACACTTTCCTGAGAGTAAGCCCCATTGACCACAATAGGACTTACTTCAGAGTAAATTCACTTGGTGGAACAGGACTGACTCCCCCTTATTTAATAATTTCTTTTATTTTAATTTATAATTATTTGTTTTAATTTGCTTGATGATGTCACTTCTGGCCATGACATCACTTCCAATGGGTCCTGGACAGATTGTCATTCTGAAAAGTATGTCCCGGTGCTAAAAGTTTGAGAACTGTTGCAATAAGGTGTTAGTAAGTTGACACGGGGGGGGGGGGGGTTGTGTGTGTGTGTGTGTGTGTGTGTGTGTGTGTGTGTGTGTGTGTGTGTGTGACTCTACAAGTTTTCAAAATCACTAAAATCAGTTTGGAGGAATAAGACCATCATGTTATATATCAATCAATGCGTCATTTCATGCAGAATGCAATGAAACAAACCACATTGAAATATCTGTGTTCTAACAAAAGGTACAGCCAAAAAACCAGTGGGGGTGGGGCAATGGTACATCACCATGCCCATCACCTGGGGTGTTGCCCCGCCTATTGCACGGGGTGATATACAGGCCTCCCGCATCGGGTGACGCGAATCCTAGTGACGCCACTGTTGATAAGTGAGTTTTTAGTCTGTTACATAAAGGCTTAGCTTTAAAGAAATGAAGCAAAGAAAACTACAGTAGCAAAGGTTTCTAAATTTACGCTTGCACTGGAAGACGTTCATGATAAGGAATTTGTTAACACGAATGATAATGCAAGCCACTGCCCACATTTTGTGTCAGCAGAAAAAGGAAACATTTGATTCATAAGGTCAGTGGAGCATTTGAGGTGCTAACAAAATAAGAAATCTCAAGAGTAAATTTAAAGACTGCTATCATTAAAATTTATCATTTTTCTCAAAAACCATAACCTTTTTTGGCTGTGGAGAAGGAAATTGAGCTGCCTTCAGCCCTTTGATGTTGTAGTGCCAAACAACATACAGACACATGCAACAGTGCCTTGACACATTGTATTTGTTTTGGGTTTTTAAAAGCAAAAGCTATTTTGGAAACCATGCAGCACTTGAACCCTGGGCAGGGGATAAAGGAAAACTGCTTGATGAGCAAACTGGAGCAAAAAATGGCAGAGAATTTTTTAAGCAGTTCCTCCCTCCCCTGCTGATTCTCTGCCCAGTTTCCTTTTCCTGAAGCATCTTTGGTTTTCAGATATTGGAACACTCTTAGCATTAAGAACACTGGAAAGCATTAATGGGTCACGTAGCTTCTATAAGCCTTGGTCAATGCACATTGTGCTATGCTAGCATGTGCTGAATTGGAGGTTCTGTATTGGAGGTTAAGAGATTTGACTGGATGTGCTGGATTGGATGTAACCTCCAGTGCGCTGGATTGGAGGTTAATAGATGTTTCCCCTCTATATTTCACAGTAGCTCTGTCCTAATTTGATCATGCAGAATGCCATTTTAACACCTGCAGTGCAAGTTTCTGCTTGTGCCATAGCAATGGACAGAAAAGGGTTGTATGTAAACTGCTTCTAGTATACCATCTTTCAAAGCTTACCTTGTGTTAGTGACAGAGAAAACTGGCATAGTGGCTAAAGTACAGTGCTGCTTCTGAAACTTGTGACATAAAATGCACTGGAAGTTTCCAAGGTATCACAGGAATTTCCTCCCCACTCCCCTACAGTTTTTTGGGATCTTTTGAATGCTTGCTGTATGGGGGATGACGATGTTCTAGTCTGCCTACCGTTGTTACTGGGGTAGATGAATTATTTGGAAATCCTAAGCACTTAAAAAGAAGTTATGCTTCATGTAGCAACAGGCTTTCTCCTTCTCCTAATAAGTGTTCTATAGGCCCTTTGAAAAGGAGCAAAGAGAGTGTCCTTAAATAAGGAGTAGTGAGGAAGACTCCTTGACAGCTTAAGGAACCTCTGTGTAACTATTTCTAGATTTTGTAACTTGCCTTTGTACCCTGTTAAGGGCACTCAAGGTGGTTTACAAATAAAATGTAAGGCCCTGTTTCTTGCCACCATCCCCCTCACCTCCGCTGGTGGTGGTACAGTTAGAAGGGGCTCCTCGGATGACCTGAGATGACAGGTTGGATTGTATGGAAGAAGGTGGTCTCTCTATCCTGGCCCCGAGCCATAAAGGGCACATATATCTGCACATATGTGTCAACAATCTGGGGGCAAAAATACACATTGTGTATTTTACTAATTGGATACTAGGTTAGCTTCATTTTCTTGGAGTTACACAAACCATAAGATCTAGTATCTGTATATTACTAAGCATGTTGTATATTATCTGTATATTACTAAGCAGCTTGGAGATAATGAAATTAATATTTCCAGATCAGATATCTGGTCTGATATGAAGGCATCACTTTCAGAGTCAACTGTAAGCCATGTGTGGTACTTAAAAATATGTATTACCACTACTTGGATTTATAGTATTGTGGCCTAAGGAGCACACTGAGAAATAAGGTGGCACTTTGTGCTGTTGTGAAAGCACATGTGGAATAAATTGAACAACTATGATGTCATATTTAAAAATCTTTTTAAAAATACTGACAACTTTGTGTGACATCTTCGTGCACAATTGCAATGCTACTTAGTGCGTGCTGGAATCCCTAGCATGTATGCACTACTGAAACAGAGACGCTTGCGTTGGCTCGGTCATGTCGTGAGAATGGATGATGGCCGGATCCCAAAGGATCTCCTCTATGGAGAACTCGTGCAAGGAAAGCGCCCTACAGGTAGACCACAGCTGCGATACAAGGACATCTGCAAGAGGGATCTGAAGGCCTTAGGAGTGGACCTCAACAAGTGGGAAACCCTGGCCTCTGAGCGGCCTGCTTGGAGGCAGGCTGTGCAACATGGCCTTTCCCAGTTTGAAGAGACACTTGGCCAACAGTCTGAGGCTAAGAGGCAAAGAAGGAAGGCCCATAGCCAGGGAGACAGGCCAGGGACAGACTGCACTTGCTCCCAGTGTGGAAGGGATTGTCACTCCCGAATCGGCCTTTTCAGCCACACTAGACGCTGTTCCAGAACCACCTTTCAGAGCGCGATACCATAGTCTTTCGAGACTGAAGGTTGCCAACTAACTTAGTGCAATCACTTACATGTGTGTAAGCCTCCTTATGTGGGTGGAAGGATAACTTGGGGCATAGTCTTGAGTCTGCATATTAGTCTGTACATTGTTGTGAAGGACTAAATTTTTTTGTTTTTAAATCACTTCAAAATGATAATCCAGTGGAATGATCTGCTAATAAACCTTCATATACAGTGGGCAGTTCACTTCAGATTATTCACTAATGCATAGCTTTAGTTCATCCATTTCTGTTGTGACTTTTTTCCACATTCCAGGAATGGGTAATTGAAAACCAGGTCTGCATGTTACTATTTCAGCATAATTATATTTAATGCCTTTGCCTCTTCCTCACTTCTGGAAATTCAAGTCTAGGTTTCATGGTGACTGCACATTAGGGTATTTCTTGGCGAATGAAAAATGCATCCTGATTGGCTACTTAAGAAAAGTGAAAACACAGGGTCTCCTAATTCAATGTTGTCTGTTTTGAAGGGGCCAGTAATGGTAAAGAGATGAAATCTATAAAGATATAGGCCTTATTATCCGCGAACCCGCGTCTGGGATATACTGCTTCAAACTGCAGTTGAAGATTGTTCCATAGGGAAAAAAAAGTATCTTCACATAGAAAACTAGCATGTAAGGCAAAATGGTTCTATGTTACCTTCACCCTTCACATTATGGTTCTGTGTTACCTATGTTATGGTTCTATGCTACCTGTTAAAAATGATTCTATGTTACCTTCTTGTACTAGTTTCCTATACAGAAAGAACACTCAGTCATGTGATTCTCTTCATCTGTAATCCGAGGTGGTATATGTCAGATACAGGTTTATGAGGCCAAAGAGAACTGCCTCTATGCTTATCTTTATCTTGATTGTATCAGTTTCACAGAGCTTTTGCAGAAAGTGCTGTTTCAGTCAGTGGTCCACAGGTTGAAGGAAACTGCAGTGGTATACTTGTCAGCAGAAGTGTAGCTTGCAAAGCTTATAGTAGCCATATAAGGCTTTCAACAATTTTATTGTCTTCTGAATGAACTTTGAATATGCTGAGAATCACACTATAATCATTACCATCTGAGTAATGAGCAAGAGTTATCTGTTACTGCTTTCCATTTATACTTTGCATTTTGCCATATGTTGTTTTGACATTTTCAAATATAAAAGGGGGTGGTCTAATATATCTTGAGATAAAACCAGTTATCTATTATTCCTGAATAATAGCCTTGTATTCTATTGCTATATCGGGCATTATTTTCAGCATTTCTGCCACAGAAGGAGTTATTAATTGTTGTGTCACATCATATTGAAAAAGAGAGAGATCTGTCATTAACTACAGTAGTGCACCCATATCCACAGGTGATACGTTCCAAGACCTTCTGCGGGTGCCCAAAACTGTGCATAGCAGTGAATCCTATATACAGTACAGTATTTTTAGATGATGGGTGCTAAGATCGAGGGTGTTCTGCCTGAGTAAAGGACTGATCGGCTGCTTCCATGTTGATATCCACCAAAGCGTTTTCAGACTGGAGGAGCTATCGATTGAGGTGCTGCAGGAAGCAGGGAGGGAAATGCGGCGGGCTGGGAAGGAAGGAAGGAAGGAAGGAGAACATTCTGTAATTTTTAAAAATACTTTTGGTCAGAGGATAACTGAAACCATGGATATGAAACCAGCTGATACGGAGGGGCCTCTATACTTGCCCAGAAGTCCTAAACAAATGGCTTTGGTGGCACCTTTCATTTAAGTATGCATAGGCCTTCTTTGTGTTCATGTGGATGAATTATTTTTAGCATACATCTTTTTACATATTTCATAGCTATAGTACCTATAGGTTCTAACATTCTTTTAGATGTTGGTTAGTATAATTTATCTTTATCCTGGTGCTCTGATATTTGCACTTACATATCTGCCTATGATAATGAAGTAATATCACACTTAATAACATTGTGCTGGCATCTCATTCTAAGTTGGATTGGTTGTTTGGCTTAGGCTGTAAAAGATTAAAATATTTACCTACTGAGTCATGAGTTGCATAAATACCTCATTCATTTTACTTACACAACTGTTTCAGTTTTATGTTATCATATGGCATTTCAAAAGTCTATGTTAAATACTCACTTCTCTGCTCTTTAAAAGATAATATGAAAAGGTTTAAAAAATATACACTTTCCATATGCAGTATTTCATTTCACTACTGCCTGGCATTTATAGTAACATCTAAAGCTTTAGGTAGTTGCTTTTATTGCCTACGTTTTTAATAATAGGCATCCGCCTGGATTATTTTTCTAGTTAAAAATTGACTAGATATAGTGTAATGGTACTAACTTGTACAGTACTTTGAAATTGTTTTATATTCAATTTTGGAAGATGGGCTCCACCTAGTGTTTAAACAGCAGAATTAAACTAGTTGCGTTAGGTTTTTCAAGGTAAAGTGAGCATATACATGCATGTGAAAGTAGTTATCTGTTTCAGTGGTGTAGCTATTGGAATTAGAGAGAGAGCAGTGTTGAGACAAACGAAGGATGCAGGGGGGACGGGGAAGAGAGGGGATTGTGGGTATCTGGAAATTGGAGAGAGAGCAGTGGTGAGACAAACGGAGGATGCAGGGGGAGGGGGAAGAGAGGGGATTGTGGGTTCCAAACAACACAGTCCTGGAACGTGCTGGAATCCCTAGCATGTATGCACTGCTGAAACAGAGACGCCTGCGTTGGCTCGGTCATGTCGTGAGAATGGATGATGGCCGGATCCCAAAGGATCTCCTCTATGGAGAACTCGTGCAAGGAAAGCACCCTACAGGTAGACCACAGCTGCGATACAAGGACATCTGCAAGAGGGATCTGAAGGCCTTAGGAGTGGACCTCAACAAGTGGGAAACCCTGGCCTCAGAGCGACCCGCTTGGAGGCAGGCTGTGCAACATGGCCTTTCCCAGTTTGAAGAGACACTTGGCCAACAGTCTGAGGCAAAGAGGCAAAGAAGGAAGGCCCATAGCCAGGGAGACAGACCAGGGACAGACTGCACTTGCTCCCAGTGTGGAAGGGATTATCACTCCCGAATTGGCCTTTTCAGCCACACTAGACACTGTTCCAGAACCACCTTTCAGAGCGTGATACCATAGTCTTTTGAGACTGAAGGTTGCCAACACACAGGTGTAGCTAAGAGGATGCAGGAGGTAGCAATTGCACTGAGCAACAAACTTAAGGGGGGCAACAAGCTCAGCTTGACACTAGTGGTCAAAATTGTGAAAACCTTGGTATGTATGAATAATACCATCATGTTATATATTGTTGGAAAGATAATTTAATGCAGAATGCAGTGAAACAAACTACATTGGAATATCTGTATTCGATCAAATGTTATGGCCATTTATCTAGAAAATGAAAACACAACTGCCTTATGGAATAAAAAGTGGATTTTTAAATCTCAGAATTGATCTACGAGACTGATTTGTTCTGAGCGCCAGTGAGATGCATGGAACCGGTAAGGTGTTAATAAAGTTCAGCTCTCATTTCCACTTATCATAACACAATTCCCTCTACTAACTGGGTAAAGAGATACTTTTTCTTATATTTATCAGGGAGAGAATAACTGTTTCCTTCATCCCAGCACAGTGTCTCTAACCAATAGGGGCACACTTTTATTTATTTATCTAATTTTATTTTGTCATGGGGGGCTACAAAATCTTCTTTGACCTCAGGTGGGAGATACCTTAGCTATGCCATTGGTTGGGGAGAGGTGGCAGAGCAAGTGGGTAGAGAACTGCTGGGGGGGAGGGGGCAGTTTTTCCCCGGATGTTCACTTTTTTAAAAGCCCAGGCATGGTGTCACTTCTGGTTGTGACGCCACTTTCTGGTCGTCATTTTGAGTTCTGCACTGGGCTACATGTTCATTAGCTATGCCACTGATCTGTTTAACTAAAAATGTAACAGAAAATTATTTTCTGCCATTGTCTGCTAAAGCTTAGCCTAAAATGAGACCAAGGTGTGTATCTATCCAGTTGAACTTGCTGTCCTTTTTAATACAGGTATTAGCATCTTGCATTCAATCTAACTTGAGAAATGTTTGGATTTCACTAGAATTTGGGGGGGAGGTGCATAGAAGAAAGCATTTGCTACACTGAGATTGCAACAGATGTCTCTTATAGTCTTTGATGGAGGACTTGGGAAAATCCCACATCATTTATATCACTCTAATTGTAATATAAATTGAGAGAGAATGCCAGAAGGTGTACTCTGTTACTTATCTGTCCTAAATGCACAAATTGTCTTTTCTCTTTGATCCTTTAATAAAAAAGGATCAAAAACACTGGACTAATTTCCAAAATGATTTTCTTTTGATAATTGATAATATGGAAGCAGAGTTACTTTGGTGGGTGTTTGGATAATTGAATTATCTATCAATGCATAGTTATTGATTTTTGTTATTATGCCATTAGTTATTGAGCCATTTAGTTATTTGATTTTTCTCTGTAAACCGCTTTGTGAACTTTTAGTTGAAAAGCGGTATATAAATACTGTTAATAATAATAATAATAAGTACAGTTGTTAATAGTAGTAATAGTAAAATTGTTTTGATTCACTATTGATATTGTGGTGTTTAGTTCAAACAAATAACTTGTGTTGTATATAATGTACAGTTGGTAATGCATGGTATCATAGCAATGATTTCCAATACTCATTTATTGTTGCATCATCTATACTTGTGAACTGTGTAGTAAGTTTGCAGTTGCTTTACCAAAGATTTCTCCTTTACTGCGGAAGTCTGCATGGGACTTGGTCAAAGTACTACCTTTCTCTCTGCTAACCTACCTGATGGAGGCCAGCAATAGCAGTCTTGGTAATCCCCATAGGCTCAAGAAATGAATGGTAAGGACTCTAACAGTCAGTGGCATTACTTTTTTTTTTTTAATTATTTTTATTTATTCATTACAGATACAGGAAAGGAAATAGGTTTAACCTTGGGTAGGGTACAACACAGGTTACACATAAGGTTTGGTCCCAGATTCCAACATACATCATTCAGTTAACACAGAAAAAACACAATAATCATCAATACAAAGGTTCGCATATTTATCAATATAAAAAATTGATTTTTACGAAACACTCCATTTTATCTAACTAAATTTATCTACCCAATCATAAAAAAACTTCCAATATTTTCTTACTCTATCTAAATCTCTTTCATTCTTTCTGTTAAAACTTCCATTTCTGCTACTTCATAAATTTTATCTATTAAATCTTCTTTAGTTGGCACATCTATAGATTTCCATTTTTGCGCAAACAATATTCTTGCCGCTGTAACAATATGTACAATAAGGTGTTTCTTAGATTGGTCTTTAATTTCTAACGTCACATTTAGGAGGAATATTTCTGGTTTGAATGGTAATACACAATGCAATATCTCTTGCAACACTTTATGTATCATTTTCCAATATTTCTTTGCTCTTTCGCATGTCCACCGCATATGATAAAAAGTTCCTTCTAGCTCATTACATTTCCAACACTTATTTGATAACCCAGAGTACATTTTTGATAACTTCTCTGGTGTTAAATACCATCTATAAAACATTTTATATAATTCTCTTTAAAAGACACTGCTTTAGTTATCTTAATATTTGTATTCCAAATTTGATTCCAAGCATCCATTGATATATTATATCCAAGTCAGTGGCATTGCTAAGAGGGTGCGAGCCACATTGGGTGACACTCATGAGGGGGTGATACCACTACTGGCCAAATTTTTAAAATCTTGGTATTTTTGAATAATACCATCATGTTATATATCAATCAATGCGTCATTTCATGCAGAATGCAATGAAACAAACCATGTTGAAATATCTCTATTCTATCAAAATTTATAGCCAAAAAACCAGTGGGGGCAGAGCAATGGTACCTCACCATGCCTACCACCTAGGGCATCGCTCTGCCCACTGCATGGGAGGAGGTCCATCATGTAGTTGAGCTGCTGGCCTCCCATATCGGGTGACACAAACCCTAGGGACACCATTTCTAACAGTGCAATCCAATGCATCTCTACTCAGAAGTGCATCCCATTGTGTTCAGTGGGACTTACTTTCAGGAAAATCTGTGTAGCAGTGGTTCCCAAACTGTGGGTTGTGGTGCCCTGCAGCTCCATGGCAAACTCACAGGGGCTCAGGCTCTTCTAGAGGGCCTGAAAGGCCAGAAAGGAGGTGGTATTCTTGGTGATGTCTTATTGTCCTTCAGCCTCAATCCACTTTCCTTTGTTCGCTTGGACTTACGCCAGCAAAATCTCTGATGCAGATCTGAGTACACACACCAGGGCAGCAAAAGCTTACCCCCAGGCAAGGAAACACATGTGGTTGTATTGGTGAGAGGGGGTGAGATAGGATTGGGCTGCTGGGTCCTCATATCACATACTTTAGGTTGAACATGTTTTGTGTAATGGAACAATAACTAGGAGCACTTATAAAACATACCATCCTAAAAGTAAAAACATTTTTATCATTGATACCTTGTCTTGTGCTGGTAGCTTGTTTCGTTGTCACATGATATGTTCAGGAAAACATTAATATTTTGTAAAAATAGTATCGCAATCAGGCACATATTTTGGCATGAAGTATTAACAACAAGACTGTATAAGGGTGCAATCTAGACTGGCAGATGGGCCGGCGCAAGTCCCTTACATTGGCCCAACAGTGTCGTGAAAGTGCTGTAAAGTACTTTCATGCCACCGGGAGAGGAGGGAGGTTGGTGCATGGATGTGTACTAGCCTCTGGACACTGGCCTAAGCTCTGTTGGGCCGGCACAAAAGTAACCCTGTGCTGGCAGGGTCAGGTTTGTGTCTGACAGAGTCAGGCTGGGCTTGGGGTAGCAGGCAGAGACTAGGATAGAGGCGTTTTGGGATGAGGGGAGGGTGATGGTGGGTGGGCTGGCCCATGGGCAGGCGGGGGTTGAGCGGGGGGCAGGGCCAGGATCCAGCACTTGTGCCAGATCCTAAACTTGACCTCAGGAGGCCCAAAGCAGCTCCGGGTTGCTCGGATTTGCGCCACCTACTGTGGTGGTGCAGATCCGAGTAACCCCAACAGGCTGCTGCGGCTTTACCCAGGGTAAGGGGAAGCGATTCCCCTTGCCCCAGGCTGAGCTACTTTTGTCCCCAACCCTGCTCTGAATGCAGGGCAGGTTAGGATTGGGCTCTCCAAGTATTATTGATCTTATCAGACAAATCCTTTAAAACGTTCTTACTGAATAATGTTTTTATACTTCTGAAAATGACTTTAGTGATATTAAAAAATATTTTCTGGGAAACTGACTGATCAGGACGGTTTTAAGACCATTATATCCATGCGGATCAATAGCTTTTTGTAAGTGTGGTTTCGTTAGAAAAGGACCATGCCTACTACAAAGGCGCGTTACTGCACATTGCTAAGATAGTTGGTCATCTGCCGCTCTTCATTATAAACAACTAACTTTGGTATACTGAATACATTCTATTACAAATTTGACCTCGGTTAGCTCCATTCATCCAATACTTACTTGTGGAATTTAACTTTGATCTGAAAAAAACAATTGTCCTACTTTGGCAATATATACCAATGTCTTGTGTTTGCTCCATTTTTCAAACTTCTAAAAATGATTACAAAACATCTCTCAATTTAAAACAGTTGGAGCATAATGATCCAGGAAGTTGGATTTCATGGCTTTGCCCTCTGTAGTGCGACTTGGATTTCTTGCTTGAGTGATTTGTAGACTGCTTGTTCTGCATGCACCTTTGCAGCGTTCCTGGCCTTTTCTGCTTGTATACTGTGGTCTGGATTGCATAGGTGATTAATCAGTGCCCAGTTGGCGGATGGCTGATCCTACCCGGGGCAAGGAGAGGTGCTCGATAATTTCAGCCGGAAGAGATATTGCATCAAATATGGACAGCTCTCTTACAGTGTATAGCATGGGCAAGATCAAGCTACCTGGAGTAGGAAAGTAGGTTAGAGGTACACATGTTTTAGTTTTTAGGCTGTTCACATGGGTTCAAGTATGCCTTTAATTTCAGCAAATTTGCACACAAATATGGACACACAGACAAATACACAATTTTAGGTACTAATAGTGCTGCCAGGTGAAGAAAAGGGACTACCTGTTCAAGTGATGTTATTCCATGAGGGAAAGAGAAATAAGGCAGTAGTTGTAATGATTATTGAGCAGTGAGTCTTTATGTACCTTTTGTGCAAAAGCATTATGTCCTGCCATAACTTTTGGATAAATTTATATGTCCTATTGGCTCTACAGGTTATTAACTCTGCCCTTCTGTACTCAGGAGATCTGAGCAAACCATGTTCTAATGAATAATTTAAAACGTGGACAGATATTTATTATGGTAAGGAATACATTAAAGCTGAAATATAATGACAAAGCAAACCTCTCATGAGTCATTTGTGCCTTTAGAATGAAATGGAAAGACAGAGGTATTGACTAAAATGGCACAGAGCTTTGGAAGAAAGTTTGGTGGGAATGTTGTTGCATGTGGGTGGTGGAGGTTGTATTTTTAATGGTATCTTTTCAAAACAAGGACTAAAAAAGAACCACACAATGCTTCAGGAGTTGTTTGTCTTGTTTACATTCCTTTCTCAGAAGCACAAAAGGAATGGAAAAAGGCTGTGTGTTTGGTAGATTGTTCCATTGTTCTCTCAAGTCATGATAAACAAAGTGTGGAAGTAAAATAGCAATCCATAGGTGAGCTGTTTGCACAGAGCTCCATCGCGTTATTCGAGTGTCAACAACCATAAATTAGGGGCATACTGGTGCAAACAGTCAGGGCCTTTCACCCCTCAAGCAGGGGTGGACAGAGGACAAGCAGGTCATCGAGGTAACCTGGGTTGCGAGCCTGCTGCTATTGGGGAAAAGAAGAAACTAAATTGTAGGCAGCGCTTGAGGAAGTTTTGTGGAAACATTTCCCTTCATCTGTAAGATCTTGTGACATCTGGTGGCTACAGTCAGGACCAGAATTAGAATAAATAGGCAGTGTTCTGAACCATGAGCTGGTGGTCCAGGAGAGAGATTGGGAGATGGATTGGTTGACTGAGAAACTTTAGGACTTATATTTTTACTGGAATACAAAAAATGTGCACACTGTATGAAATGCTGCATGTGACATGGGAAGAATTACAATTCCCAGAGTTCTTTGTTTCCTGCTGGCATTTTCTAAGCATAGGTGGGAGGAGCCAGCAAAGTGTGGCATCCATCTGGTAACAGAAGGGGAAGAATGAGTGCCATAATAATCAAGGACTCCAAAGGCCCAATCCTATCCAACTTACAGTGCAAATGCAGCTATGCCAGTGGGTCATGTGTCACATCCTGCAGTGGGGAGGAGGGGGGAGTCACGGAGGCCATGTCAAGGTAAGAGAACATTTGTTCTCTTACCTTGGGACTGTATTGCGGCTCTGTTGTTGCTGAAAAGTTTGGGCCCTGAGATTCCAAGGAAACTATAGGCAAACAATGCAACTCAGGGCCTCTGAAAGGAATTTTATCAGGGGATACAAAT